>NC_061121.1:137786963-137858753 GCF_002878395.1 Capsicum annuum | reverse complement strand
TAATTAAAGATTCTTTAATTTTTCTAAAAGCTTCTCTATTTTTAAATGGTATTTTGAAACATTTTGGGAAGGTAGCTTATGAGTTAGAGTTGGCTATAGATTTGACTTCAGTGCATTTGGTGTTTCATGTCTCCTTGGTACAGTAAAGTTTAGTGACTGCTTCTATTGTTACTTTAGAGTGTGTAGATGTGTAAGATAGTCTCTCCTATGAAGAAGTCCCAATTAATATTCTTAACGGTAATATTTATAGGTTGAGGAATAAAAATGTCTCTTTTGTTAAGGTTTTATGGTGAAATCAGTTCATTGAGGAAGATACTTGGGAAGCAAAAGCAAATATGCGAGTCAAATATCCCTATCTCCTCTCTACAAATTCAGATCCAATGTTAGGTAATGATTTTTCTTAAGTGTTTCTCTCATTTTCTATCTCAGCTATGTAAACATCCTCATGTTATTACATGCATTTATGAATTTAGTTCAATCCATGAATGTTGTTTATTATTCAGTTATTTAATCATGATTCAACTCATAAGTATTAAGTATACGATCTAAATTTTCCTATTATCTCAGCCTAAATAGTTTTATTCAGGGGCAAATGCTCCCAAGAAGGAGATATTATAATACCCCATAAGATTCTAGACATGATTCTAGCAACTAGACAAATGTTTAAAGAGGATCGAAGGAATTAATTCACGCTAAGTACAAAAGACATAGCCATTTTAAGACCCCATAATTTTGAATATTTTATTTTTTGGCCTTCCCTAGTTTGAAATATCATTTTTTAGTTGAAATCTATTTAGGGACCTCAAAAGCAGAATACTTCTGCGGTTTGGGTGTGTCACAGAGGCAGGACCTCCCCGATATATGGCGACCTCCCCGATATATGGCGTGTCACAGAGGTTAGCCTCCTCAATATACTCTGTATCACGAAGGCTAGTCTTTGTGATATCCCCCGCTCTATAAAGCTATATTTTTCTTTCAACCTTATTAAATGTTTAAGGGGGGATTTTAGTCCTTTCCCCTTTCCCCAAACACTCAATTGACCAATTAAAAACCCCAAGAGGGGCATTATTTTTCCCATTCCCCATTAATTATCACGTAAAAATCATCCCCATTCCCAAGAATATAAATTCAAGCATCTTCCCAAGGATTCAACCATTAGAGGTCCCAATTCCAAGCTTCTTCTTCAAATACTCAAGAAATTGAGGTATGTGGGGTATTCATCAATGGGTTCCTTTCACCCATTGAGTCCCAAAAAGAAATCCCTTTAGTTAAAGTATGAACTTTTTATCCCGATTTTATGAAATTTAAATGTTAAGTATTAATTTACTCCTTGTTCTCTTTCTAATTTTGTAGTGAACCCATGGCCATATGTTCCCCATGTCAATTATGTTATTATATTCTTCGATTTCAAATTACCAACATTATATTCAGTTCACCCTGTGTTAATTTACCAATTCATGAATTAAACCACGTGAACATATTATCCTCTAAAGTTTATCATATTCCTATAGTGAAATTCATGGATACTATATCTTGTTTGATGGTAAGCAGCTGACAAAAAGAGACCAGGTCCTTGGGACTTCATGGAAATGTATAGTTGTCACTGTCCTACCTAGTTTTGTCTTCTAGTGTAACAAACTGCATAGGTGAGCTTGTACCCATCAGGACACTTTGCCCAATTAGATTTCTACCCTAATCATTATTCTACTATAAAAGAAAAAGAAGTCTTCTAAACTGGTGGGTTTTTAATTTTTTTTTTCAAGAGAGAAATTAGCGAAAACTCAAATATTGATCAAGCCCTAAATATTAGTATGTTGAGAGTGTGTGTGATCATGAGACTAGTCTTGGATTGTATTTGAATTACTCATGTTATAAGAGTAATATTCTTTTTCTTATTTTTCTGGAGAGTGCTTAGGTAGAGTTAGCTAAGTTTGATATTGGCTAGAGTTACGCCATATCAAGGTGAGTTCTTTGCAGAGTTGTCAAGGTAGGCTTGTAGTAAAGCTATTACAAGAAGGTGGATCCTAGAGTTAGCTTTAAATGGAGTCTATAATCTAGAGGTTTGTTATAGTGGATTGTTGAGAGCTTATCAGTGCAAGCTATGGTTTTTCCTTCCTTGAGAAAGGTGGTTTCCACGTTAAATCTTTGTGTTCTTTAAATTCCTGAAAAGTTTTAGCTTCCCTACTGCTTTACTGTGTTATTGCCTATGATTATGCACCACGTACTACCCTGTTTAGTAGTAGTGCTATCTTTGTAATAAATATATTGCATATCCCCCGCACAATATCTTACATTAAACTAAGATAGTGGTACTATAGAGATATGGGTGGATGCTAACTCTTGATCAGCAGGAGCTGAAGCTACATGAGCCTAAGTACCTTGAACAAAAAAAAATCTCATAAGGAACTTGAGCTACATTATTACCCTTGTCAGACTGGGGTGCAGCTAAACCTGAAGCATAATGACTACTAACAAAACCAAGTGTAGACTCTGACCCCTCCTCAGACTGGGAGTCGACTGCATTCTCCTCCTCACCAAAAATAGTACCTAAATACTTCTCTCACTAATCAAAATTAAAAGTTGACTCATCTTCTACCTCATCATACAAGGGAGAGTATTGTGGTGAAGTCATGTATGGCTTCATCCGCGGTATCTATAAAATGAGCTAATGATGTTTAGTGTCCTTCCTGCGGTTCTTATGGTGGTGTGGGATAAGATCTTGAATCAATCATAAATTGTATGGGTTGAGAGTCCAGATGAATGACTGCACTAGCTGCAGCCTGCTTCTTTGCTTAGCCCATTATTCTGGCGATGGACCAAGGGTGTACTGCCCATACTTACCAGGTAATCCTCAACTAACCCACTCTGCTCAAAAGACTCATCTCTCAATCATGATTGTACTACCATATTTTGAGTAGCCTTTGGTACCATAGTACCTATACAAGGAGTTGTAAAATATTGAAATACAAGAATTAAATAAGAAAAATAAGAAAATTTGAAATTCGAAATCAAAGCCTAGCTACATCCCCTATCTGCGGGCTGTAGGAGTACCTACAGGGCCGTAGGTACCAAACAAAGCCTTGGTCCTTCAAGGATTCAAGTCCGACACTTAAGTGGCCACCTATGGGATCGTAGTACCACTGATAAGCTCATAAGTAGGTTTCATCGGTTCCGACTGAGGATATGTTAAAATATTCCAAAAATTCCCAGCTAACACAAATAAAATTCCAATTTGTTGACCAATTTCACACACTACAACATGCATCATTTCAAGTCCTATATGTATTTCAAACTTTATTGACATTGTTAAACTTCTACTTCTATATTAAATATGATCACACGCCTCCTAAACCAAAAATCAATCATAAACCGAGTTTTCACAAGTTTTAGGCTCCAACTACATCAAGAAACATAAACCAAAAATTTTGCAATTTTTCCAATTTTTTCCTATGCTTTTAACCTATAAATTGAATTAATTGGAATAAAAAAGCCTTCAGTTCCCTCCCAAGCAGTGTTTGATTTAACATACCGAAAGGAAGTTCTCTGTTGGATAATTAGACTTCACAAACAAGTCCATTGGTTGCCTCTTATGCAAGGCCTGATTTAACACCGCAGCATGACTCGGTTGCTTTCTCTACTTACACTTTGCCAAAGCTAATATCCTCACATACTCTCAATTCCTCTATGTTTCCCGTATAACGCTTGACATGATATATATTCACCGTGAATAGTTATTGATGTGGGGTGTCTTTATGTACTCTAATATGGTTATCCTAACTTAACAAGCCTTGTTTTTAGGATAATTCAGGTGCTTTATTTGTTAATAATGATATAAATGTGCATCCAAGTGTCCAAGTATGAGCTTATAAGGTTCAAAGTTGTTTTCAAATGAGTTTGAGTTCAAATTGATCATTTAAAGTCTAGAAGAGAAAAGTAGTATTCTTGGTTGAGTTTCTTGTTTACTGTCTTGAATGTTATGTTGTTTAGAGCTCTAATTCAGGTTGTTTAATGCTATAGGTTGATTGGTGGGCCAATTATAATGATTCATGTAGGATATAAAAGCTTCAAATCAAGTGGAAACATAACATAAAGGCTTGGAGTAGATCAACAAAAGCATAAGACACAACATGATGAAAATAGGACACCTGGGAGTCAAGGCGACATCGTGGTGGATGATAAAATGGAAAATATTGATTTCTAGAAGCTCAACGCAACTATATTACATCGCGGTGAGAGGTGAATCTTGAAGTGTCACATTCCAATAGCTTGTTAAAATAAGGTTGCATCGCGAGGCTAATAATGGTGCTATCAAGACCGCGTCCAAGTGAAATACAAAAGCGGGAAAATTTTACCCAGCTATAAAGAAACACGTGGAATCAATTAAAACACTTTTGAAGTCTTGGTACTGGAGAGGAGGTGGTTGCACACAAAAATTAGGCTTTATTATTCTTTGTTTTAGTTTTTTAATAGATTTGATCATATATTCAATTCCTTGGATAATGATTATGTTAATTAGTTGCTAAACGCCCCCTTTTCGGGGTTAAAGCCAATAATCTGACTACTATTGTTTTGAACTAAGTTTGTTGATTTTCTTATCATATTTGGTTGTTTGTTTATCCTTGTTTTAATTATTTTAAGGAGTAACTAATCTTAGAATACACATATTGTCAACCTTTTGATCTTAGTAGGGGGAATAGGAAGATAGACCATGGGGATAAAGAAAGTAAGGTTCGTATTTTTTTTATAAAATGAGGAATTCAAATTAGCATCTAGGATAGGGATGTACCTAGAAGCCTTGCTTGGTTCTTATGTAGGATGATAACTATAAGCACTTAATTGGATTATTACATCCCTGCTTAATGATGTAGTTATAATGCCCAAGTTAGGTAGACGATTAGAGGTTGGGAGACCATGATCATACGATAAACCCTACGAATCAAAAACCAAGATAAGCAATTTAATGAATGAAGTTCAATAGGGTAGTATAATTGTTTGAAGTGCTTTAACCCTGGGTTTTACTCTGTTGATTGTATCAATTCTTTTATTTTATGCACTATTTACTTTATGTTTAGTTTTACAAATATCCAAAATCTTTTTGGTTACTTCGGATCAGGTTAATCTTAATAAGTGAACTAAAAGTTGATAGTTTTTTGAACAAGTCTCTGTGTGATCGATACTGGGCTTTGTTTATGGCCACTATATTACGTGGTAAACCACGTACACTTGTGTGTGCACTAGGGCACTGTCTAGTTTTTGGCGTCTTTGCTGGGGACTTGTACTTTGGCAACTATTTTGGTTTTAGTTTTTCATTTTAGATTCCTTTGGTGCTTTATTCTTGGACTTAGTTTTGCATTTACAGGAAATATGTTGACATGCTAGTATGCTGGCAATGGATAGGGAATCAGTTGAATCAAGTTTTGAACTCGAGCAATGCTTCCATCAATGAAGGAGAGAAGCAATCCTTCTCTCATATTCCACAAATTGAAGAAGATCAAGAGAATCTTGCCATCATGGATGAGGAACAACCTGCCTGCAAGACAGTTAAAGAAGTGGCAATCTCACTTTCAATAAATTTGACCTCCCCATTTAATAAACCAGTTGCTGGAGCTAATTTTGTGTTAGAGCAGAAAATGGTGCAACTTTAGATGAGTAGTGGATAGTTTATCGTGCTTTCGTACGAAGATCTACAAGTCCACTTATAGAATTTTCTAGATATCAGTGACACATTTATCCCTATGGATGTGTCAACTTACTATGTTAGGCTGACACTATTCCCCTTTTATCTTTTTAAGGAAGCTAAGTGGTTTAATGTTAAGCCGGTAAATTCAATCACAATCTGGGATGACTTATCCTGGAGATTTACCATCTAATTCTTTCTATTTGGCAAGACAGTAAGACTTTGCATTGAGATTATAGCTTCAAACAGAAGCCAAACGAGAATTTATATCATGCTTGGGAGCGGTTCAAAGATCTTCTCCAAGATTGTCTCCACCATCAACAATCCAGCAAGGTATTAACTCATATTTTTATTGAGTCACTTGACCATAACACAATAATTTTTCTAGATTCAGCTGCAGGTGGTCAAGCTCTGGAGATAATATATGATTAGGTGTATACTTTATTAAACCACATTGCTTCAAGAAACCCTGAATGGCATTCAGACTCAATGAATGCAGCTAAAAAGATTACAGGTGTGTTGGAGGTGGATCATTTTACCACCATATCCTCTCAAATCACTGCATTTCAAAATCAGATGACTACACACCTCAGTAACATAAAATTTGGTGCTACACAGCCTGCAGCCATACTAAATACAATTCAGCAGTCAAGCACTTGGTGCGTAGTGTGTGGAAATAGTGGTCATTTTATAGATATGTGTGCTGCCAATCATGAGTCCGTAATGTTTGTGGGCAATGTTCTGAGGCCTAACTATGGGAATACCTCCAACATGAAGTGGAAGGCTCAACCATTAAATTAACAATAGAACGCCCAGAAGTTGCAGCTTCAATAACCCTAAGCTCAAGTAAATCAGACCACAAATAAAAATTTGGAGGAGATAATGAAATAAATTATTGCTGCCCAATCAAAATTGGCAGAAGATGTGAAGAATCAGCAGACCATTAAAATGAGGTTGGAGTTGCAGTTAGGTCAAATACAGCAGGCATAAAATATTAGACGTCAAAGTGGGTTGCCAAGTGATACTGAAAATCCAAAACAAGTTATGGAAATAACTTTGAGTAGTGGTAAAGAGCTTCATGAATATCCTCCAAATAAAAATAAAGAGGTAGATGCCGATTTGAGTCATAAATATTTAAATGACCAAGTTGCTGAAAATTTAAGAAAGTCTGAGTACTCGAAAAAGAATATTGCTGAATAGGTGAAGGAAGGACTACCACCACCTTTCGCACAGAAGCATATAAAGACAAAGAAAGATGCATGCTTCAAGAAGTTCTTTGACAAGTTTAGAGAGCTTCACATTTACTCTCTTTTAGATATTTTGTAAGAAATGTCCAAGTATGCTAAGTACTTGAGGGATGTGGTTGTTAATAAGGCTAAGCTAAAGTCTGTGGAGGCGGCAGCACTCACTGGAGAGTGTATCTCTATGGTGACGTAGAAGTGCCCAAAAATCTTATGGACCCTGGGAAGTTTACTCTCCCCATTCAAATTAGCAATAACGAGGTGGTCCATACACGTAGAGACTTGGGGTCAACTATCAACTTGATGACCCTCTCTTTGTTCAATACTTTGGGCTTGGGAAAGTCTCGATCGAGCTTGGTGTTACTATAGATGGTAAACGGGACCATAACCCATCCTGAAGGTGTCATAGAGGATGTTCTCATAAAGGTTGGTATGTTTATTATTCTTGCTGACTTTATTGTTTTAGATTTTTAAGTAGATGAATAGGTGCCGATCATCTTGGGATGGCCATTCTTAGCCATGGGAAGAGCTTTGATTGATGTGAGAGAGGGTACGCTCATAGTGATATTAGAGGATGAAGAGACAATTTTCAATATGTACAAACTGCTTAACACACTATCCCACTGCAAAGACTTGTCCATGATTACTGTGATTGAAGGGTATAAGTATAGGTGGTGGAGTATATTCCAGAAAATACCTCTTTCAATTTCCATATTATGCAACCTAAGCCACAACTACCTAAGCCTGACATGATGCAGATTGATGAACCTAAAAAGGTTATAGTTGATAAAGTTGTTGACCTTGAGAGTTCACACTCAAGAGGTTAGAAACACATAAGAATATGGCCTCTGAGTGTGAGGAGAATGATTAAGGAATTTGGTTAAGTTGAATTGGGTTTTGTTGTGACACTAAATCAGGAGGTGCTTAGGAGGAAACCCAAGTTAAGTAGGTATGTTTTATTTTTAGTATTTTAGTTTTTTTACTTCACTAGTTTTTGTTTATATTGAGTAACAGGTTTTTGTGAAGTCTGAGTGCCAAAAAAGCTGAGCTAAGAAGCATGGCAAGGATTGAGTGTGGGGTCCCCGAACCCTCTTGATGGGTAAAGATGCTACTAGGAAGGCCTAGAGACCTCAGGGAATATTTTTATCTCTAATTTTAATGTATACTTTGGGGAAAAAGTAGATTTTTAAGTGTGGGGTAGGGAAATTCCCATTTTTAGGAGTACCTTTAATTTTTTTTTGTTTTAGCTAAGTGATATATTGGTGTTGGTGATATAGTTGACTGGATGATACAAGTGTTTTAGTAAAAAGCTTGTTGATTGTGTTAGTTTCTACTTTTGAGACACTTAGGCTCATGATTATGACTCTTGTTCTTGTTGGCTTAAAGTTGAATTCATGTGATTGTGTGAATAAGAGTCTATGATAATCTTGCTTGAGTTGACCATGTTCCATGTGTGTGTGAGATATGTTATATTCCTTGTTGCATGTGATGATAGAACTTTTGTTGTGTGTGTGCAAGTGCAGTAAATAGTGTGGGTTTAGGAGATGATATAGGCATTTCTTTGATAGCCTTGTTTCATACCTTATTTAGACCAACCATTGTGCATGATCCTAGTAAGCCCCATTGAGCCTTTAGCTTATTTTTTGGCAGCCTCATATGTAGCATTATCCTTTCTTGGATTGACCTTAGTTTGATCCAAAAAGCTCCTAAGCGCTTTAATATAAGGATTAATTAAGTAAGCAGTTTGAAATTCAAGAAGGAAAAGGTGAAATTGAAGCCCCTAAGTGTTAGCTACTAGTGTTAAGAAAAGTAATGGGTGTTGTGGTGGGGAGTTAAGTAATGAAAAGAATAAAAATTTGTTCAAATTGAATAAGTTATGCATAGAATATTCCCACAATAGTGTACTTGAATGCGCTTAAAAAGATTGTGTGAAAACAAAATATATGGGTTGATTGAAGTGGTGTAAATTGGTTGTTGAAGATGAGTTAATTGAAAAAAATGTGATGTATTAAACAGCTTAGGGAAGTTAATCACTATTCTAGCCAAAATAGTTCCTACCCATCTTGTAGCCTACATTACAACTATTAAATACTTATTTGATACTAAGCTTCATCATTTTGGTATTAGTGGAGTACTACACTAAGGGCAAGCCTATGGTTCATTATGTGTAACTTAGGAATTCTTTGTTGAAGTGAGCATAACTTGATTTTCGTACCCATTCTATGATAAATTGCATTTATATGAGTGGTTATGAGTAACTCTCTTATAGTGAGGTCACATGTTTGATGAATGTGGATGATTTGTATGATATCATTTATTGAGCGATGTGAATGAGTTTACCAACTTGGTGAGTCAATTCTTGAGGCTAGGATGATTGAAGTAGTGTTCTTGAACATTCAATTGTGTACATAACATGCTTACTGTAGAAATTTGCATTCTGTGTAGTCATTATAGTACTAGATTGAGTGTCTTTAGTATAGTAGAAGTGTAGAGTCTCCTCATCTCATGAAGCATATAGTGCAGAGTCATTCGAGGAGGAACAAGGCTTTAAGTATGTGGTGGTGATGTGGGGTGTATTTATTCACTCTAATATGGTTATCCTAACTTAATGAGTCTTGTTTTGAGGGCAATTCATGTATTTTACGTGTTAATAATGATATAAATGTGCATCAAAGTGTTCAAGTATGAGCTTATAAGGTGCAAAGTTGTTTTCAAACGAGTTTGAGTTCAAATTGATCATTTAAAGCTTAGACAAGAAAAGTAAAATTCTTGGTTTAGTTTCTAGTTCGCTATCTTGATGTTGTGTTGTTTTGAGATCTAATTCAGGGTGTTTGTAGTTGGGTAAAATGTTCCCACTTTTTCTATCACGTCGCGGTGAAATGCAAAAGTGGAAAATTTTTACCCAACTATAAAAGGAACACGTGGAATCAATTAAAAACTCTTTTGACGTTTAGGGACTGGAAAAAGGCAGTTGCACACGATAATTAGGTTTTATTATTATTTTTTTAGATATTTAATAGATATGATCATGTATTCAATTCCTTGGATAATGATTATGTCAATTAGTGGCTAAATGCCCCCTTCTGGGGTTAAAGCCATGAATATGACTATTATCGTTTTGAATTAAGTTCGTTGATTTGCCTATCATATTTGGTTGTTTGTTTATCTATTTTTTAATTATTTTAAGGAGTATCTAACCTTAGAATACTCATATTTTCGACCTTTTGATCTCGGGAGGGGTAATAGGAAGAAAGAACATGGAAATAAACAAAGTAAGGTTTGTATATTTTAATAAAATAATGAATTCGAATTAGCGTCTAGGATAGGGATGTACCTAGAAGCCTTGCTTTGTTCATATGTAGGATGATATCTTTAAGCACTTAATTGAATTATTAAATCATAGTTCAATGATGTAGTTGTAATGTCCAAGTTAGGTATACAATTAGAGGTTTGGAGACCATGAGCATGCGATAAACCCTACGAATTAACAACCAAGATAAGCGATTTAATGAATGAAGTTCAATAGCATAGTATAATTGTTCAAAGTGCTTTAACCTTGGGTTTTAATCTATTGATTAACTCAAGTCTTTTATTTTATGTACTGTTTACTTTAAATTAAGTTTTACAAATCTCAAAAATCTCTATGGTTACTTCGCATCAAGTTAATCTTAATTAGTGAACTATAATTTGATAGTTGTTGGAACAAGTCTCTTTGGGATCTCTATTGGACTTTTCTTAAGGCCACTATATTACTTGGTAGACCACATGCACTTGAGTGTGTGGTTGGGAGTTGTCATTCACCACTATCTCATTTTATCTTAACTACACAATGTGGAAATACTTTAACCCCAGTGAATGGTCTACACCACTTAGACTTCAACTTGCCAGAAAATAAGCAAATTCTTAAATTATAAACAAAAACTATATCATGGGGTTGGAACTTTCTTAATGTTCTTGTCGTGGTACAACTTCTTCTTCTCCTTTTACAATGCTGAACTCTCATATGCACGAAGAATAATTCATCTAACTCATTTATCTTCTCCAAACTCAAGTTCATAACATCTCTCAATTCAAAATTTAGATTCCTCATTACCCATAGTTCCTTATCTCAAGTTTGACGGCAAGTGGTATGCCTTGTTGTACACAAGATGATAAGGAGAGGCACCTATGGTTGTTTTGTAAGCTATCCATCAAGACGAAAGTGCATCATATATCTCTTTCAATCAATTAGTATGGATGGTATTTACAGTCTTTACCAAAATAGACTTGGTCTCATGATTGGAAACCTTAACCTGCCTACTTGTCTTCGGCTAGGAAGGTATTTCCACCATACATTTCATATCATATTTCTCAAGTTAGACCTTACTTAGATGATGGAAGAAATGGGACCCACCATCATTAATAATAGCACGTGGAGTAACAAACTAGGAGAAAATATTCATTTTTAAAAATATTATAATATTGTGACCTTTATTACTGGAAAGCACAAATGCTTCTACCTACTTTAATACATAGTCACAAAAATATGATTCATTCTTTGTGAACTCACAAATGTACCCATGAAATTAATTCCCCACACATTAAACTACAATATCTCAAAAATAGATTTCATGGAGAGCTCATGCTTACGATATTTCTTTGCCGCTGGCATTTGTCGCAGGCTCGAGCACAATAATATGGATCTTTATAAATTATTGGCAAATTGTAACCACACTGTAGAATCTTGTTGGCAAGCAATTACCTCTATGGTGACGCTCCATTAGAAATGAATGATAGGCCTCAAGACTATTCATCATATCAACTTTGGGTATACACCTCTGAATCACACAATCTACACACACCTTAGATAAGTAAGGATCATCCTAGAAAAATTTATGTAACTTATGAACAAATCATTTTCTCCACTAAAATTATTTGTCTTCTAAGGTGAGGTGTCTTGCTAAATAATTGTCAAAATTAGCAAACCAGGGAATTGAGTCTTGTGATGCTGCCAAGACCCACTCATATGGAAAAGTATCATCAATCTCACTTATCTTGAAAAGTATCATCAATCTCAATCTTATACACTACTTTAAGCATTTTTCCTCTTCTTGGTGGATTATATCGTCTGCAACCTAATTTTTTTATGCCCTTCTAGTCCTTAACCTCAAAATCAAACTCTTGTAGCAATAGTAGCTATAGAATCAATATAGGATTTGCATCGTTCTTCATCATTTGGTACCTAAGATTTGCATGGTCAATATGAAAAATGACTTTTTTTCTAATCAAATAGGTCCAGAATTCATCAAAAGAAAACTCCACCACACACAACTCTTGTTTAGTAACTGTGTAATTTTTTTATTTGGGGTTGAGTTCTTTCTTGGTATAATAGATGAGATGAAGTATTTTCTCATATCTTTGGCCTAGGATAACTCATAGGGCCATACTACTTGTGTCTCACATCATCTCAAATGGGAGGATCTAATCCAAAAACACAATCATGGGAGCAGAAATCAACCTTTCTTTTAGGACCTCAAAGGCCTTGATACATGAATCATCAAACACAAACTTCACCTCTATCTATAATAACTTGCACAATAGATTTGCAATCATAGAGAAGCTCCTGATAAACACCTATAGAACCTACATGACCAAAGAAATACTGAATACCTTTTAAAAAAATGGAGGATGAAATTTTGCAATCACTTCTATTTTATCCATGTCTATCTCTATTCCCTTCTTCGAAATCTTGTGTGATAGAACTGTCCCCTTTTTAATCATGAAGTGACACATGTTCGACTTCAAAACCAAGTCGCACTGTTCAAATCTATAAAGAGCATTATCCATGTGATCTAAATATTCATCAAACGATTTACCTACAACTAAAAAATATCCATAAATAAGTATGTAGTATCCTCTACCATACAAAATGATAGAAAGGTGGGGGGAGAATTAGAAAGTCCAAAAGGCATCCTTTTGAACACGAACATACCATATGGACATGTGAAAGTGATTTTATCTTGGTTTTCTTGGGAAATAGAAATCTGATTATACCCCGAATAACCATCAAGAAACAATACCATCCTCTACCTGTAAGACAATATAATATCTGGTCCATGAATGGCATAGAAAAATGATCCTTCTATCCAAGTATTCAACTTTATAATCTATACAAACTCACCATCACATGATTGGTCTTATGGGGACTAACTTATTCTTCAAGTTAGGGACCATAGTTATCCTACCATTTATCGGCACACGCTGAACCGGGCTCACCCACTTGCTATCAACAATAGGGTAAAACCTCACATATATTTAACCACTTGATGATCTCCTTCTTCATCACTTTTTTCATAGTGAATACTGAAGATAAATAGTAGGCACACACCCTTGATCAAGCTAAATGTTATGAGTTAAAATTCTAGGTGGAATCTCGATAATATCCATAATAGTCCAAATAATGGACCATTTAAACCAATGCAAAACTAAAATCAAGTCCTTAACATTTTTATACACTAAAGCTATAGTAATGACAATTGGTAAGGTATTATTGTCCTATAAGAATTCATAATTAAAATAAGAAAGGAGGGACTTCAATTCCCAAATCGAAGGCTTTTCAATAGACAGCCAAGCTGGTGGGGTCACTTTATTCTTCTAATCAAGATCCAACTTCTATGGCACATAAGAATAAGAATATCCTACAACAAGAGCACTTGCCATCTCATCATAGTCATTAATACCATTGCTATGAAGTTCATGATCACCATAGCTAATGCCTCTACACCAAATCTCTCCTCAATTAGTGCAATTAATACATCTTTATCTATAGTGTCTATCATAGACACCAACCACATATCTTTTAGTTGTCGCATAGATAGACACACATTAAAAGTAACCTATGTATCATTGAGCCTGAATTCTATCTATTTCATCTCTATTTCAACCAATACCCTGGCCGTGTCTAGGAAGGTCTTTTCTAAGATAATAAGGACGTCAAAATCCACCTCACTGTCCTGAATCACAAAATTATCTAGAAATATAAAACACAATATCTTAACCAACACATCACATATTATACCAACCAATTTCTTTGAATAACAACCCGCTATCAGTAATCTCATATACGCTAGCATAGGTTACCCCAACCCTAACTTCTTGTACATAACTAAAAACATTAAATTAATACTATATCCCAAGTTATATAATGCTCGTACAAAATCCAAGGACCCAATAGTGCACAAAATAGTGAAAGCTCTAGGATCCTTCTTCTTCTCAACTAAAGATCAGAAAACAATAACACTGCAATGGTAGATATTATTAGTGAGTACTATACTTACCATCCTCTTCTTAGACACTGAATTCTTCATGAACTTTGCATAAACGAGCATCTTCTCAAAAGCTTTCACAAGAGAGATATTCATAGATAATTCTTCTAACACCGACATGAATTTTTTAAGTTTCTCTTATTCCTTCTTCTTCTTCTTCTTGAACCTTATAGAAAAAGGCGGGGGATGTCATGGAATAATATTCAAGACTAGTCTAACCTCCTTACCCTTTCCCTTATTATTCTTAGCTCATTTCTCTATACTCATTATTTTCTATAATGTCTCACTATTTCTTATAAACTTCATAGTTTCAGCTTTGGGTGCATTATCGACCTCAATAGTATCATACCTTACCATATTATTGATAGGCATAGATGGATATATAGTAGCCCTACAACTCTAAATGGTAATGGATAGGCAGTGGTTGTTGCTTTTAGGATTTTGAATGTTATTGCTTGGAAGAATTCTTTATTGATGTTTATTCAAAGCAGCTGACATCTAACAAAACTGCTTGTCAAGCTTCTTAATTGTGGTAGAATATGATTCTACTTTCTAGCTTAATCTTAAAATGTCTAGCTTAATCTTCTTAAGAAAACCCTCTTGGCTCTCTCAACCCTTAACCTTCTTCATAAGCAATGCTTCCATCCTCGAATCAACATTATAGTTCCTTCTGTGGAACATATAGACCATTCTTTGCCTTATAATCATCCTTTATTCTCCGATCACCATCTCGCTTTTTAATCCTATCCCTATGCCTATCCCCATAATAGTTTCAACCTTGATCTTTTGCCTTGAGTTCTATGTATCCCAATTGGAACCTTGGACTTTAGCTTAAAAACCTTCTATATCTTTGTCCAAGTACTTTTCTACCTCCTCAAAGTCTAAGATGTCAAGTCTAATAGATTTACCATGTGCGCTAACTGCATTCACCTTTTAGCTCTCACTGTTGTGAACTGCTTGGTAAGTAACCTAAGCTCTATCCTTAACTATACTACCTCTTGGGCCACTGTCTTATCTAGGGCTCTCTACTCACTAGAAGAACTATTAGCAAGAGTATTGGTTCCCTTATCTGCTTACTAAATATGCCATCCTCGATTAGTTTTGATGATTTAGTCTAAGATTTCCACAGCCTGCTCACAATGAAGACTTATAAAAGCCTCACCAGCAATAGTATCCTAACAACATTGGCGTTTTCCTTTTGGGCTCTATCTCATGCAAATTCCTCCTTGAAATTTTATGATTAGGCAAATTCATCAACTTTTTCTTGAATCTCAACCAAGTCTCATATAGTGCCTTTGAATGAAATTCCCTAAAATTATAAATCTTATCCTTCAACTGTAGCATTCTATAAGTTTGGAAGAATTTTCCCATAATTGTGTCCGCAACTAATTCCAAGTGGTAATGGACCTACATGGTAATTCTCCTAACCGTAACTTTACTTTGCTTTTAAGAGAAAGGGAACAACCTGAGTCTTAAATCTTCTTGAATCTCTACAGGTAGATTATATGAAGTGCAAACCCTAATAAAATTCATAGTGAGCATGTTTACATCATCAGATGGCAAACCAACAAACACACACTTTAAATTAAGCAACTAAATTATTGCACTTATAATACAAAATTTCATTTTAGGGCAACTCTAGAGAAATAATATCTGCTGTCTCAATGATTCAACATAACCTAAATCTTTCTCCAGATCATCATACACTAGAAAGTAATGATAAGCGGGTGGTTGAACTCTATCTGTTCTAAGTCTCTCCCTATAAAGTGTTGCTCGATGATTTGATGCCTCTTATTTATCCCTTTTCTTAGTATGTTGGGCTAGTGCAAACCTCACATTCTATTTGGCCAAAAATTGGCTAGTAGTTTCCTCAAAAGTCTGAAAAATGCCATCTTGATGTTGTGATTTAATGTATTTAGATAATTTTGAATCCTTGTGTGTCTGGCTCCATGCTCATGCTCTTTCATCTTAAGATTCTGTTGTAAGGTCCATTCAATATCAAGATCAAAAGGAATTAGGTGATTTCATTGACACCTAATGTTGGGCATACACTAGCATATGTCCTAAAATTATAAGAAAATAGAAAATAAACAACCTAAATAAATCAATATCTAACCGTATTCCACAATAACTATGCTAAAATTTCATGTCTCCCTAATTACATCTCCTAAAAAGTATACCTCGGTATCTTGTCAAATATAGAACCCAACCAAATTGCGTCATACCTACATGGAATTGGACAAAAATTAGGTAGAAGATTGTTGATGTAGATGGAAAGTGCAAAAAGTAAATTCGAGTAAGACAATAGTTATGGAAAAGAATTCTGGGAAATAGAGTTGTTATAAATAACTAGGATTGTTTTCCCCCTGACTTCTTAACTCCATAATCTTATTATTCTCGTCAAAATTTCTTGGTTCCTTATATGAAAAATCTAACAAGTTATGTATCACCTAACCATCTCTCGACCTTGTTTTTGGATAATGATGTTTCCAAAACTACACTCCAGTGAAGTATGATGTGGTCGATGTGAAATTCAGTAACCCAAACTATGTTGGGACCAAAACCATAGGGAATATGTGGAATTATCTCTTCAATTTTATAAAATCATAGGGAGTGTAGAAAATTAAATCAAGGGATTTGAAATTCACAGTAACACATAATCAAACATGAGTGGTTTAGATTGTAAATAATAGAAGATGAATACTATGACTATGTTCCCCCTAGCTTCTAACTCCATAAGATTCTCGTGTTTAATTCGCCTATACCATTGCTCTCTATGCAAAGTTTGACAGTTGTGTATCATCAACCATCTTGTGATTATGTTGAAAAATCTCACCCTTCACTTTATAAGTCTCAGGGCATCAGCTTTGCATCCCTTTTTATTGAACCCAATACAACTATCACCTTTTGGTTCTGAAGTTCATTATACGAGGGTTGATAGCCTCGAATCACTTTCGTGATCCCATTTCCCAATCTTGAACTCTCTTCTCCCTATTTTGATACATAGTCCAATGCCACCAAAATATATTTCATACCATATGAGCTCACGAATAGGCACATGAAGTGAATCCCCCATATATCTAACAACTTTATCTCCAAAATAGGAGGTAAGAAAAGTTTATTGCATCATGAAATACTACCTTGATGTTCACATTAGTCACATGAGAGTTAAAAGTTGTGAGCATCATTATAGACATTAGGCCAGTAATACCCACATTTCAAGATTTTATGGGCTATGTAGGTTCCTCTATGCTGACCCCTAACAGGTGATGCATGACCAGCCTCAAGAATACTTATCATTTCCACCTCTAAAATGCATCTATGAATCATACCATTTGCAAGAATCCTAAATAGATAAGTCTTATCCTAGACAAAATTCCTCACCCTCATGCATAAATCTCTTTCACTTTTGGAAGGACAGTTCTTCTGGGACAAGACCCCTTGCCATCTAATTGGCACAATCAGAAAACTAGAGGATTAGTTCATGCGATGTTACCAAAATCTGATGTTGCCCAAAACTACACAATGATATAAGCTGACACCAACTGCTCTTTCAGGCATTCAAAAGCCTTTAGACGTATCGTCAAAATCAAACTTTACCTCTTACTAAATAATCTTGCATAGAGAATTTGTGATCATTGAGAAATCCTTGATGAATCACCTGTAGAACCTTGCATGACCCAAAAAACATCAAATCCCTTTCATTGAGATTGGCAGAGGTAATTTTTTGATCACTTCAATTTTTTCCTTATCCAACTCTATTCCCCTCTTTGAGATCTTTTAGCCAAGCATAATGCCTTCTTTTACCAAGAAATGACACTTCTCCTAATTTATATGCAAGTTCATTCCTCACATCAACAAAGAGCATTGGCCAAGTAGATTAAAATGTCATTAAAAGAACACCAACAATATAAAAATCATCCATAAATAATTCTATAGTGTCTTCTACCATGCATCTCTGAAAAGTTTCCAGAGAATTGCACAAACTAAAGTTCATTCTCTTTAATGCAAAAGTCCCATAAAGGTAAGTAAATTCTCTATTTTCTTGATCATCACGAGAAATAGTAATCTAGTTATAACTTGAATACTCATTAAGAAAATAATAGCAATCCGTACCTACTAGCATTCCTAACATCTAATCCACAAATGACATGGTAAGATTGTCCTTTTGAGTCTATGTATTCAGCTTTCTAAAGTCCATGCACACTCTCTAACCAGTGACTATTCCTATTGGAACAAGCTCATTTTTCTCATTTGGTACTATAGTGATTCCACCTTTATTTGGTCCCCATTACGACTAACCTACTTTCTATCCGCAATGGGGTAAACTATACTAGAGTCCAACCACTAGATAATTTCTTTCTTTACCACCTACTATATAGGAGGATTTAGTCGACGTTGATGATCAATTTTAGGAACACATCTGATTCAAGCTTGATCTTGTGAGTCCAAATGCCTAGCAAAATACCTATAATATTTATATTTGTCAATCCAATAGCTCTCTTTAATCTCTGCAACACTAATAATAATTCCTATAACCCTTTCTCGACCAAGTAAGCTATAATAATTGTCAGTAAGTTATTATTGGACTTTAAGAATGCATAATGTAAGTGGGATAGAAAGGCCTTTAACTCAAAGACTGGTGTCTCTTTAATAGACAGTTGAGCGAGAGGAGTGGTTCTAATTTTAAGATCAAGATCAATCTTATTTAAGGCATATATGTAAGAACCTTTCCCATAAAAAAGCCCACCATCTTATCATATTCGTCAATACTATCACTATCGTAATTCATAATTACCATTGTCAATTCCCCGACTCTTAGTCTCTTTTCAATAGGCAAACCAACATCATCAATATATCCTCAATGGTGTCTATCATAGATATAATTCATATATCATTAGGCATCTTTATCAACTAGAACACACTAAAAATCAATAGCTCATCATTCATTCTCAACTTTACCTATCCCAATTCCATATCAACCAATGCCCTACCTATAGCTAGGAAGGGTCTACTAAGGATGATAGGGACTTGGAAGTGCACCTCACAGTTATGAATAATTAAATTAGCTAGAAATATAAAGAATGATACCTTCACCAACACATTAAAAAGAATGTCGACCGACCACTTCACCATGTAGTCAACCATCAACAATCTCACCGATGTCAGTTTGGGTGCCCTAGTCCCAACTGTTTATAAAGCACCAGTCATATTAGATTTAAGTTGTCTCCCAAGTCATATACAACCTGATTAAAGTTGAAGGAACCAATAGTACATAGAAAGGTGAAGGCTCTTTGATCCTCCTTTGTTTTTACAATTAATATAAAAGAAACAATACTTTAATGGTACACATTGTAAGCAAGCTCAAATCTCACCATCTGCTTCCTAGTGACCAAATCCTTCATGAATTTTATGTATCTAGGCATTTTCTCCAAATCCTCATCAAGGGTAATACTGGTTGATAGTTCCTTTAACACTATCAAGAATGTTGTTATTTAACTTTGAAACACCCTAGGTTTGGTCCTTAGAAATTTCCTTATTTTTGGACTTTCTGGACATCATACGACTCACCATACTAGTTGTATAATAACGGTACAGGTCAGGCAACATAGTTGTATATTTTCCAATGTTGGGAGGTTTTGGGAGGTTAAGTTTTTAGAATAGCTAGAACTTGAGTGGGTACGAGTCGTATGGTTGGTGACGGGTCCTAGGTTTGGGTTTTTCTTCACTGAATCTAAAACTTAGTAACTTAAATTTGATCCAAGTATGAGAGGCTCACCATGAGTCATGAGATATGGTGTAAATGCTATAGTCTGACTTATGTTGGTCAGTTTCAATGCCTCATGATTCTTCCTATGGTATGATTGCATGGTGCTAATCATATGGTTGGGTTTAATTTAGTTTGGGTAGTTGAATGTTGGACAGTGTTAGGGTTCTAGGCATGCCTAGGGTATGAGTGTTGGGTACCATTCGTATGATAGTGTACGGTTAACATAGAGGAGTCGAATCCTCCGGTAGAAATTTTATGCAGTTTAAGTTTGAGGTAATCTAGTCATTTTCCCTCTTAACCTCTTAAGGCCCCATGACTTATAACCCCTTTAGGACATCATTTAAACTATTTGCAATCACTCAAACTAGCTTAAAACACTCTCAAAGTCTCTCAAGGCTCTTAGGTTAAAAAAGGCTAGGGTTTTATCAATAGGATCAATTCGATGGTTGCAAGGGTGACTTATCTCCTTTATCATCCAAATCTAAGGCATGTACTCCTTTATCATTGTTAGTTAAAACTTAAGGCATGTTTTTTGAATTGTGTTCATGGCATAATTATTTTATAGTTTCGGGTTTTAAAATATATTTTTGAGATTTTTGTAATAATGTCTTGGTAATGTTTTCCTATGTTTTAATTATGGATTTACATATTTTAAAGGTGGTTTGGATATTTGGTTACATGGGAATAGTTAATTGGTACTTGGTTTTGGTTTTGGAAACACTATGCCCCTAATATGTTTGATAAAATGACTATGAGAATGCTTTGACTACATTGTTGGACTTTTAATTGAACTATTACATAGTATAGCTTGGTAATCGAACCCTAAATAGCATAAATGATTTGAAATAGTTAAATGGTAAGGTTTGGTGGTCATGGTTATGGTTAATGGAACACCCTTGTGGGGTACAAGTAAATCCCCCAAGCAATCATAATAATGATCACTGTGGGATAAATTCGATTCCCCCAAGTCAACTTAATAAAGTAATCTATGGGTACATATGAGTCCCTTTTTCTTAAAAAGGATGGATGAGGACATTACATACAAACTATAGTTGGCATGATGATACCAATACTTATATCCTTGATTTATAATAGATGTAATGGTTGTTTGGTTATGTGGTAATGGTTTTAATTCGGTAATATTGGCGAGGTATGATAGCTAACCATGAAGGTGTGATTCCAATGGTCGGACACTAGAAACTTATGTTTGCCGACATGAGGATTGGTCATGGTGACCACATATGATACTTATGGGTTACATAGGAATCCCCTAAGTACACTTATAAATATGTATCATAGAGAGCGAAGGGTATATAAGAATACCCTACTCTTATGGCATCTCTGGTTTGTACAGCTAGAAGCAACGAGGCTTGTTCAGATGTTACACTAGACCCATATAGCCCATGGGTGGTTCTAGGATGGTTAAGCTACACATTCCCAGGTTAATGGTTTTAAACACATGCTAAACCTGATTCTCTTTCCCTGCATAGTTATATATATGTAAGTATGGTTGTGAATGCATATGGTTGGTTTATTTTACTTAAAGGTTGGTATTATTGTATGCTTATCCTGAGTGCATGCTAGAGTTTACCCTCTAACCCATATTTAGGATGTTGTATCCCCATGCGATGTAGGAGTTAATATTCTACTCCCCTACATAGTGCTTGGATTTGGTATCTACTCAGTTGGATTGAGCTAGTGAGCTTTCATATTTTAAAAGTATTTATTTCATATCATATATATCTCTACATACTTTGGTTATTTCATTGATATTGGTTTTGGCTATGGTTAAGGGCATGTCCTAATCGAATATTATTTTACTTTCGGTTAAAAGCTTTGTGGAACTACTATGGGTTGGTATGGGCATTGTTGGTATTAGTGTTAGCCTTAGTATTGTCATTAGAATTACGAATGATATTGTTAGACTACAATTATGATTTTTCCATCCTTTTATGTTATGGACTCATACTTGGTTATTGTTATGGATTTTGTATGGTTATTGGTTGGGTATTAGATAGTTGGACTATCTTGGGTTGGTTATGGTATGGACCTATCCCAGTGTCTGGATTGGTAAAAATACATTATCTTGTTATATGTTTGGAATTAATCTGACTTGGGTATGCATTTAACAGTTGGGTTAGGTAATAGGGGTGGTCCCTGGTCCTGGTTGGACTCGAGATACCTATTACAACACAGCCCTGGTTTGAGTCATGTCAAGTTCGTATTATAGCTTTAGGTTTAAGGTCAATGGGGAGTCTATGTTGAGTAGAATCTCTTTTAAGGGTGTGTAGCACGCCATACTCATAAGAGAGAGGCTATAGGGTATTTAGGAAGTATTTCTCTTCTTTGCATTCTATTTTCAAGTTTGGAGTCTAAGGTCTTTGATTCTTCTAATTTTCATTTTCTTGTCTTCCAGACCATGACTTGATGATTTAAAGTTAATGGAACCTCCTCTGTCCTAATTGGGGATAATGTTGATGGGATACGCTCTATTCAGGGAATCCATACTCGGTCTAGGGGTCCATTCCTTGATATTTCTAGAGTCTTATTGATCTTTCTAGTCCTCCTTAAATAGATATGCCAAATGCTGATCTTCGTCAGTCGATTCATATGATTGCTCAGTTGGTGTCTTCTCAAGCTGAGCATGGTGTATCTGGTATTCCATCTTTTGAGGCCACAAGGGTTGGCTTATTTATGAAGTTAATTCCTCCAACCTTTACTAGTGTTAGGGTGGAGGAGGATCCTCAAGGTTTTTGACATAAGATGGTAAAGATATTCAGGATTATGCATGCCAAAAATATTAAAAGGGTAGATTTTGCAATATATTGGCTGAAGGATAAGGCATACCAATGGCATGAGGAATAGGATAAGGCAAGGGGTCATGTTGAGGAGTCTTCTTTGTTAGAGACTTTCAACAATGCATTTCTGGACCATTTTTTTCCTCATGAGTTTAGGAAAGCAAAAGCAAAGGAATTTTTAAATCTTAAATAGGGGAAGATGTCGATCAAGGAATATGCCTAAAAATTTCACCAGCTATCTAGGTATGCTCTAAAATATATGTCTAATATAAGCACCATGATGAGAAAGTTCTCTTTTGGGATGTCTCAACATTTAATCTTAGAAAGCAAGACTGCATTGGTTATTAATGACATGGATATTTTTAGGTTGTTTTTTTATATGCAATAGGTAGAGGAAGAATAGGGGAAGCAGGCTGAGGTACCTGAAAGGCAAGATAAGAGGTTTAGGTTGTTTTAGTAGGGTGGTTAACAACAAGTGGTTGGGATGGTGGTAAGGGGAAAAAGAAAAAGTGGGGGAGTTCTGGTTCTTTCTCTATAGTTAGTGCTCCTTACCCGAAGAAGTCAGGTGATAGGCATCAGTAGGGTGGTGATAATTACAGGGCATAGATTGCCCAATCTCAGGATAGTGGGGCAAAATCATCTTTATCGTATCCTCCTTATAGGTTTTGTAGTCAGTTACATCTGGTTTTCAGTGATGATGAGAGGGATGGGTGATTCAGACATTTTCATCCATACCATATGCTTAGAAATGGTCCAGTTGGAAGTTTTCTTGGGAGTGAATAAGGATTCAGTTGCCTCTTCATCCACTCCTTCACCAAAAGGTGCTGATAATGCATCTATTTCTGCTTTTGGTACCCGCACTAGCCGAAATAAGTTATATTCTCTTGCATTCTGATAGGAGTCTAAGGCATTACCTGATGTCGTGAATGGTACATTATAAATCTTTTGTTATGACGTAAATTATTTACTTGATCCGTCCACTATCTCTTATGTGACCCTATTTACGGCTGTGTATTTTGTGTTTGATCTTGATGTTATTTAGAGTCTTTTTTTGGTTGTACCTCGGTAGGTGACTCTGAGGTTGCTAAAAGAGTCTATAGGGGGTGTGTGTTATCTATTTATAATAAGGAGGCTTTGGTGGATTTTTTGAAATTACATATGGTGGATTTTAATGTAATTCTAGGGATAGATTGGTTACACTTATTCTATTCATCCTTAGATTGTCAGACTCGTTAGGTTGTCTTTAAGTTCCCTAGTTCCTAAGCAGAGGTTTATATCATATCTTAGAGCTCGAACATCAATCTCTAAAGGGGGTATCTATTATTTTGTCAAGGTTAAAAATACTAACACGGGAGGTACTTCTTTCCAATCTGTTCTGGTGGTGAATTAGTATCTAGAGGTCTTTTTTGATGATCTTTCTAGTGTTCCTCCGAATAAGGAGAATGATTTTGGGATTGATTTGTTCCATACATTTGTCAATTATCGATTCCTCCTTATAAAATGGTTCTGACTGAGTGGAGGGAGCTCAAGGAGCAACTTTAGGATCTTTTGGATAAGGGTTTTATCTGTCCTAGTGTGGCCTCATGAGGTACACCAGTGTTATTCTTGCTTAAAAGGGATGGTTCCCTTCGAATGTATAGTGACTATCATTAGTTGAATAAGAAGACGATTAAGAACAAGTATCTTCTTCCAAGGTTTGATGGCATGTTTGATCAGTTACGAGGTGATAAGTTCTTTTCAAGGACAGATCTTTGGTCTGGGTATCATTAGCTTAAGATTATTGAGGTGGATATCCCTAAGATAGCATTCTGTACTCGATATGGTCACTTTGAGTTCTTGTTATGTCATTTGGTTTGACCAATGCCTTGATGACATTCATGGATTTGATGAATAGTGTATTTAGTCAGTTTTTAGTTCCATTTTTATTGTGCTCATTGATAACATTCTGGTGTATTATAAGAGTAAGGTGGATCATGCCATCACATCCGTGTGGTGTTGGTGACCTTTAAAGAGTAACAGTTGTATGCCAAATTCTCAAAATATGAATTCATGTTGAATGCTGTCACTTTTTGAGGATATATTATTTCTAGTGAGGGGATCATGGTGGATCCACAAAAGGTTTGTGGTGGTTAAAAAGTGGCCTAGGTCCATAACTCCAATCGATATTTGGAGCTTCTTGGGTATGGCTAGGTATTAGAGGAGGTATGGGGAGAATTTTTTGATGATAGCTGCCCCTTTGACTAATTTGACTAAGAAGAAGGAAAAGATCTCTTGGTTGAATGCTTTTTTGGGTAGTTTCAAGAAGCTGAAGGATAAGCTAACTTCAACTCTAGTTTTGAATTTGCTTGAAGGCAATGAGGGGTTTGTGTTGTACTGTGTTACATCCCTAGTGGGACATGGTTGCATTCTAATGCAGCATGATAAGGTAATTGCATAAGATTT
Organism: Capsicum annuum; assembly: GCF_002878395.1. Lineage (NCBI taxonomy): Eukaryota > Viridiplantae > Streptophyta > Magnoliopsida > Solanales > Solanaceae > Capsicum > Capsicum annuum. The sequence goes on along the minus strand of NC_061121.1, from coordinate 137,833,521 downwards.
TAGGCAGTTGAAGGTACATAAGAGGAACTATCCTACTCAATATATAGAGCATTTTGCGGTGGTGTTTGTATTGAAAATCTTGAAGCACTATTTGTATGGAGTGTACGTGGATATCTTTTCTAATCATAAGAGTCTGCAGTATATGTTTACTAAGAAAGAGCATAATACCAGGCAGAGGAGATGTCTTGAACTTCTTAAGGACTATGACATGAGTCTTAATTATGATCCAGGTAAGGCTAAGGTTGTTTCTGATTTTCTTAGCAGGTTATTCATGGGGGGTTTAGCTCATGTGGATAAAAAGAGGTTATGTTGGGTGTATTTACGTATTCTACCATCATTATTCTAGCATTTCTAACCTTGTTTTGAGGATGATTTATGTGATATATATGTTGATAATGAGATAAATGTGCATCAACGTGCTAAAGAATTTGTTTATGATGTTTAAAGTGAGTTCCAAACAAGTTTGTACTTAAAAGATTCATTTAGAGTCAACCCGGAAAACGAGTGTTACTAGCTTGAGCTAGGTACTTGTCTAGTTGATTCTGGTGGATTCTATTGTGTTTAAATTGTTCCAAATGGTTCTTATGTGTAATTACATGTAAAACAACTTGTTTATAATGCTCATGAGTCAATTGGATAAAGCCAAGGGTCGAAACAATGAGTTAAAGATCAAAGTGAAATTAACCTATGCTTAGCTCATTTTCTAGTTTGTTGTGTTGGATGTGGTGTTGTTTTAAGCCTTAAAATTTTTGTGTTTAATGATATAGGATGCTTGATTAATGGATTATGATGATATATGAAGGATATACAAGCTTCAAATCAAGTAGGAACAGCTCAAAAACGCTCGGAATAGCTCAATGAAGGCACAATACGCAGATTGATGCACTTTTGGACCCCTGGAATGTGTTGGACATGTGTGGACTGATGAAGTGGCCAATGGACGTGTGCAAAACACCAATGGATTCAGAAGAGGCCCAAAATTTAAACCAATAAGCGTGTGGTGGTCTAAACCGCGATTAGCATATGTCACATGCTTTATTTCGGTGCTCCCTTGCCTTAAAAAAATTTTGGACGACAAATTCTAGTAGTAGCATGCTATTAGCGTGCGATGCATGCTCCACTCCACACCTGGGCATTTCACTCCAATTCGACTCCTACAATGATTGGGCTTACTCCTATACTATAAATACATGTTTTACCACATTTTTACATACTTTTAAGTGTCTTGGAAGATTGAGGAGGCTACCACAACTTATTTTTAGGGTTTATATCTCTTTTATTTAGTTTTTTTTATGGTTTGTATCATCAATCCAATAGATTAGATGAAGAATATGTCCATTAAAGTCTAAGTTTCCCTTTCCGGGGTTAAGGAAAAGATCATGACTACTTTTATTTTGAATTAAGTTTGTTGATCTACTTATCATTATTGGTTGTTTCTTTATTCTTGTTTTAACTATATTAAGGATTAGCTACCCTTATAATACAACAGTTGTTAGCCTTGTGAACTCGGGAGAGGGAATAGGGTGACAAAATATGGGAATAAGTAAGGTAAGGTTCGTTGTCTTTTATAAAATGAGGTTTTCGATTTAGCATCTAGGACAGGGATATACCTAGAAGCTTTACTTGAATCATATGTAGGATGATATTTGTAAAAAGCTTAAGTGAACTATTACATCCCCACTCAATGATGTAGTTGTAAGGTTTAACTTAGGTAAATGAATAGAGGTTGGGAAACCATGATCATGCAATTAACCCTATGAATCAACAACCAGGATAAGGAAGTTAAAGAATTAAGTTCAATAATGTAGTAGGATTGTTCATAAGCCTTAACCATGAGCTTCTATCCAGTGATTGTCCTAAGTCATTACTTTACGCATTAGTTTAATTTATATTTAATTTACAATTCTAAAACTCTATTTGCTACTCTCCTTAATTGGTTAAACTAGAATTGGATAGGCGGTGAATGCAAGTCCCTGAGAGATTGTTACTTGGGCTTTCTTGAAGCCACTTCACTGCTTGATAAGACCACGTACACTTGCGTGTGCACTGTCAAGTTTTTTACGCCGTTGTGGGGGACTTATAACTAGGCAACTATCTTATTTTATTTTAGCTAAATTGAGTTGTTCATAGTTGATTTGTTTTTTTAATTTTCTTTTTATTTCTTTTTATCGTACGACATGGTAGCCTGGGATAGTTTATTTTTGAGTGATGAAGATTTTATATTGTGTGTAGTTTGTGGCCATGGTTGTCATTCTGATGATATGTGTGTTGTCAATCCTCATTCAATAATGTTTGTGGGCTATGCTGAAAGGAAAAATTATATAAACAACTACAATCAAATAGTACAGAATCAGCCACAAACATGGAATAACGAGCAGCAGTAGTTTCAATAGCCCAACCAAATCAGTCAACTAGCAATATAGAAGAGATGCTAAAATAAGTTTTAGTATCTCAGGTTGAGTTATTGGCATACATGAAAAACTAAAGAAAGGCTGCAGAACAAGTGACTTCCCAACCTGTTGTAAATGAAGTTACGAATAATTCGAGGAAGTCTGAGTACTCAAAAACTAAAATTGCTGAACAGGTTGAGGAGATACCACTACCACCATGTCTATAGTGGCTAAGCAAAGAAAAATATGAAGAGGATATTATCCAATCTAAGGAGCAATCACAAGAATCATAGTCACTTGATTGTTATCTTTCTTTACAGACTGAAATTGAGAAGGTGAATAAAAGTGAGGGTGTTGAAGATAGTATTGATGTGGGATTTGTTGGGACTCATCAAAGAACTTTTCTACATTATGTTTAGATGATGTCTTGTCTATGGAATCATTTAAAATATTGGAAGGGTGTGAAAATAAGGAACAAGAATCCTTTATTCTTGATTTTACATCAGATAAACAATATAACAACACACCTCACCTGAAGATCGAGTGGTTTACCATGTATAATCCATTACTCGATTCCTTAATCTCTGTACCACCTCCCTATGATCGAGGCAAAAATATGGATGTGATGTTGGGGGTGAAAATTTATACCCTTAAGATGGAAGAAAAAACATAATTGGGTTGTGCCGCGACACAAAATTAGGAGCTTCTTGGGAGGCAACCCAAGCAAGGTATATTTTATATTTAATATTTTTAATTTTTATTTCACATAGTTTTTGTTTTTGGTTGAGTCACAGGTTATTGGGAAGTCTGAGTTCGAAAAACCTGAGCTAAGAGCATGGCAAAAACTGAGTGTGGTGTCCCGTGGATTTCCTTTATGCAAAAAGATGCTACTAGCTAGGCCTAGAGGCCTCAGATAATATTTCTATAATTTTACTTTTAAATTCACTTTGGGGACAAAGTAGATTTTTAAGTATGGGATGGGAAAATTCTCAAATTTTGACCCAATTTAAAAAAATTTAGGTTAGGAATAAGTAAGATATTCTTGTTGGTGCTATTTTTGATTGCATAGTGCAAGTATTTTGTTTGGTAAAAGCATGTCGAATTGAGTGAATTTCTATTTTTGAGACTCTTAGGATCATGTTTTTGACTCTTATTTTTGTTGGCTTAAAATTTGAATTCATATTATTGTGTGGTAGGAAGTCTATGATGATCCTATATGACTTGAGCATGTTCCATGTGCGTTTGATTTTTTGTATATTCCTTGTTGCATGTGATATCTAGAACTTTCCCGGTGTGTGTGTGAAGTGAAATAAAGAATGTAGGTTTAGGAGATGATTTAGGCATTTCTTTGATAGCCTTGTTTTATACATTCTTGTGACTACCCTTGTGTATTATTATCCTAGTTAACTGCCATTGAGCCTTTAGCTTTTTCTTTGGCAGCCACATAAGTTGCCTAATACCTTCTTTGATAGACCATAATTTGATCCAAAGAGATCCTAAGTGCTTTAATAAAAAGTTGAATTAGTAAGGAGTTGAGAAATTAAAGAAGAAAAAGGTGAAATTAAAGACCCAAGGTAAGAGTTATTGGTGTTTAAAATTGATGTGTGGTAGGTTGATATGATATAATTTGTGCTAAAAATCTTTCCATGATTGTGAAAAAAGAGAAAAATTAATTCTTGTGGTAGTAAACTATATGTTTACCAGGTGTTTGTAAAAATTCTTAAAAGAGATGGGGTAAAAAAAAAAGATATGAGTAGATGAAAAAGGGTAATTTGGTTGTTGGAGATTGGTTCTAAGTTTATAATGTAGTGTACTATAGTGCTTAGAGAGGTTGTCACTATTCTTGGCTAAAATATTTCCTACCCGTCCCTTAGCCTACATTATAACCCAAAAAAGTCCTAATTGATCGTAAGCTTCACATTCCTATATTAGTAGAGCATTACACAAAGGGAAAGCCTATGTTTCATTGTGTGTAACTTGGGAATTCTTTGCGAGAGTGAGCGTAATTTGATTCTTATACCCATCATGTTCTAATTTGCATTATTGTGAGTAATTATGGGTAACTCTCTTGTTGTGAAGGGCACATGTTTGATGAATATGGGTGATTTGTATGATGTCCTTGATTGAATGATAAGCGTGAGTTTGCCACCTAGGTGAGTCAATTCATGAGGCTAGGAAGTTTTAGAGAAGTGTTCACGAGCATTCAATTGTGCAATATGCATAGTGAAGAAACTTGTATTCTGTGTAGTCATTATAGTACTAAATTGAGTGTCTTTCATGTAGTAGAAGTGTAGAATATCCACCTTATGAGGTTTATAGTAAAGAGTTGTTCGAGAACGAACAAGGCTTTAAGTGTGGGGTGGTGATGTTAGGTGTATTTACACATTCTAGCCTCACTATTCTAGCCTTTTAAGCATTGTTTTGAGGATGATTTGCGTGATATATGGGTTGATAGTGGTATAAATATGTATCAAAGTGTTAAATTATGTGTTTATGATGTTTAAGGTAAGTTCCAAACAAGTTTGTACTTAAAAAATTCATTTAGAGTTCAACCCGGAAAACTAGTGTTACTAGATTGAGCTAGATGCTTGTCTAGTTGATTCCGGTGGATTCTATTATGTTTAAATTGTTTGAAATGGTTCTTATGTGTAATTACATGCAAAACAACTTATTTATAATGCTCAAGGGTCAATTGGATCAAGCCAAGGGTCGAAACAATGAGTTAAAGATCAAAGTGAAATTAGCCTATGCTTAGCTCGTGTTTCTAGTTTGTTGTGTTGGATGTTGTGTTTTTTTTGAACTTTAAATTTTTGTGTTTAATGATATAGGATGCTTTGTGAATGGATTATGATGATATATGAAGTATATACAAGCTTCAAATCAAGTGGGAACAACTCAAAAAGGCTCAGAATGTCTCAACAAAGGCACAATACGTAGATTGACACACTTTTGGACCCCTGGAATATGTTGGGCGTGTGTGGACCGATGGAGTGGCCAATGGACGTGTACAAAACAATGGATTCAGAAGAGGCCCAAAATTGTAACCAATAGGTATGTAATGGTGCTTATCGTGATTAGCATGCATCTCATGCTCTATTTCGTTGGCCCCCTTGCCTTAGAAAAATTTTGAACAACAAAGTCCAGTAGCAGAATGCTATTAGAGTGTGATGCACGCTCCACTCCAAAACTGGGCATTTCACTCCAATTTAAGTCCTACAAGGATTGTGCTTACTCCTATACTATAAATATATGTTATATCACATTTTTTACATACTTTTGGATGTTTTGAAAGATTGAGGAGGCTACCACAACTTCTTTCTAGGGTTTATACCTCTTTATTTTAGTTTCTTTTATGGTTTGTATCATCAATCAAAGGGATTGGATGATGAATATGTCTATTAAAGGCTAAAACTCCCTTTCCAGGATTAAGGCCAAGATCATGACCACTTTCGTTCTAAATAAAGTTTGTTGATTTTTTTTATCATCATTAGTTGTTTGTTTATTCTTGTTTTAACTATTTAAAGTATTATCTACCCTTAGAATACATCAATTGTCAACCTTGTGAACTCAGAAGAGGGAATAGGGCGATAGAAGATAGGAATAAGCAAGGTAAGGTTCGAAATCTTTTATAAAATAAGGATTTTGAATTAGCATCCAGGATAGGGATGAACTTAGAAACCTTACTTGAATGATATGTAGGATGATATTCATAAATATCTTAAGTGAACTATTACATCCTCGCTCAACGATTTAGTTGTATGGTTTAACTTAGTTAAATAATTTGAGATTGGGAAACCATGATCATGCAATTAACCCTATGAATCAATAACCAAGATAAGCAAGTTAACGAATGAAGTTCAATAACATAGTAGGATTATTTGTAAGGATTAATCCTGGGCTTCTATCCATTGATTGTCCTAAGTCATTACTTTACGCATTAGTTTAGTTTAGTTTTAATTTACAATTCTAAAAATCTATTTGCTATTCTCCTCAATTAGTTAAACTAGAATTGCATAGGCCGCGAATGCAAGTCCCTGTCAGATTGATACTTGGGCTTTATTGAAGCCACTTTACTACTTGATAAGACCACGTATACTTGTATGTGCGGTTGGGTGTTATCAAGAGGTTAGAGTTTGTGAAGGACATTCACCACTTGTCTAATAATAGATTTTTCCTTTTGAACTCTGAGAATGGTGGTGTGTTGGTACAGAAAGTGGTCTGATCGTCTCCTGGTGCAAAGATTAAGGATAATCAAATGCTAGATCCTATCTTAATAAAAATAAAGGGTGATATAGGTGGGCCAAAGGTAATGGTATTTTAGATCAGTGGTGATGGTACCTTGAAGTTTTAAGGGAGGTTATGTGTTTGTGATGTTAATGGTTTGAGAGAAAAGGTATAGGCTGAGGCTTATGAATTATGCTACATTGTTTATCCCAGTTAGATGAAAATGTATCATGATCTCAAGGAGAAGTATTGGTGTAATGGTATGAAGAAAGGTGTGGAAGATTTTATGGCTAAATTTTTTATGTGTCAACAAGTGGAAGTTGTACTCATGAGGCCTAGAGGCTTGTATCCACAAATTAAATTGGGAGAATAGAAATAGGAAGTGATCAACATGGATTACATTACTGGTCTTCCTCATTCTCAAAATGAATTTTATTCAGTTTGGGTCATCGTGGATAGGATGATAAAGTCGGCTTATTTTTTGCTGGTGAGGACTTAGTTTTTGGTTGAGTAATATGCGAGGTTGTATTTTCATGAGATATTAAAGCTGCATGGGGTACCTGTTTTGATTATCTCTGATCATGGTATGTAGTTTTCACTCACTTTTAGCAGTCATTTCAGGAGGGATTAGGTACTAAGGTTAGTCTGAGTACTATTTTTCACCCATAAATAGATGGGCAAGCAAAAAGGACTATTTAGACATTGGAAGATATGGTTCATGCATGTGTGATTAATTATAGCGGTAATTAGTTTGAGAATCTATCTCTTGTAGAGTTTTGTTACAACAATTGCGATTATTCTAGCATTGGGATTGCTCCTTTTAAGGCATCATATAGTAGGAGGTGTATATCTCCTATTGGGTGGTTTGAGCTTTGTGAGGTAGATATATTTTGCTCGGATTTGGTTTCTCAATCTATGGAGAAGGTGATGGCAATTCGTGATAGGCTAATGGCTGCCCAAAGTCGCCAAAAGTCCGATGTAGATGTAATACATAAGGACTTGGTGTTTGAGGTGGGGATAGGGTGTTCCTAAAGATGTCTCCCATGAAGGGAGTATCGCAATTTGGGATAAAGAGAAAGATCATTCCCCGATATATTAGTCCTTATGTGGTATTTAGGAGGGTGATAATATGGCGTATGAATTGGAGTTTCCTTCTAGATTAAGCTCCATTCATTCAGTATTTCATGTCTCTATGTTGAGAAAGTTTATAGGTGACTTTTTGTTTATTGTTCCTTTGGAATGTTTAGATATCTTGGGTTCTCTATCTTATCCAATTGAGATCTTTGATCGATAGGCTCGTCGATTGCGGACCAAGGATGTAGCTTCGATTAAGGTTTTTTGGCAAAACCATAAGGTGGAAGAAGCTACTTGGGAAGGCATTAGAGGACATGAAGTCCAAGTATCTGCATGTTTTATCTGCTTTGAATATTCATGCAAAAGATATATGTTCTTGATGAAATATTTATTTTCTAACTTAGTGAAAGGTTTGAATGGTTATGTTCGGGTGTATTTCGCTCTTGTACTACCTAGTTTGTTATTAGGGGATGAATGATCCTAGTAGAGGATACTGAAACACCCTGGGTTTAGGTCATGGGAAATTTCCTGGGTTTTGGACTTTATGGACATCACATAATAGACCATACTAGCCGTATGGTGAGGGTACAAGTCAGGTGACTCAATCATATATTATCCAATGTTGGGTGGTATTGGGAGGCTGAGTTTCTGGAATGGGTACAACTTAGATGGGTATGAGTGGTATGGTGGGTGACGGGTCGTAGGTTTAGTTTTTCATTCACTTAATCTAAAATATAGTAACTTAACTTAGATCTGAGTAGGAGTGGCTCACCATGAATCATGAGATAGGGTACGAGTTGTATAGCCTAACTCGTATGTTGGACAGTGTCAACACCTTATTATTTTTCCTAGGGTACAATTTCCTGGTACTAATCGTATGGTTGGGTACGATTTAGTTTGGGTAGTCGTATGTTGTATAGTGTTGGGGTCCAAGGGATTCCTAGAGTACGAGTGGTAGGTACCACTGATATGATAGGGTACGGGTGGTATGGTGGAGTCATACCCTTTAGTGGGAATTTCATGCAGTTTAAGTTGGGGTAATCTAGACATTTCCCCTCTTAACCTCTTAAGGACCCATGACTTATAACCCTCTTGGACATCATTTAACCTATTTGTAATCACTCAAACTCTCTTAAAGCATTGAAAAATTTTCGCAAGGCTATTGGGTTAAGGAAGGCTAGGGTTTCATTAATATGATCAATTTGGGACTTAAAACGGTGATTTCTCTCCTTCATCTTCGTAATCTAAGGCATGTACTTCTCTATCATTGTTAGTTCAAACTAAAGGCATGTTATATGAATTGTTATTATGTCATAATTGTTGTATGGTTTTGGGTTTTCAAATATAGGTTGGGAGTTTTGGTTATAAATGCTTGGTTATGGTTTTCCTATGTTTTAATTATTGATTACATATTTTAATAGTGGTTTGGAAATTTTGTTGCATGGGAATAGCTTATTGGTACTTTGTTTAGGTTTTGGAAACACTATGCCCCTGATGTGTTTGGTAAAATTCCTATGAGAATGTTTCTACTACATTGTTGTAATGCTTCTACTACATTGTTGTACTTTTAATGAAACTATTGCATGGTATAACATGATAATGGAACCCTAAATGGTTTAAATGATTTAAAATGGTGTTATGTTAAGGTTTTGTGGTCATGGTTATGGTTAATTGAACATTATTGTACGGTACCAGGGAGTCCTCCAAGCAAACATAATAATGATCACTTATGGGAAACATGGGATTCCCCCAACTCAACTTAATAAGGTAATATATTGGTACATGGGAATCCCTTTTTCTTAAAAAGGACGGCTAAGGACATTGTTTGCAAGCTATAGTCGGTATGATGATATCCCTACTCATAGCCTTGGTTAATAATAAGTGGAATGGTGGTTTAGTTGTGTGGTAATTTTTTTAATTGCATAGTAATGGCAGTGTGTGATAATTAACAGTGAAGGTGTGAGTCCAATGGATAGACACTACAAACTCATGTTTGTAGACATAAAGATTGTTCATTGCGACCACATAGGATATATACGAGGTACACGGGAATCCCCCAAGTACACTTGTACATATGTATCATGGAGTGCGAAGGGTGCTCGGGAATCCCATACTACTATGGTATCTTCCGTTCGTGCGGCTACACGTATTGAGGACCGGTATATAGCGTATTGGTCATTCTAGGAAGGTTAACACTACACATACCAAGGTTAATGGTTTTAAAGACATGCTAAACCCCGCTCGGTTTCACAATATGGTTATATATATATATGTATGTATGGTTCTGAATGAATATGGTTGGTTTATTTGATTTTAAAGGTTGGAATTATTTTTTCCTTATTTTGAGTTCATGCTAGCATTCACCCGCTAACCCATCTTCGAGCGGCTATATCCCCACGTGATGCAAGAACTGAAAATTCTACTTCTCTTGCTTAGTGCTCGGATTAGGGCTCTGTTGGATTGAAGTGGTGAGCTTCCATTTTTTGGAAGGCTCCATTTCATCTCATAGATGTCTGTACATACTTTGGTTATTTCTTGGATATTAGTTTTGGCTATGGTTGGGGGCTTCCATTTATTGTGTTAGCCTTAGTATTGGCATTGATATTGGGGCTGATACCATTAGACTTAATTTATGATTATTCCAGCCTTTTATGTTATGGACTCGTACTTGGTTATTATTTTGGTTTTGGTATAGCTATTGGTTTGATATTTGATGGTTGGACTTGCTTGGGTTGGTGACAGTTATAGACCTATCCCAGAGTCTGGATTGGTACAAATACATTATCTTGTTACATGTTAGGAATTCATCGAACTCAGGGTTAGTGTTTGGCAGTTGGGTTGGGTAATGGGGATGTTCCTCGATCCTGGTTGAACTCAAGATACGCATTATGAAAAGGCCCATATTTGGGTTATGTCAACCTTCTTCTTGATTCTTTTTCATACTTTGAGGAAAAAGTGGTGGGAGAGGGGGGGGGGTTTAGAATAGTTCTCAACACCGACTCATCGACCTTTCCCTTCCTTTATCTTTATATCAAATATTCCTAATATTTGTCATTGTTTTATATTCTGCTATAAGTGTGTTATCAACATTATCCTCATCACCATAATTACTTTGGTCTTCCACAGTTAGCATCGGGAATCCATGGTGGTTTTATCATTTTGAATGGTAATATCCTGACAACGATAATGATTTTTTTAATTTTGCACTGTGTTGCTGGGAAGATCGAGTGAGGGTATCCCCGATTCAATGTGGTTGACATTTGGCCAAAACTGTTGATTTAGTTGTTTTATTACAGTGGTATGCGACACAACTTTCTAGTTCAATCTGATATGTCCGCCTTAATCTTCTCAAGGAATCTCTCTTGACTCTCTTGGCCTTTCACAAGCTTGGGCAACATGGCTTCCATTCTCGACTCAGAATCTCGACTGTCCGGTGGAACATATATGCCACTCTTCTCTTGATAGTTATCTTTACACCTCCAATCGCTGTCTCGTTCTCTACTTATATCTCGATACCTGTCGCTATAATAGTTTCTACCTTGTTTTCCTTGCCCTTTGGATCAGAAACCTGCCACTTCTTAATCAAGATACTTAGTTTCATCATCCATGTCAGACTCATAAGCCTTTGAATTAGACCACTGATCCCCTACTGTGCTAACCTTTTCAGAATTCATTGATGCGAATTATTTTTAAGCAACCCAATATTCGTTCTGAGCCTTGCAACTTCTTATGCTATCAAATCATTACTAACACTGTAGTCACTAGAGACTCCAATGGAATATATACCAGCACCCATATCATCCTATCGAATGTTACTTCCTCAGTTAGTGACAGAGATTTCGTGTAGCATTTCTTGTGCCATATCCCAACACAGACACAGAAGTGAACCTACAGATATTGTCTCTGACATCTCCCTAGAACTTATATTCATGGAATCCGGTTATTAGGTACCATGCTTAACTTATTTTTAAACAGAAACCACGCGTCATTCATAAACTCGGCAGGCAACAACCTGAAGTTGTAAATCTTATCTTTTAGTTGTAGAATCCTTGTTGGAGGAAAGAATTGATACAAAAACTACCTACGCAACTAGATTTAAGTTGTTATTAAGCCTTGAGGAAGTTCTCCTAACCATAATTATGTTGCTCCTGCCAACGAGAACGGGAACAACTTTAATCTCAATGCTTCCTAATCCACCCTAGAATGGTATGTAAGGTGCAGATCCAAGTAGAATTGTCAAGATGCATGTTCACATAATCTTTTAACAATCCCAAAAATACTCTCTTTAAATTCAATAGCAAGATCATTGCACTGCTGATATCAAACTTAACATTTAGGGGTAAAGCTGGAGATATAATGGCTCTTATCTCAATAGGCTCAACATTTCCCATATCCTCATCTTCATCATACAGATGTAGATACTATTATGATTGTATTACTTTAGCTCTGCTACCTTACACTTTCTATCGATTAGCATAAATATTCAACTACAGATCTTGACGGGGCTAACTCTACTTGCATAGCCAACCGTTCCTCCTCGGTTTCTCTTTACTGTTTATCTACCTTTACTAGCATCTACTTCATCTGTCTATTAGCAATATTTTGTGAAAACCTAGAGTAGGTGGAGGTACTACATGTGGATCATCTCAAACCCTTCTAAATTTCCTTCACATATTGGTTCTGTCATCATACAATTCAAATGTAACAGTCTCTCTGGTTCGGGATTCAATGGTAGCAAGGGATTGCCTCGAATCCTAGTGTCAGGCATATACTGCTGTATACCAAACTAAGAACACAAAATAAAAGACCCGAAACATCAACAAATCCATTCAATAACTCAACACCGTATTCCCCAACAATGACACCAAAATTTGATGTCGCCCAAAACAACACTCAAAAAAATAATATTGGATCGATGCCAAATATAGTAACCCAAACCAAGTTCAGGTCATACCCATATGGAATGTGTGGAATTATCTCTCGAACTTGTTGAAATCACATGCATCATGAAAAAGTAAATGAGGGATTTGAAGTCATAGTAAAATGTAACCGAACTTAAGTGTTGTAGGTTGTAAACAATAGAAGGAGAACACTAGGACTGTGTTCCCTGGATTCTAACTCCATAAGATTTTTTTTGTTCAGTTCACCTATCCCCCTGCTCTACAATGTCTGACAAGTTGGATATTATAAATCGTCTTATGAAAGTGTTGATAAATTTTACCCTTCACCTTGTAAGTCTTAGGGCACCACCTTTCTATCCCATGTCCTTGACCCTAGTAAAACTATCACATTTTGGGTCTCAAGTTGATTAGATAAGGACTAATAGAATTGAATCACTGTCGTAATCCCCTTTTCCCAATCTTAAACTTCCTCATGAGGATGATCTCAAATACAGGCGATTCCCAAGCTTCAACAGTTGCTTACATGGCAATCTCAATGAAAAAGATTAAAATGCATGCAATTACAACAATGCAGATAAATTTCCCATTTCTTCTACATTATTAATCCGCCAGGGTTACCCCAATCCTAGTTAAGGGATTTAACCACTCATTGTTATGGAAGAATCCATTTAATTCAAAGAAGAAAAAATTGAATTAATTGCACAAGAATGAAAAGCATAAAATAAAAAATCTCCCAATTAATTATTAACTGAAAAAATCAAGAACAAAAAGATCAAGTATCAAGAAGCCAATGTATGTGAAAAAATATATAAAGTGCATAACATAATAAAAGCTTAATCCAAGGGTATATATAATATCTCAAAATAACAAAGGAAGTCTAATTAAAACAAAATAGGAAAACTATGTCGGCAGTGCTGACGCCTCTGAAAATGAGTCATTAGGACTTATTATGACTCATTACCCACCGTCGTAGCTTTCTTTTAGCTTCAATGATCATGACTCATAGTGTCACCATACAAATCGTATGTTGCTAACCATAGTCAGTGTAGTAGCTTTTAACCTTCAGGGGTCTTGAGTTTGTTATCATTACATCTCCTTACCACGGGTCGTAGTTAGTCCTTACGACTTTCAATCTTCACTCATCACCACTGTGCATCAATCCTCAAGACTTTTATCCATTGTTTGCAGTACAACTTTATAATATAAGTTGTAGTCTGATCTTATGACTTGTAGTCTTCTATTACTTCAATATAGGAACTCAGCTTTGCCCACTGTTATCCGTACAAGTTTGGATACAAGTCATAAGGTGACTTGAGGACTCATAGCCTAACCACTACATCAATTTTTCAGATATTTTTCTTCCATTTTTATTTCCAGGCCACTTCTAACATGTTTTACTTATAATACAAACAAAACACACATCATATTCGAAAAAATAACATAAGTCAATGCATAATTACACAATTTTAAGCATCAAACCTTCTATGAAACCAAGACACATCAGTGAATTTCATAAATCTCATCTTAGTCTTAGACTATCTCATTACTAACCCTTGACTTGGATCCCAAATTAACTGTCTCCTTTTGGTCTCAAGTTAATTAGATAAAAGTTGGTAGCTTCAAATTGTTGTTGTAATCTTGTTTTCCTAATCTCAACCTTTCTATCAAGTTAGTATTTAATACATATAGGTTCTTAACGTCTGCAGTCTTCAAGAACGCAAATACGGAGAAAACCACAATACATGTATGAATACCAATCAAGAATGACTTTTTAAACTTCCTCTACATTATTAATCGATTAAGATTCCCACAACTCTAGTTATGGGATTTATCCCCTTATGATCGTGAGACGACACATATAATTCTTAATTAAAAGCATGTGATTAATCTCTCTAATAATGAAGAATGAAAATGAAATCTCAACTTTATATCAAACCATAAAACCATATCATAACCCAATTTATGGGTCATGATGGCAACTGCTTTATCCCGCTAGTAGATAAGGTAAATCGTAACCCGATGCTCTAAGCAATAGGCTAACTTGATGGAAAATGACCTAAAAGATAGAAATCAACAATATAAGAGTTAAATGGCACCAAAATAGTCATAACAATATAATATATTGATAAAAGATCAGTAACTATCCCAAGAATCAATATTACTAGTACAATAGTTACTACAAATTAACCATAAGTATTGAATAGTCAAATACAATCTGCCTACAAAGTGAAAGACTAGACATATATAAGTAGAAGGAAAAAGGGTAACTATGACTCCAAGATCTCACAACATCTATGTGATCAACCCTGCAAAAGCTCCAGGTCAACGACACTAACTAGTACATAGATCTGCACTAAAAAGGTAACAAAGTGTAGTATGATTATCAAAACCACGGGAAATCAGTGTTCATCATCGTTTGACTGAGCTAAATCAGGATATAAATACAATATGATAAAAGATAAAATAACTATATCAAGGTAATAAGGAAAATATAAAAATAAGCTCCAACACCACTGTGCATGAGTAAATAAATAAATATGGAAAGTAACATAAAGATCACACCAACATAACTACTAAATTTCTCCCCACAATCCAATAAGTGAGAAAAAGTAAATAACCCAACGCAGGTCCCCATTAGAATGAATGGTACAGTTATGAAATGTAAATAACCCAATAACCATAAATTATCAATTATCATACCATAGCAAAGAATCCTTCCGAACCATATCATAAGTAACTCCAAAAATGTCGTACTTGATTCGAAACTCAATAGTTTCATCATCATTAAAATTATTTGCCAAACTTCATCCAAAACTCCTATTATCACCATCATTATCAAATGATGGACATGAATTGAGACTCATATATATCATTATAATCATCAATTTAGGGACTCAAACTAAAACTCATTCATCATTAGACAACTGATGAGTGGTAAATTTACCACTTATTTACATCCAAATTTGTGCACACTACAATAATTTAA
Organism: Capsicum annuum; assembly: GCF_002878395.1. Classification (NCBI taxonomy): domain Eukaryota; kingdom Viridiplantae; phylum Streptophyta; class Magnoliopsida; order Solanales; family Solanaceae; genus Capsicum; species Capsicum annuum. The sequence continues at coordinate 137,817,946 of NC_061121.1, read as the reverse complement.
TTGTTTGATTGAGAAAACTTTATTATTTCAATGTATTAATTTTTATATTTCGTAGGTACATAGGTGATGAGAAGGAAAAAATAGAATAGATCTTAAAAAGGATCAATAAGAGAAAAGAAGTGGAAAAGTTTGAAGAACCTAAGCAGGAAATGGTCTCAGTAACATGATCGATGTATAAGGTCCATAATCATGGCCAGTCAGGATAGGTCAAATACCAGCAATCACTATAATATTATGGCAGTCGTGGTGGCCGCGAACGTGGCATCACAGGTTTATGCCCAGGGGAAATTCTGTAATTCTATGTAGTCGACCGCAAATCCCTTGTAAGGAAAAAACACTTTCTTATTTGGTATTCATCAACTTTGAAAATTGAATTTGGAGACGTTGTAAACCCTACCAAATTAGGACAACATAGTGTAGTTAATTCTCATTTTTTTTATTGTAATTGAAGTTGGATATTTTATTACTCTTGGTTGCAATTTCAATAGAAGAATTGAACATTAATTTGTTGTATTTATTTTTCCTAACTTCTATAGTTGCTAAAACATTTTTAACTAGGGATTATGTTGAAATAAGGTACAACTATTTGTGGTTTGTGATTTATTGGTGTAGATTCTTTATTATTACTTGTTGGTTTGACTAATGCTTTATTGATTTAGTTAGGATTTATGAGTTAAAGCACCAAATTCCCAAAATGGATTTATGGGTGAAAAATACAAATTACCAAAAGCTTACATCATCCTTGAAAGAGGGATATATGTGAACTTTTGGATCTATATCTTCCTTGAAAGAGGGATATGGATGATAAAGAATTAGCGAACAATAATTTGATTTAGCTTATTCTCTTTTCATCATCTTAGAAATAAGGGTGAGTTGAGAATTAGATAGATCTTGGGCATTTTTCTAGAAATAGGGATGCCCAATTGAGGTTTTAGGTGATTTTGTTTGGCATATCCATGAGGTATCCAAAAGGATCCATGGGTGATAATTTTGAGGTTTTGTTCAAAGATTAGCCTTAAGAAATCCTAACCTAGTCTACCGATGTAGTTTATGACTAGAATTTGGACTCAATTATCTTAAACCCATGTATTATTTGCCCTTAGTAAGACATAATCTCAAGACTTGTCCCATATTGAAATCTTAAACCACAGTCTTCGCTTCGAGTTTGTAGTTTGATTTGATTATGATAAAAGCACTTACCAAACCAATTCCCTAATTTTATTTTATGTATTTTACATTATTTACAATATGGGCATACACTTAGAATCGTTTTACACCTAGAGGGTTTGAAGACTAGACTCACTTTTTGAGAATTTAACTCAACGTGAGTTGAGCTTTATTGGCAACGATATTCCTATATCAAAATTATAGAATAGGTGAGCGTGATCAAAATAGCAAAGTTTTTGGGGAGTGAGACTTAGTTTTTACTTGTACGGTGTTGATTGTAGCTTTGGTTATACCCATTGTGATTTTTATTTACTTTGTTTGTTTTTTATATAAGTGATTTCAATAGTGTCTACAACACCATGAATTACCATACAAGTAATGCTGAGACTTTAGGTAGTCTCCTTAAAGATGATGAGTAACACCATGATGTTGGACATGCCAGTTCTATTCGTATCCCACCTAATCAAGGGAATGAGGTATTCTATGTAAGAAGAGGTATGTTGTATTTACTTCAAATGAATGGTCTTTTTTGGGATCAAGCTCATGAGGACCCAAATTTGCATTTGAATAATTTTGCATAACTTTGTGCCCCATTCAATTTCGCTCATATATCACAAGAGTCCATCCAGTTATACCACTTTCGATTTTGTCTAACGTATGATGCAATATTGTTGCTTCAATCTCTTCCAGATGGGTCAATTACTTAATGGGATAAACTTAAATTTTCATTGACTAATACTTCCAACCATCCAAGATGTTACAATTGCATGATGAAATCACAAACGTTTGTTAATTGAATGAAGAGCCTCTATATGAGGTGTGGGAAAGATTTAATGGAAAGCTCATGTAATGTCCGAACCACAATGTCCCAGAGAATATGCTCCTTCAAATCTTCTATCGAGCTTTGGATCAACTAAACAAAATTATGATGGGTTATACGGCCAGGGGTTCACTTGTGAAGTTCTTTTATAACATGGCTACAAACTTTCTTGAGGAATTCACCAATAAAAATTAGGGATGGCATATCTAAGACACCGATGTTGCTGAAATATCTCTTACCAACTCCTAACATGTTTAAGAGAAAATAAAAGAACATGAACAGAGGGAAGAGAACGTGGAAAAAATAATGACACAATTAGAGTTTCTACGAAACATATGATGGGTACATCCACAAAACCGATGAATGTCGTGGCATCCAAGGGCTATGATGAATAGTAATCCAAAAGGCTTAATGTTAAAATTTGGTATCTGGATAAGTATCCAATTGGTTTGAGCCTAACCTATCAAAGGCATGGTGGGAACCATGTTTTGACATATCTTTAAAGAGAGCGGGATTGGGTGATTGGGATAGATATTAGGATTGGAAATACAAGGAAAGGGAATATGATTTTTATGTGCCTCCTCATGACCGAGCAAAATACAAAGAGTCAAATTTTATTAATCCCAAAAAATTCAAGATCCAAGATGTGTTATCAAGGATCATGATGAGAGTAGAGGGAACAACAGGATGGTCCAGGAATTAAAAGGTGACTTTTTGCAAATCAACCAAATAGTTATATCAAACTCTACCTCAAGTAGGCAAATGAAGACTCAAATCGGTCAAATCTCCTCTAAATTTAATGCTAGACATAAAAAAGGACATCATATTGATATCTTTGTGAATCCAAAATATAATCCTCAAGTATTTGTTCTTGTTACTAGGAGTGGCTAAGCTATTGGTGATCTTGTGGTGGAAGTTTAAAAAGAGTCAAATATTGAGCAAACAAATGTGAAAAATAAGCTTGTTGTTGATTCAAATGAGAAAGATCCAAAGTTTAAAAGAGGGAAAGAAAAAAAGTCAATTCAAAGTGAAAAAATAGTTTATGGGGAGGGTTCTCCAAAGGTAGTTGAGAATAATGAACTGTATGTACCTAACATGAAGGTTCCTCCTCCATTTCATCAAAGGCTCAAAAATAAGGTAGAAAATGTTAAATTCCAAACATTCCTTGATATGCTTAGCAATCTATCAATTAATATTTCATTGCTAGAGGAAATTCAAGAGATCTTGATATAAGTTAAGCTTATTAAAAAGTTGATGTTGAAAAAGAGGCTCATTGAGGGTTATACCATTAAAGTGACTCATTAGTGTAGCACTATCATGGCTAGTGTGATAGCGAAGTAGAAAGAGGATCCTGGTGCCTTTAAAATTCCATGCACCATAGGGATACACAAGTTCAAAAATGTTTTGTGTGACCTTGGTGAAAGCATCAATCTCATGCCCTATGCAATCCATCAAAAATTTTGTTTGGACACTCCTACACCAATAATAATAAGACTTTTGATGGTGGACCAGTCTATTTAGAAAGTGGTTGGAGTTTTTTTTGATGTTTTGGTGAAGGTGGACTGCTTCATCCTTCCAGCAAATTTTGTGTTCTTGATTGTAAAATTGACTAGGAGATACCCATTAGGATTTCTCAATATTTCTTTGAGACTATGACAATAGAGCTTTGACCGTGATTATGTTACTAACTATGTTAGGATATCATCCTACTACGCAATTTCCTCACACTCCCTTATCAAATTTCTCTCAAATTGTAGCCTCTGTGATTGCATATTAAGCATCCAAAAAGAGTTGTAGCATCTATCCTGCATTCTTAATCCGGTATGTGCTTTGAATTCTCTCTTTAATTGCTTTTGGTTAGGCCTTAGAATGCATGTATTAGGAATGGCCTAGAATTCTAAATTTTATGGTGGTTCGCTATTGTGAATGGTGTGCACATATATAAGGAAGTCTTGAGTACCCAAATTGCGTTTAAAATTGAGAGAAATATAGTGTTCACACCAACTACTCAATAAAACACCCAAACGAATTCATAGGTAGTTGTTTTCACATTCTAAGTGTATGCCTAATTACCTAGTAACCTTGTTCAATGTTCTTCTTTTTAATTCCTATTTTGGAACATAATTTGGCCTTGAAATTACAGAATTTGATTTTTTGAAAATTTGGCTCGGTCTTGTCTCAAATACCGTAATCTCAATCATTGGATCACGATCGCGGAATTACTATCGTGGCTAAGTGATCCACGATCGCCATATTTGAGGCTGATTTCAAGCTCTGACAAAAAATCCTACACTTCCAAATCTTACCTAAAAACCACCAAGTAACCATCTTATGAACTTAATTGGAAAACATAGCATAGTTTTTGCATGTCAATGTTGATGAAGATTGTTGTTGTGTTTTTTTTAGGTTTTCGAGGTTTACATCATGGGAGATTATGACCAAGTCCATTTCATGGCACCTAAATAGCACAGCCTGTAATACGGTGATCTCCTAAAGACAATGTTGCTTCTGAAGAGTGGCATGTGTTTAGAAAAGGTGCTAGAAAAGCTTCCGGCATTCCATGAAATACTTATAGCCACTGGGTGGAGGTGTTTTGCATCAGATCCTTATTGGGTAAATAAGAAATGGGTGAGAGAATTCTTTGCTAACCTTAGTATGGTATCTCTCTTAGATCCAATAGTCATAATCTGAGAAAAGGAAGTAAACTTTTGAGAAACATAGATAAATGACCAATATGGGCTTCTAAATGTAGATATAGATCAATTTAAGGCAAAAGGGTGTGAACCGAGGAGTTGGATCATAGAGAAGTTGTATCCTGGCAAAGAGGTTCATTGGGTGGCCACCTAGAGGGGTATATCAATGAATGATTTCACAATAGAGGCCTGGATTTGGTTGAACATCATTTGTAAATGGGTTTCTCCATTCACCCACATGACTGTTGTTCCAGATATGAGAACCCGAATGGTTTTTTATACTAGACAATATTCCTTTAAATGTTGGTCAAGTTGTGATCTCAGACATGAAGTTTTTAAAATCCACAATGGTACGTATCTCTTATTCTCTTTTTTAATTATTGAACTATGCAAGAGATCCAGGGTGGAAGAGTACCCTATAGATACATGGGTGAGACCAAACACCTTTATTTATCCACTCAAGATTCGAGATGAGAGAGCACTGAGAAAGAGCAAGAAGAGGAAGATCGACTTAGGCAAGTCAACATGTGAGGACACAGACTCATGCAGTCTACCCATAGTAAGGTCGATTGATGAGATCTCTGCATTGATGAGGACTATCAGCGAGCTAGTATCCATTTTTCCACAGGGGAAATGAGAGCTTTCAACCACCCGACATTCATATGTGGCCCAGTCTAATTGTGAGAGGTACTTGGAAGATGAAAGGATGGAGGGAGACACTATTTCTAGGCTTTATAGGGCCTAATCAACTTTGGCAGAGTCACACAGGGAGCTTAGGAACTCACATAACAAGATAAAAAAGAGGGAGAAGAAAAGAGATAAGTTCTTTACCAAGATTTGGAAGGGGTGAAGGGCCTTTGGAAGGTCCTAAAACCCATAGACCGACTTATTTCTTCCATAGTGGACAGTGATGATGAGGCCCTGGATGAGTAGTCCAGTTCTGATGATGCCAAAAATAATGTTGAGTCAGACAGCGACAACAAATCTTGATGCTATTACTGGGAGCACTCTTTCACTCTCTTTATGCTTTATTGATTATGAAGTGAGGTCACCACAAGATTTTTAGTTGGGGGTACCCGTATCTGTATTCATTCATTGGGTCTATATTATTCAAATATTTTTGGATTCTTTTATGCTATTTTGGATGATTTTTATTTGCATTCTGGGTTGTAATTATGGTCACTCTGATGGTTCCCATATTTCATGGATTAGTAGATTGTTTTAATTTTTATTTTTCTTTATTTCTCTTTATATTATTTATGGTGATATTGAATGAGACTTTCCCTATGATACATTGACTTACAATATTCTTAAGGGAAAATAATCATGATTGGGTTGTGAGCCATGGATGTAGGGAAAGTGTAAGTACCCATAGAATCTAAGCTATAAATACAAGGGAAATCTAAGTACCTTTAGCATTTTGGATTTAGGATCTCTTTGTATACCTATGGTGAATTCTGAGTAACCATATGGTTAGCCCTCATGAAATAAAAAATGTGACACTACGGCTTGGTTCAATATAATAAATAGAAAGTTATGCATGGTTCAAATGCAAAGCAAACACCCCCCTCCGTCAAAATTTTTTTGAAGACTAAGGGCATAGATGTGAACAATTTTGTAACTATACTTTACCTCTTTTTGTTACTCCAAAGTCTTTAGGTTATAGAAATTGGTAAATACTCCTATTTGTAACTAGTAGAAAGTGAAATTAAGCCTCCTTGAAAAGTTTACATACCATGTGCGGTGACCATAATTGTCTCCCTCTCATACATACTTGTACTATATAGAACATGCCCTGTTAGTCTCTCCAGAATAATTGTTATTATACTTGGTTGGTGAAATAATCTCAAGCTTTCTCGGTGAACATTAGGAGCCTAATTTAGCATAAATAACCTACCTATACATTAAATAGTACCCTTAGTTACCCATTTTGAGCCTTCAAGCCTTTCTCTAGCAACCAAATTACAAGCCTCAAACAATTAAAAAAATTTCCCACTTTTGAATCCTACCCTTCTTGAACTTAGAAAATTAAAATTGGGGCCAAATGCATAAGTTGGGGGTGGTAAGTGTTGAAGGGAGGACCTTCGGCCATGATAATATACCTGGATGCATATGATGCTAATCAAAGAGTGAAAGTGAAAAAGTTGAAAAGAAGGGAATTATCAAAAGAAGGAATTACAAGTAGTGCAAAAGAAATAGTCAACAGAAAATGCTTTCAAAGAATTGGGTAAATCAATGTAGGAAAAGTAGGCAAGTGTAAATTTTGGAGACAAATAAAGTGGTCCTTGGTCAAAAGTTGGGTTAAAATAGTGTGATGTAGTTATTCAAGAAGCGTGTAGTAACTTTGCTCCCAAATGATATCATACCCTTCCCCGCACCTACATTACAAGCTAAAAAAGTCTTTGAGATATCCAACAAAGTGTTGTCATTGTAGTGGCGATTAAAAATAAGGGCAAGAATATGGTATGTTACTTGTTAGCATTTGAGGAGTCTTTCCAAGAGTGAGTGTTTGCACTTAAATCCCTTATTGTGTGGTATATAATTTTGTGTGTGTGATTTTCTTCTCGTGAGGAGGCATTCAGACAAATTGAGGTTGGTGAAATTGTTATCTTCTAAAAAATGAGGCAAGGGAGTATAGTGTAGTTGCTATTGATAGGGAGTCACTTCTAGAGAGTTAGTAATTGTTGAATTGTAGTTATTTAAAGTCCTTTGCATCTTTGATATTGTATTCCATGTTCAGAGAAGTTGTGAGAATAGCTTTACAAATTTTTAAGAGCTACTTGTGGTGTTAATCGAGTTTGAAGTCATTGTGATCATTTGGTTGTATAAATTGGTTGAAATTTGCATTGTCTCATTGAGTAAGAAGTAGTGTTCCTTGGGAAGAAGCAAAGGTTTAAGTAAGGGGTGTTGATGAGTTGTAAATTTACCACTCATTTACATCCAAATTCATGCACACTACTATGATTAAAATATATGATTTAGACAACTTTGTTAGTTGAATGAACTATTTTCCATAATTTGCAGGTATATAGGTGATAAGAAGGAAAGAAGTGGAATTCAGCTTAAAAGGGATCAAGAAGAGAAGAGAACTAAAAAAGATGGAAAAACTAGAGCAAGAAATGGTCTCAGTTACTGCAATGCTAAGGGTTACAATCAAAGTTAGTCAAGCTGGGTCAAACTTCAATAATCGTGATGATCTTATGGTGGTCGCAGTTCCTATGATTATGGACAAGCTACTGCGATCATGACAACCCGGGTTTAAGCCCAAGGGAAATTCTGTAAGTTTATGTAGCCAAACCCAAATCCCTTATAAGGTAAAAAAAAAACCTTTCTTATTTGGCATTCATTAACTTTGAAAATTAAATTTGGAGACTTTGTAAGCCCTACAAAATTGGGGAAACTTAGTGTAGTTAATTTCTCAATCAATTTTGGTTGTAATTATGTTGGATACTAGATTACTCTTGATAGCAATCTCAATGGAATAATTGAACTATCATTTTGGCATATTTCTAATACCTAACTTCACGAGTAGCTCAACAATTTATCTTGGGATTATGCAGAAAGAAGGTGGAAATATGTGTGGATTGTGATTTATTGGTGTAGATTCTTTGTTATTACTTGTGGGTTTCACTAATGCTTGCTTGACTTAGTTGGAATTTATGGGTGAAAACCATAAATTCAAAAAATGGATTTGTGGGTGAAAACTCCAAATTGTCAAAAGTTCATATCATTCTTGAAAGAGAGATGTGAGTGAACTTTTAGATCATAAATCATCTTTGAAAGAGGGATATGTGTGACAAGGTATTAGTGAAAAATAGTTAGATTTAGATTATGGTCTATTCATCATCTTAGAAATAAGGGTGAGTTGAGAATTGGCTAGATCATGGGCATTTTCCTAGAAATAGGGATGCTCAATTGAGGTATTAGGTGATTTTGCTTGTCACATCCATAAGGTATCTACAAGGATCCATGGGTTATAATTTTTAGGTTTGGTTTAAAGATTGGCCTCAAGAACTCCTAAGATAGCTTACCCATGTAGTTGATGTCTAGAATTTGCACTCAATTATCATGAACCCACGCATTATTTTCCTTTAGGAAGACATATTACCATGACTTGTCCCATATTGAAATCTTAACCACAATCGTCGCTTTTAGTTGGTAGTTTGATTTGATTTTGATAAAAGCACTTTCCTAACCAATCCCCCATTTTAATTTATGTATTTTACTTTGTTTACACTATGGGCATACATTTAGAAGCTATCGACACCTATAGGGTTTTAAGACTAGACTTACTCTTCAAGGATTTGACCTCAGTGTAAGTTGAGCTTTATTGATAATGATTTTCCTATATCAAAATTACGACATAGGTGAGCTTGATAAACCATATCAATAGACCATTTGAATAAACATAACCATAAGCTATTTTAATAAATCATAATTATCCACTGGAACTTTCTTAGAATAAGAACTAACTCTCAAGTACAAAACTAGCGTAATCAATATGCATGTAATCTCTTAAAAGCCCCAAATAAGAATTAAAAAGGGTATATCATTCATAATTGAGTCTACAAATAATAACACAAGTACTGGCATTAGATGCGCCAGATGGGCCCACTTATAATCCCCAAAATTTATTTGAGGTAAATTCTACCCCAAATTAGGCTATGGTATTAAATTCATTTCTAGATGTTAAATAAGCCATAATTTGCCCTATGATAACAATTCTACAAAAAACATGAGCAACTATGTCAACTACAGCTAAAATTATGGTTTAAAGATAGCCTAAGAAGTCCAACTAACCCAAATATTTTGATCATACCTCCAGCATCTTAATCTCATCCTATATCTAGTATAATATCATAAACATACTATGGAATAGCTCATTATATGAAAAAAGGTAAATCTAGCTACCTAGATGCCGAAGAAAAGCTTAAAGAATCAACTAAACCACCTATTTACCTTTTTAGAATCTCCCGCAAGGTGCCGTGCTATCAAAATGACAATTACTCATCTAAACTAGAACAACGATACCATATTTCACTATTGTCTTTGGGGCCAAAATTATATAAAAATCCCATATGGGGCCCATTTATGAAATTGCTCTTTGGAAACTATTACAACATCCCTCTATGCTAAAGGAACATTTACTCTCAAAATAAGTGAATTCGCAGCTCTAATAGAGCTACAATCAAGCCTTCAAGATTCTAGGAATTTTAGTAAAAGTTGAAAGATTCTCTCAAGAAATTAACGGAAGCTTACCAAAAATTCAAATAAGAAACTCGTAAATTAATTTTACCTAAGCTCTAAAATCACCCATAAATGGTTTTCACACATTTTCCAACTCTTTGGGGTTCAATGTTCTAGGCAATGGATGAAAAATGGTGAAAATCGGGCCAAGTGGGGGTATTTTTACCCTTCCTAGGTATGTGGATTTTGCTTAAGCGAACATTGGGCCACTTAAGCGGTAAAAAAATAAGCAATCTAGTGTCTCTTTAGCGATACTTTAGCATCTACATAGGTACCGCTTAAGAAGTAAGGGTGCCTCTTAAGCGATGCCCTATTAGGCCAGCCTAATTGCTTAAGTGGTCATCTGGGCACTTTAGCGAACCTCTGCTTAAGCGACACAAATGGTCGTTGAAGAGGTGAACCACCTGAGTTCACCAACTGAAGCATCAAAATTCATCTAATTTTTTGCCGACCCCTCGGAATTCATTTGATATCCCGTATATGTAAACAAACTAGGCTACACAATAAAACTTGACATTCAAAACTCAATGGGACAGGCAAATTTTCCATTCTAGGTTGTTTTGATGAAATGTTGGTCCCACATGGTCCCACACCGATGTGGCATTTTCATAACTTTCGACCAATAGACAGAAATTAGTCCGAAGACTCAAGACTCAAACCAAGGGTCCCTCTTGCCTAAAATAGACCTTATGGTGCTATTAGGACTGTCAAATTTGGGATACGAGGTCATTTAACTAAAGTTTTTCCTGATAGCCAATTTGAACCAGCGGAGACTTTAAAACATAGAGTTGGCTCTAAAAACCAAATGAACTACCTGGTAATCAAACTGTCAGTTCCGGCATGTGACAAATGACTTGGGAAACTATAGGAAATATCTAAATGACAAAAATGAGTGGAAATATAGATAATAACCTAGAGGGTTATTACAATATCCACTAGTAAAAGAACTTTCATCGGTAAAACTAAGGGAATTATGATGTAATTGAAGCCTCAAAAAATTGATGATACATGATCCACATCTCACTCTTGATCTCCCAAGTATCCTTCTCTATTGGGTGGTGCCTCTAATGAACCTTAACTACTAGAATCTCTCTAGTGTGCAACCGCCTAACATCACTAGCCAAAATGAGCACGGGATCCTCCATGAAGTTCAATAGGTCATCGACCTGAACAGAGGATGGACAACAACAAAATCTTGGGATAAGGCTAACTCATACGCCACCTCACAAACTGTGCAACAAATCTCAAAGGATCAAATATATTAGGGGTAAAGCTTTCCTTTCCTTCCGAACCTCATTACACCCTTCATGGGTTATACACAAATGAATGTCCGATCACCAACTTCAAATATCAATTCACAAAATCTACAATCTGCATTATCTTTCTTCATACTTTGAACTTCCCTCAACCTCTCCTGAATTACCCTAACTCTATCAAATTACTCCTGAAGTAAGTTAGGACTACAGGGTCTAATCTTAGAACTCTTAAACCACCTGATTGGAGAAAGACATTGCCTATCATATAAAGCCTTAAAAGGCGCAAACTTAGTAGTCACTAATAGATATTATTATAAGCAAACTCTGCCAAAGCTAAACCTATTAAGTGGGCAAGGACAGACCGATCATGCCCGGTTAACCAGACCCAAAAAAGTGCCCAGCTCAGTTTGAGCTGCCACTAGTTTGGTCTGCCAATTTTTGGGCACTGGTCCCGGGTTGGGCGGTCTAACATGGTCAACCGGTGGATCGACCAAGTTATGAAATAGGTCTAGTCCCACCGATTATCCAGACAAAACATCCTCTTAATTTATATGGGCCAATAGCCCAGTCAGTTGAAGAGCTTATTCCTACTATTTTAGCTGAATGGCTACATGGTTGTTGACCCAAGGCCAAATTCAATTCTTTCAATAGATTTTTTAAATTTTTTTCAAATTTTTTCCTCTAAATACCAATCAATGTGAACCATTTTTCACACAACCCAAAATCTTATTCCCTCAAACTCTCTCAATTATTCTAATTATCTCCTAAAATGCTCAATTTTATTTTTTTATTTTGCAATTAAAATATCAAGTGTGAGATTTTTGAAGTCACTCAACTTTCAAATACTTTAAAAATTTTGTGTTGTCGTTCCATCTCTTACTTTAAATTTTTAATTAGTGTATTCTATGTTGAATATTTATTTTTATTATAATTGTATTTTTTGAATATCTATTAGTTTAATTTGTAATATGGATAAACTCAATAAAGTCAATAAAAGTATTGATCCAGAAACTATCAAGAGAAATATTTAAGAAAATGTCATTGATACCACATAATTAAAAAAATCTAGGCTTTTTCCAATCGAATAGAGTGTAACAAGACATACATATATGATTATCAGGTCAAAAGTGACATATAAGACCTCACACGATCACACATAATAAGTAATGTATCAAAACACTGAATATTATCCATATAGGCCCCCACACGGGCACATAAATCACCTAACAGATTATCAATAATACAACCCCATACCCATAACATGATCTTAGATTTCTATGAACTACCCAATACAGTCTGAAGAAAGTTAAGCCACAGCCTACCTCGAATGTTAAAAATCAATCCAAAAATTCTTCAATAAGGACCTTTTTCTACAAGAAATGACTCAAAACCAACTAAAACAATTGAATATAGATTTTATGAATCCAAAGAAAGCTAACGATACCCATATTACATAATTTTGAGTCGGGTTAAAAATGGACCCCCGAAAAGGATTTTCAAAAAACAAGGGTAAAATTGAAAGTTTAGTTAAAAATATATTTCCTATGACTGAAGGAATTCAAACAAGAAAACCAAGGTGAAAATGGGTTGATATTGGGATTTACATTAATTAAATACAACTTTTAGGCCTTTCGAGCGAAAATCCCAAATTCCACTTTTAAATCCGTATTTAAGCAAGATTTAAATGATAGAGTTGAAGAAGTAGTTGAAATAGGTGTTTTGGAGCTTACCCAAGCTTGTAAATGGAATAAATTTCTCAAAAGCATGAAACCCCATGCTCCAAGTCTCAAAAATTTTAAAAGAATTGCGAAAAGAGGTATTTAATTATTCTAGTTGCCGCTAAAGTGGACAATGAGCTGCTTTAGTAGTTGGCACTAAAGCGCCTAGGTTATGCAAAAGAGCTAACCACGCTAGGGTGATAGTTCATAAAAGCATCCAAGTTACTACTTTAGTGGTACCTTCGGGGTGGCCAGGGCTGCTGTAGTGTGAAAGGGTCACTAAAGTTCCCTCTTCTAAAGCACCCAAAGGGCTGCTTTAGTGGTCACACCAGTAGCTGTGCACCAACCAGAGACTTGGAGAATTCATCCTGAATTCCAAGAATGCAAATAGACTAACAATAAAATTCGATGCTCTGGACTCAGTGGCGATATAATATTTTTGAATAGAGGTTGTTTTCACAAAATTGACCCCCAAAATACAATTTCACAACTTTACAAACCAAGGGTCAAAATGAGAAATAAAAGCCATAGAACCATACAAACAACGTTACTAACCTAAAATTGACATTCCAGACTTGCTGGCATCATCCCTTTTGCTATCCAATGGAAAGATAAAAAAATATTGAGCAAAGACAACTATAAGAATTTTCAAGCCATCAAAAACCATAATTTCATATATTTGACACTAAAATGCGTTGAGAACCATAACAAACATCCCCACACCCCAAAAATATAACAGAGCAACCACGGGGAGGGGTGAAATTTTCAAATCACGGAGAAATGAATATTTAAAAAAATCATCAAAAATTAAGTCATTACATCATCCAACACTAAAAATATAGTTCGTTCTTATACTAACGCTGTGTTTGGTACGAAGGAAAATGTTTTCCATGGAAAATATTTTCCAAGAAAATGTTTTCTTTGAAAACAAGTTGGTTTCTTACTTATTTTCTTATGTTTGCTTCATGAGTGGAAAATATTTTCCGAAAAATGTTTTCTACTGTTTGGTTGGTGAACGAAAAAATATTTTTTAGAAAATAAATTTTTGTGTTTAGCTAAAGGGTAAAAATATATTTTAGAAAAATAATTTTTGATCCCAAAAAATATTTTTTTACGGCGTGAACGATATGAAGGAGAAAAGATATTTTCTAGAAAAATAAGTAGCTTCTTACTTATATTCTTGTGTTCATTATGCAAATTGGGTAATTATATATTTTCTAAAAGTATTTATATATATTTAAAAAAAATGAGAACGAATAGGATAAAAAAGGTGGGATAAGAAAAAAAAATTCTTTGTAAAAATAAATTAAAAAAAATTCTTTTCGGAAGGGAGGTTAGTATGTTGGGGTTGGGGTTATCAAAATAGGTAGCAAGGGTGGGGTAAGAAAAATATTTTAATTTTTTTTAAAAAAATAATTTTTTTGTAAGGTAATAGAATTTTTTTTTGAAAATTTAATTATTTTTTTTGGAGGGGCGGATGGAGGGAGGGGGAAAGAAAAAAAGTTTGAATTCTCTTGAAAAAAATATTTTTTTAGGGGGTAGGGGTTTGAGGTTTGGGGTAGGGATGAGATAAGGAAAATATAAGAAATATTTTTTTTTGAATGGGGGTGGTAGGGGGTGGAGGTCGGGGTAGGGGAGTGAGGGTAGGGTAAGGAAAAACTTAAAATTATTTTAAAAATAAATTTTAAAAATCTAATTTTTTTAGGGGGAGAGGGGGAGGGAGTTGGTAGGGGTTGGGGGGAGGGGAGGGGGTAGGAAAAGTTTGAATTTTAAAAAAAAAATTTTTTTTAGGGGGGGTAAGGGGTAGGGGGAGGTTACGGGTTTGGGTTTTGGGTAGGGGATGAGGTAAGAAAAAAATTTGAAATATTTATTTTTAATAGGGTGGTAGGGGTGCGAGTGCGGGTAGGGGATTGGAGGTCGGAGTAGGGATGAGTGATTTTGAGAGTTGAATGAACATTTCAACTTAAGAGTGAGGTTGCAAGAGTGTTTTGAAAAATGTTTTTCTTACTTTTTTAAGGGAAGTCATTTTTCTTAGATTTGAGAAAAATAAGTTGATTTGGAAAATACTTTCCAAAATAGTTAAGCTAACCAAACATGAGAAAATTGGAAAATATTTTCTGAAAAATATTTTCCTTCATACCAAACACACCCTAAGGGCAATAGAAATACCTGAATTAGGGAAAAGTTGGGGATAACTACTATGCCTATTAGACTCGACCTCCCAAGTAGACTCATCAATAGGCCAATGACTCCATAGGACCTTAACTACTAAAATATCTTTAGAATGCAACTGTTTGATATCCCTGGCTAGAATGGAGATAGGTTCCTCAACAAAAGACAATTGCTCATCTAGCTGAACTGAATCCCATCGAATGTCATGACTCATCCAGAATGTCACACCAAAGCATGGAAACATGAAAACTATATGAATAGATGAGAATTATGGAGGCAAAGCAAACTCATCAGCCACATCACCAATAGTTCAATGGATCTCAAATGGTCCAATATACCTAGGGCTATGCTTGCCCCTCTTGTAAAACCTCAATACTTCCTTCATGGGTGACACACAAAGGAAACATAATCACTGAGACAGAACCTCAAGTCATGAAACCTATGATCTGCATAGCACTTCTACCTACTCTGAGCCACTCGAAATCTATCATAAATGACCCAAACGCTATCAAGACACTCATGAAGTATGTCCATGCCTCGAGGATTGATCTTAGAAACATCAAACTAACCAACTAGAGAGAGATAATAGCTATTATCCAAATCCTTAAAAGGAGACATCTTAATGCTTGAATGATAGCTATTATTATACAAATATTTTGCTAAGGCTAGATGTTGCTCCCACTAGCCTCTAAATTCAATGACACAAGCATAGAGCATATCCTCCAAAATTTGAATAGTCCTCTTTTACTGAATGTCCTTCAAAGGGTGAAACACTATGCTACAATCAACCCGCATACTAACTCCTCCCTAAAAGTCTTCCTAAAGTGTAATGTGAACAATAAACCTCGATCCTAGATGATAGACACTGGAA
Source organism: Capsicum annuum (assembly GCF_002878395.1). Lineage (NCBI taxonomy): Eukaryota > Viridiplantae > Streptophyta > Magnoliopsida > Solanales > Solanaceae > Capsicum > Capsicum annuum. Next base: position 137,802,002 of record NC_061121.1, on the reverse strand, counting down.
CCCTATGAAGATGAACTATCTCACAAATATATATACGGGCCAACCTCTCAATATTAAAGAAAACCTATACCAAAATGAAATGAGAATATTTAGTTAATCGATCCACAATGACCCAAACACAATAAGAGCTATGAGAAGTATGAGGCAACCCAGTCACAAAGTCCATAGTGATCCATTCCCATTTTCATTTAGGAATGAGTAACCTCTAAAGCAAGCTATTGATCACACTCACCTATATAATAGTTTTGGTATAAGATGATCGTTGTCAAATATAATAACCCAACTTGAGTTGGGGTCGAATCCACAAGGAGTGTGACTAATATTCAAATCTTATGTGTGTTGAAATTTACTAAGTAGTTACCCACAATATAAACATAAGATTATTCATAAATTAAAATGGAGGGGTGTCTATGGTTGGAAAGGTTGTTTATACAAAATTCAATTAAACTACCACTTTAAAGAAACAAGTGTAGACAAGATTCAAATATGAGAATAGTCCGGGGAGTATGTTTTCCTAAGGACAAAATATGCAGGGATATATGAGAGTCATATTCAAATTCTAATCAAGGAATATGTGGGTAAGTTAGGTATGGGGATTTGGTGCTAGTTTTCAATAAAATACCGAAATCATCACCCTTAGATTCTTTCAAATACCCCAAGAGTGTGTCAAACAACCGAACCTAAAACCTCAATTGGCATCTATATTTCTAGGGAGATACCCAATACCTTAGAAAATTAACCATTCATTCTTATTTCTAAGATAATGTAAATGAATAGGATAATCATCTAATTCATTGTTCATAAATACTTGTCCCCCACATCACACTTTCAAAGCTAATGTGGGGTTTAGGGAAATTGGGGATTTCACCCACAATTTCTATTTGGCCATTAAGTATTCATGAAACCCACATCATTAACTAAGAATTTGAATTAAAAAATCAAAACCCACACACAGTTGCACCCTATTAAAACTTAATCCCAAGCTAAATGTTTAGCTACTTATGGAAGTAAGGACAAAGAAATTACCCAAATTGACATTCATTTCCTCCATAAAAATAAAGTAAGAGTGAAATACCAAAGATCCAAACTCTGATTACAAATAGCAATATCTTTTTTAAAGATTTAATAACAATTGTTGTCTCTTACTAACTGGAAATGTTTTCTCTCTACGAGCTTCAAAAGTGGTTGGAAAATTATTCTCACATGAAAGGGTTTTGCCTTTTTAGAGTTGGAGCCAGTTATGGGAAATTATGAGATAACCCGTGGGCTATTTTCTGCTTCGTCGAGATCATCGTTACATAGTCACAATTGTGCCTTATACCATCTCATTGAATCAATCACAATCTCTATGCTTTGACTAGGCCTTGATTGGCCGCGATCGTGGCTCACATACCATGATCGCGATAACTAGCATCAATCCAAACTCAGTATTTTCCAACTTTTGTACTACTTTTCCCTTATTGTTGCCTTTTTAGCTTACTTTATTTGTCTTCTCCCATATACCACTGAACCTGTAAAATATGGGAATTAGTGTATTCCAATGACAAGTTTACCTCATTAACACCCTTTTAACCATCGTAGTGTGCATAAATTTAGATGTATATTAGTTGTAAATTTATCACTAATGAACAACTCCAACTTTAAACTTTGCTTGTCCTCAGGCAACACTATTTCTTACTCAATGAGACTATGCAATTTTAAACACATTTATATGCCCAAATGATCACTATGACTTCAAACTTGATTAGCATAAATAAGTGGCTATCAAGCATGGGTAAAGCTATTCTCACAACTTCTTTCAATGTGAACAACAATCTAAAAGAAACAAAAAAATTTAAAGAATAACATTGTAACAACCACTAACTCTCTGGAAGTGACTGTCTATCAATAACAACTCAAATATACTACTTTTCCTCATTTTAAAAAGATGACAATTTCATCTATCTCAATTATTCTACATGCCTCCTCATAAAAAGGAAATCCTACACACTAAATCATCTATCTAGCAACAACAGATTTTAGTGCAACCACTCACTCTAAAAAATAATCTCTTAATGGGAGCAAGCATCATGCCATAGGCTTTACCTTATTTTCAATCTCCACTACTATGAATACACTTGATTGGTGATCTGGAAGAACTTTTTCAACCTTGTAATGTAGGTTCGGCGAGAGGGTATGATATCGTTTTGGAATAAAGTGACTACACCCTTCTTAAATATCTACATCACACTATTCAATCAAACTTTGAACCATGGACCACTTCATTTATTTCCAACTTCACATATGCCTACTTTTACTATCTTGATTTACCCATTTCTTTCGAAAGAATTTTATTTTTGTGTATTTATTTTGTGATATTTATGCTTTTCCTCCTTTTGATAATCTCTTTGTTTTTCACTTTTTCACTTTCACACTTTGCTTCGATTTAAGGCATCCAATTATAATACCATAGCCCAAGGTCACCCTTTCCAAGACATATCACCCCCAACATAAGATTTTCCCTTAAGTTGCATTTTCAAGTTCAAGGTGGGTGGGGTTCAAAAGAGGGGTAAAATTAAAATGGTTCAAGGTTTATAATGTGGTTGCTAAAGCAAGGCTTGAGGGCTCAAAATGGGTGACTAGGGATACAATTCTATGTATGGTAGGCTTTTTAGGCTAAAGTGGATTTCTATTTTCACAAAGAAGGACAAAGATCATATCACCAACCAAGTACAATCACAAATAGCCTTGAGAGACTAATGGGGAAAGTTCTAGAGAATACAAGAAAGCATGAGAGTTAAACTACTGCGCTCGCCGCACATTACATGCAAACCTTCTAAGGAGGCTCAGTTGCATTTCCTACTAGGTACAAGAGGAGGTATTTACAAAACACTACAAACAAGGACCTTGGAGTCACAAAAAAATGTACAACATTGTTACAAAATTAGTCTCATCTGTGCCTTTTATTTTAAAATAAGTTGTTGAATGGAAGGGGGAGTTTGCTTCGCATATACACCATGCAAAATTTGAGATTTATGGAATATAAGCATGTCATTTTCTGACATCTCAACTCTTATAAGGGTAAACTATATGGCTACTCAAACTTCAGAACAAGCGTAAGAGTGTTCCCATAACTCTAATGCTACGGGTAATTAGGCTTCCTCTACATCTATGGCTCAAAACCTAATCATGATGATTTTCTCTTAAGAATATAGTAAATGAATCCATCATCAGGAATAGCTCATCCAAAATCGATCAAAAGAAACACAACAATCTCTTTACTTGGGGTAAGACTTTAGATTACGATGCCCAAACACAAATATTTCTTTACATCGAACAAGAACTACTTACTTTGATGATACCTAAGATTCCCAGTGAGTATTTCACTCACCACATAATAAGAATAGTCAGCAAACCATGGTGAAACTATTTTAAGATTGACATGACTAGCTCATTGGGGAAAACATTATCAATCTTAATCTCACCATGCCTTTCATGACTATTCTCAAGGCAAGAAAGATGGTTGGCCACTTAGTTTTTGCAACCTTTTTAGTCCTTTACCTAAAACTCGAATTCTTGGAAGAGTAAGATCCATCTAATTATGAGTAACTTTGCTTCTTTTTTTTCCATATGGTATTTAAGGGCGACATGATCTGTGTGCACTACAACTTTCATGCCTAACAAATAGGTGCAAAACTTCTCTTAAGCATAAACCACCGCCAATAATTCTTGCTCCTTAATTGTGTAGTTACATTGAGCATGAGTCAAGGTCTTGCTCGTATAATATATCAAATTAAAAAAATTCTATGCGTTGACCCAAGACTACCCCTAGTGTAATTCTGTTTGCATCACATATTACTTTAAATAGAGATAACCAATTCAGGGCCACAATAATGGGAGCCGATAAGAGAAACAACTCGAGACAATTAATGGAATTCAAGCATGCATCATCAAAATTAAAATTTTCCTCCTTGACAAGGAGTTTGCACATTGGATGAGATATTTTGGATAAATTCCTTATAAATCACCAACTGAAACCGGCATACCCAAGGAAACTCTGAACACCTTTTATGAAAATAGGAGGGGGAAATTTGGTAATGACCTCTACCTGACTTCATCAACTTGTATATCCTTTGCCGAGATCTTGTGGCTCAAAACTATATCCTTTTTGACCATAAAATTATATTTCTCCCAAATGAGGACAAGGTTGGTTTCCATATATCTCTTAAGTACCTTGCGTAGATGCTCAAGGCATTACTAAAATTAATTTCCCACTACCCAAAAATCATCCTTGAAGACTTCTATCGAATCCTTAACCATATTCATAAATATTGATAACATACACTGTTGGAATGTCGCTGGAGCATTGCACAAACCAATAGGCATCCACTTGAATGAAAATGTGCCATAGGGGAAAGTTGATGTGGTCTTCTATTAGTCTTCTATGGAAATAAAAATTTGATTGTACCCTAAATAACCATCTAAAAAGCAATACCATCCTCGATCGGCCAACTTATCTAGCATTTCGTACATAAATGGCATCGAGAAATATTCTTTATCATTCCAATAATTCAACTTGTGGTAGTCCATGTACACCCTCTACCCCGCGAATGGTCGAACGGGAATAAGGTAATTTTTCATTCAGAACTATCGTAATGCCACCTTTTTTTAAACACATTGCACTGGGCTCACCTAGTGTTATTTGAGATTTAATAGATGAATCCCGTGTTAAGCCTTTTTATAATTTCCTTCTTTACCCCCTATTTTATGGGTTGATTTATACTCCTTTGATGTCCCACACTTGGTATATGATCTTGTTTTAGCTTGATCTTGTGGGAACAAATTCCAAGAGCTATGCCTATGATATTTGCAATTGTCTATCCAATAGCTCAAATGAAATTTGTCGCTTTTAATTTGAAAGCTTCCACTTGTTAATTCTCGAGATCACTTGTAGTAATTAAAGGGAAAGTGTTAGAAACACCCAAGAATATATATTTAAAGTTAGGCGGTAATGGCTTTATCTCAATTTGAGGAGGCTCAAGGATTGATAGCTTTGGGGGTGGACTCTCTAGATTTTTTAGATCAAGGTCAAACTTTACCGGGTTCTTGGTATAAGATCAAAATCATGTTAAGGATGCAACCACTTTATGTAACACTTCAACTTTATCACTTTCGTAATTCCACAAGATTCCCACTAATGGATCATTCATTACACTCATATCAACATAATTCGACACCTCATCATCTATGACATAGATCACCAAAATTAATTTTTAGTCCATTGGTTATTTCATGGACTTACATACACTGAAGGAAATTACATCATCATGTAGGTAGAATTTTATCTCACCGCACTCCACATCAACCAGTGCTCTACTGGTGGCTAAAAATGACCTTCCAAGAATAATAAGGACTTTATAGTCTAATGTACAATCAAGCATTATAAAGTCGACCGGGAAGATGAAACATTTGACTTTAACTAAGACATCATGAAGTATCCCTATGGGTTTATTGATAGTCCGATCAGCCATTAGTAATATCATAGTGGTAGTTTACGGTTTCCCAACCCTAGCTTGTGAAATATGGTATGTGGCATTAAATTACACTCTTCTCGAGGTCACACAAGGACTTTACAAACTTTATCATTCTGATGGCACATGGGATTTTTAAAGATCTAGGGTTTTTAAAGATCTAGGGGATTTCTTCTTTATTATGATCGTGCGTGATGTGATTGCACTATAATGATGATTCATTTCTATTGTCTCATCCTCCACAAGCCACATTTTGGAAACTAATTTATTTATAAACTTAGCATAGCCTGACATTTCTTGAAAGGCTTCGATCAAAGGTATGTTGATGAAAAGGTTGATAAATTTATCAAGAGATCTTTTAAACTTGAAAATTTCTCCTTTTTTCTTAATCCATTGAGGAAAAGGAGGAGGAATTGTAATTGGTGGTATATGGACAATTTGGGATCCTTTAACCTTTGAATTTTCAATGGTAACTTTATTTTGATATAATTCTTCATCATTTATCCTTATCTTTTTTCACATTTTTTTGCTTCTCATTTTCTCTTTTCCTAGGGTCATCATCAAACTCCATGCTCTTTCCAAGAGTTTAACCATTTTGAGTGACAATAGAATTTGTCACCATACCACTAGACCTTTCTTTATTTCATCTTTCCATAAGGTATATTGATATTTGATTCAGTTTTTCCTTAAGTTATTGGATATTGGTTGACTGAGATTCTGCCATATGGTGTGGCTTGGAGATGTCACTTCTCATTTATCCCACTATCATGTAGGTCCCCTCAAATCCTATTAATATTTGATCCAAAATATCTTCATTAATTTATATCTCTATTTTGTATGGAGACATGTATCGATTCTCATTATTTCGACCTTGATTTCCACCTCACCTTTGAGAGAAAATATGGAAACCCTGTGAATAATTTGGAAAAAATACCACCTTGTCATCAAGTATCTTCTATTCTACGTCTTCATATTCCATAGTATCCCTTGCATCCATAACGCTGACTCTTTCAATGGAGGTACCTATCACATGTTTAGTAAGAAGTTCAAGGTGTGACATAAGTTTGATCAAATTTAAATCTCTCTCTTCCACTTTTTTACTTTGATCTTGACACACAAAGGATGATGAGGGAGCCCCTGTGGCCACCTCAGAGCCTTTATATGCCCACCCCTAGCTAGACTAGCCACTTGGTCTTTCACACTTTATGAAACTCCTTATGGAAATTTAATAAGGGATCCTCCAGATGCATTATTGACTATACTTTATTATCTTGGTTCAACACCCTATAGAATATTAGGAGGATCATCTTCTCTGGTACCTCATGGTTTGGACATTTCATAAGCTGATCCTTATATCTCCCCTATGCTTCATAAAAAAATCTCTCCATTGAGTTGATAAAAATTTATGATTTCATCACGTAATTGCAATATCTTTGATAGTGGGAAGTAACAATATAAGAATGCATTTGTAAGTTTTCCCCAGAATGTGATGGGCCCAACGGGAAGAGACCTTAACTACAATATTTTCTCACCTATTTTAGAGAATAGAGGAGGCATAACTATATCAATTCTTATGAGATATGAGCAACATAAAATGGTGAGTACATTTCCAAGAAATTCCTCAAATGGAGGTTGGAATCTCCATGCGACTGACCTCCAAATAATCCCTTCATTTGAAGCAAGTGGAGCATGACACTTTTAATATAAAATACTCCATTTCCCTCATTAGAGGGAATATGGATGACACTAGCATGCTTTTCATCACCAAGATAACCCATAACTTTATCATGTTCATATGATGGGTAATGGATGGTCTCTTATTGACTCATTGTTATTTGGAAGAAATAATAATTACCTAATCAACAATCAAAAACAATAACAAAAGAGAAATAAAACACCACGGATGAACCCAAAGTCAGTATTAATACCACACAAGCAAAAATTAAGTTTCATTCCTAGACAATAGTGCCATTTTGATCATGCTCACCTATACCATAATTTTGATGTAGGATGATCGTTGTCAAATATAATAATCCAACTTGATTTGGGGTCGAATCCACAAGGAGTGCAACAAGTATTCAAATTTTATATATGTTGAATACTAGTAACTAGTTACCCATAATCTAAACATTAAGTTATACATAAATTAAAATGGGGGGGGGGGGGTATGGTTGGAAAGGTTCTTTAGAAAATATTCAATTAATCTACCACTTTAAAGCAAAAATCATAGACAAAATTCTAATAGGAGAATAGGCTTGGTATTTTGTTTTCCTAGGGACAAAAACTGCATGGGTACATGAGTGTCACATTAAAATTCTTGTCAAGGAATATGTAGGTACGTTAGGTACAGGGCTTTGGTGTTTGTTTTTCAACCAAACACCAAAAAAATCACCCATGGATTCTTATAAATACCACAAGGGTATGTCAAACAAACCAACCCAATACATCAATTGGGCATCTATATTTCTAGCAAGATTCCCAAGACCATAGCAAATTCACCAAACATTCTTATTTCTATGTCAATGTTAATGAGTTGGATAATTATCAAATTCGTTGTTCACAAATACTTATTATCCACATCCCTCTTTCAAAGCTAATGTAGGATTTAGGAAAATTTAGGTTTTCACCTACAATTTCCTTTTAGAAATTAAGTATTAGTGAAACCCATATCATCAACTAAGAATTTAAATTTAACAATAAAAACCCACATACATTTGTAGCATATTCAAACATAATCCCAAGCTAAATGTTTAACTACTCATGAAAGTAGGGAAAAGAGAATTACTCAAATTGACCTTCATTACCTCCATTAAAAATAAAGTAAGAGAGTAATCCCAAAGTTCCAAACTCAAATTACAAATAACAATATCTTTTTAAAAGATTTAATAACAATTATTGTCTCTCACTAATTGGAATTTTTTTTCTCTATGAGCTCAAAGGTGGCTGAAAGAGGACTCTCTAGTGAGAGGGTTTTACCTTTTGATAGTTGGAGCCAACTGAGAGAAATTATGTGTTTGCCCTAGGGTGTATTTTGCTCCATCAGAGTCGTCGTTACTTGGTCGCAATCATGGCTACTGTGATTGTGTTGAAACTATCGCAATTGCCATGCTTTGATTAGGCCATGATTGACCGTGATAGCAGCCCACAGATCGCAATTGTGGTAACTGAAGTCGATCCCAGCTCTGTATTTTCTAGCTCTTGAATTAATTTGCCCTTTTTATTCCATTATAGCTCACTTTACTTGTTTTCATCCGTTTACATATGAACCTACAAAATATGGGAATTAGTGCATTCAAATGACAAATTTGCCTCATTAACACCATTTTACCATCATAGTGTACATAAATTTAGATGTATATGAATGGTAAATTTATGACTTATTAGCGGTCAAGTGTCAAATACCCAGCATTAACCAGCTGGAAATATGGGCAACGAGCTACGAAATATGTTACTTCCTTTATTATACCACCCCACTAGTAGTGTTTTATCAAATCACGATACAAGTTAGTCACCCTAGATTGATATAATATCTGGAACAATAAGTCCATTCTAAAATTGATCTAATCTAGTCACCTACTAAAGCACACAAATTCGGTCACAAATCCTCAAAATACTTGATCAAGCAAGTCTTTCTTAGCATCAATACTCAGTACCTTATCCCAAATTAATATCAACCAAAATCACCAAATTAATGAGCCTGAATCTGCTTTATCAAAGAAGACTTAGCCTCCTGAATGCCAAAATACACCTAGGTGTCGAAATATAAAGCTTAACTATCACGAAGGCCTCTCCTTGGTCACAAGATGTGCCAAACTACCTATGCAAGTCGAATTTCATCTCAAGGCATCCACAATCACATTAACATTGCTGGGATAATAGAGAATAGTAAAGTCATAATCCTTAAGCTACACAAGACAATGATGCTGCCTCATATAAAGATCTAACTGGATGAGAAATACTAAAGGTTATGATGATTCGATAAAATCTCACAATGGACTCCATACAAGTAGTGCCTCAATAATTTCAAAGAATAAACAACTGTGCACAACTCTGAATCATGTTCAGGGTAATTCATCTCATGGGGATTTTACTGATGAGTGGAATAAGAAATCCCTTTAAACTCCTACATAAAGACAATACCTAACCCAATACTAAAAGCATCACAGAGAATAGTAAAGCCCATACTCTTCTTGGGCAAATTCAAGATAGGAGTTGAAGTCAATAACTCCTTGAACTTTTGAAAGCTCGCCTAACAAGCATCAAATCACTAAAAGGAAATCTTCTTTTGTGTCAATGATGAATGGTGATTTTACCACTTATTTGCACTAAACATTTATGCACACTACTATGTTTTGTAGAATTTAATAAGACATAATGGTTGTTTAATGTAGTAATATCCATATTTTTTAGGTGTGTAACTGGTGAGATGTAAATACATACTCTAAATTGGTAGTTACACCACCTATCAAGGGTTGAGCCCTGGGATTTAATGACAGAATTTAAAAGCTACCTACAGATGCTATGTCAATTAGAGCTAAAAAGGGATAAGATAAAAGTAGAGAAGTACAACTGAACACCTGGAGTAGTCATCAGCTCCATTTACCATGATCAGGGGGCACAGGACATGGTCGTGATCAGTGAAGATAGTTCGGAGATCGTGGTCACAGAGTACTATCGTGGTCGTATTCACCGTGATTGCAGACATCCTTACACGATCACAACTAAGAAGGAATATTTCTCAAGGTAGTACTGTAAATTTACATAGATGAATCCCAAACCTTATTTAGTCAAAATACCTTTGTTCTTTGGGTACTGCTTACCTTATAGATACTTTTGAATTTAAAGAAAGAACACTAATTAGGGAAGATTATAACTAAATTTTGAAGAGCTAAATTATTTATGTTTTATAAAGAATCAATGCTTTGGATTATCCTTATGGTATATCTTTCTTTACTTTTTTCAAGAGTAACTAAGTAATTTAATCTTGGTATTATGTTTAACTAAAGTGTATTTGTGTGTGGGTGTTGATGGGTTTGCATAATTTTTAGTTGTTGATTATGGATTTCACCATTGCTTGAGCTTAATATTTGGAATTTGTGGGTGAAAGCCTGAAATTTCTAAATAGGTTTGACGGGCGAAAACCTAAAACTCTAGTAACCCTTCATCATCCTTCAAAGAAGGATGAAGGTGATATCATAGAAACTTATAACATCCTTGAAAGAGGGATATAGAGTGACTAGGCAATGGTGGACAATCAAGCCTATGGTTTACTATCTTTTACAATATTAGGAATAAGTGTGATTGGAATGTGAATCTTGTTAAGGGCATCATCCTTGAAATAACCATGCCCGGTTGAGGTTTTGGGTGCTTATGAATTGCACACTTGTTAGGTGCTCAAAAGAGCCAATGGGTGAAATCCTACTGGTTTTGTAGAAAGACTAACCACAAAGACCTTCTACCTAACCTATGTTTTACTTAATAACTAAGTTTCATGTTAAACTCTCAACAAATCATGCACTCCTTACCTCTAAGTGGACATAATCCCTAGATCCTTGAAAATCATGATTCTAAATTAAAAGTGCTAAATTAGTATGTTGTTAACCAAATATTATTACAAATAAATTTCAAACTAATTCCCCTACTTTATATTACATATTGTGTTTGTTAGCATTCTTGGTAACCTTTTAGTAATTAGAACACTTATAGGATTTGAAATTTATAATTTGCTCCTTGTGGATTTGACCCCAAAGTGAGTTGGGTAATTGAAAATGACCGCCTCACCCCTCCAACATAGGAGTGACTTAAGCGTTATCAAAATAGTGCTATTGCTGAGGACTGGAATATAGATTTCACTTGTCCGGTGTGATTCTTACTTGGTTATATCCAGGGTTGTGTAATTTACTTGTTGTTTTTGAATTTTTTGTCGGTGATTGAAGTTTTAATGGAATGGTGAGTGATAATGAGAGCAACATATGACCCTTTGATGGTCCCCTAGATGATGAGGGACAACTAAATGAAGCCGGCCAAACAAGTGTAATTCGTCTGCCACCTTCTAATGGGAACAAAGTCTTCTATATGATTAGCATCATTCTTCATATGTTGGAAATGAAAGAGTTGTAAGGGGGTCAAGCTTTTGAGTACCCAAATGCACATTTGAAGAATTTTGTGGAATTGTATGTGCCATTCAACATAGAACACATTACTCAAGAATCCATCCAGCTTCACTTTTTCGTTCTCACTTACAGGCAAGGTGGTTTTATGGCTCTGCTTACTTCCACCCGGATGTATTACATCTTGGGAAGAGATTACCATAATTTTTCTTAATAGATACTTCCCACTATCTAAAATTCTTCAAAAGAGGGACAAAATTCTTAATTTTTGGTAAATGAATGGTGATCTATTGATTAAAGCTTGGGAAAGGTTTAATGAAAAATTAGCCTGATGCCCAAATCATGATGTCTCGAAGAAGATGATCTCAATATCTTCTACCGAGCCCTAGTCCATTAAACAAAATGGTGGTGGATAACGCGACGGTGGATCTATAATGAAGATTCACCATTATGTGGCCTTTCTATTAATCTGATAAGTATCAAAGCAAAATCAGGGTAGGCATACCCGAGATACCAAAGCTCCAAAGATCCCTTCTACTACTTCTATGGTTGATAATAAGCAAAGAAATCTGAATAAAGAAAATTAGGAGAACATGGTAAAAATGATGACCCAACTTGAAGTCTTGACAAAGCATGTTATGAGTGCACCCGTGAAATTAGTAAATGCCATAGCATCAAATTCTTATGAAGATGATAAAGAAGCAAATAAGTTAGGTGAGGAAATCTAGTATTTAGGTAACTAATTGGGATGTTCCCACCCCGCCTATGAACGAAAAGGTGGGAACTAAGGTTGGATGGACTATGAGTAGGACAGAAATTGGAGAGATCGAGAGTGTGATTATTATCGTTATGTTCCCCCTCATGATCGAGCTAAGACTAAGACATAATCAAAGTACACAACAATAAACTTTCTAATAAACGCTTTCATTGTATGATTCATTAACCACATGAAAGTACTAGGAGCATTAGTAAGTCCAAATGGAACAACCATCAATTGATAGAGAAAAAACTTGGTCTTGAAGGAGCGTTTCCATTCATCACCCGGTTGCATTATAATTTGTTTATAGGCACTCCTAAGATCAATTTTTAAGAACACACAAGAGCCATTCAACTCATCGAGCATATCATTTAATTAAGGAATGGGATGGTGATACTTTACCATGATCTTATTGATGGGTCAACAGCCCACAAACATTCTCCATGTTCCATCTTTCTTTGGAACCAACAAGACCAAAATCGCACATTGACTCATGATTTCATTGATGTATCCTTTGTTGAGAAGTTCCTCAAATTGCCTTTGTAGATCTTTGATGTCCATAGGGTCACTTCAATATGCTAGTTTGTTGGGCAATTAAGAGCCCGACATAAAATCTATTTAATGCTTAATTTCTTGAAGTGGGGGTAACCCTTATGGAAATTCCTTTGTAAAAACATCTTAAAATTCCTTCATAAAAAAGGAAATAGAAGGGGGAGTATCCTCGGTATTTGTTCATCATGCTCCTTAAAGAGATCCTCCTTCTTAGCCAACATAACCATAGGGGCTTTCCCCTTAGAACTTGGTACCTCCTTGGCTTCTCCCACCTTCCCACTCTTGGATTCCCTTTGTTTTCTCCCCTTTTCTTTCAATTCCATCATTGTTGATGTATTTCACTCACTTCAGATGGTGAAAGAGGATGAAGTGTGAATTTTTGGCCCTTGACTTCAAGTGAATACCTATTAGTTCTTCCATCATTCTTGGAAGATCTATCAAATTTCCATTTCCTACGCAACAAAAAATGATATGCTTGCATAGTAATTACATTACATAACACCTCATCTTGGTAATTTCCCACTTAGAACCAAATAAAAAATTGTCGAGTCACCATAAAATATCCATACTAATTTAACCATTATAACTTATAGGGACTTGTATGTGAAGTTGTGGGTACTTTTAAGAAGTCAACCATAATAGCACTAGCTATATTAGTGCAACTCCCACTATCAATAAACATCATACGTACACCTCTCTAGATAAGACACTAAGTATGGAATAGATTCTCCCTCTGGCTTACATCATCTAAAACCTTACTAACCATTACTCATCTGAACATAAATTTTGGAACTTAGCACTCACCATCTTATGGCACAGTATCCCCTTTAACACATTCTTCTTGTACCTCATAATCAATTTGCTATCCATCTTGAGGCTCAACCTCATGCTCCTTGGTTTCTAACTCTACCTCCTCTCTAAGATAGTATAACTTTCATCCCTAAGGATTAAATTCCTTTGTTTGGAAACTCACTAGACTTGTGTCCCTACCTTTGACACTTAAAGCATTTAAACCTCTTAAAATTGGAATTTGGGTTCGACTTACGTTTATTTCATGGAGGTTGAAATTGTGCAGCCATGGCCACGGTTTAGGGAGAATTAGATGAAGTATTTTTTTTCTTGTTCCAATTTAATGATGAAGTAATTACCTATTTGATTAAATAATAACCTGCGGGTCCTTGTTGGCCTTTGGACTAGGTCGGTTTTTCTTAGATTTCCCTCTTAATCTCTAGTTCCCCTTGGAATATTACATAAATAGTTTCAAACTTGTTAAAAGTTATCTGAGAAGAGATCTCTTTGTTCAACCCAACTTTGATGAGTATGATGTCATGATTACTTGTTCTCCCCAGTGATCAATCTTCAAAATCAATTATTGAAACTCATCATAGTAAGCCATGACACTCTTGCTTCCTTATATCAGGTTATATATGGCAAAGAGCTCATGTCTATATCTTTCTGTCAAATATCTCTCCCTCATAAGTCTCTTCAGTATTTCCCAAGGAGGGGGTTGACCACCAATCATAACATTATGAAACATTTTAGTATAAATCCACCAAGTGTTAGTAGAGGATTCAAAGTGGGATATTGAATAGCAACTCTTCCTCTCTTTGGAAAAATCATTAACTTGGAAAAGCTTTTAACAGGAAGACTCCCATAAAAGATACACCTCGAGATCACTCTCACCATTGAAGATAGGAATACCAACCTTGATAGAATTGATACCAATCTCTTGGTTTCCTTGTGGATTTCTATGACCATATCTGCCATCATGCCCTCAGTATCTATCTTGATGTCCTCTTTGCTCATACCTACCTCTCATGTCATCTTCAATTATGTAGTCATTATTGTACACTCCATAACCCTCTTATTTATCTCCCCTACATATTATTCTATAGGGATGGATTAGTATTAGTTAAGTGGAGCTTGATATGGGGACTTTAGTGGATTGTAAGGCCTTTGGTTAAGTGAAGATTGAATGGGAGGCATAGAATTTTATGGAGGATATGGTATTTGGTTAAGTGGATCTTATAGTGGGGAATTAAGGTTTGGGATTTGTATTTAGTTTCCAAGTACTTCTTATTGGACAAGAGTGAACAGAGGGTCAAGTGGA
>NC_061121.1:137713321-137783963 GCF_002878395.1 Capsicum annuum | reverse complement strand
AAAATTCAAGGTTTGGAGCCTTTTTCAAGATTCAAATGGATAACATATAATATTATTGGAATATTCTTTGTACAAACAATTTCACACTCTCTTTGTTCCTTTTACTACATCAAACACCCGCTTTTGAATATTCTTCCTAAATAAGATACGAATATGAGAAAGAACACCAAGAACATTCAAGTGTTGACCCACATTCACTAGAAGGTAAATGACCTTTATATTTGAAAATTCTTGAAGATCCAAGGTCACTTTGCCAAAACAAACACAAATACCACAAAATCAATTCCAAAACGTCACAACAACACTAGTGACCATGAGATCCACCTTCAAATACATTCAAAAACAAGCTTAATAATGGTGGATGATTCAAAACAACCCTGATTTAGCTCAAATTTATAGATCTAGACTCTATAAGTGCTAGGAAACAAGGATTTAACACTACAAACTAAGAAACCTCAAAAAAACCTATTAGATCTAAGTAGATCTAAGACTTCCTAAGTGACAAATGCCTGACTCAATAATTTTTTTTTATTTTTCAAATTCTGATTCTTTTTTGTGATGAATTTCTTCAAGGTAACAATAATCAATGACTCAGAGTTGTAGGAACAACCCGAAACCTAGCTCTAATACCAAATGATACAAATTAAAACTAAAAGAAGAGAAAACTAGCCTAAAGAATACAGATGAAATCGGAAATACAAAAATAAGAATCAAAACTCGACATAACATAAAGAAAAAGCATAGATATCTTGACATAGAAACATACAAACGAAGAGAACCAAAGGATGTATCAAATCTTAAGACGCAAAGGACCTATATGAGTAACACTAAGATCTTATGTTAACACAAAAAGAACTCAATCTTCCCCATGAACCAACATTTCTAAGCCAAATTGCAACACAAGTGATTCCACACCTATGCTACCCTAGTTTTGGGTTTGAGACTCTCACAAGAGGAGTTCAATGTTTTCATTCAATATCAAGCAATAACTTTTGAGGAAAATAATACTAAAAGTCTATTTATATCTATTACATATAAAGACCAAAATGCCATTAATGAGCCTTGAAAGAGAGGTACCTTTTGAGTGTAAGTAATAGGCAACCTTGGAGTGATTTCAGGGTCTCTCTTCACACTTTAGCACATGCACTACTTTGGGTGAGTTCATGACACACTCAAAAGCATCCATCTTCATAAACATAGCTTGTAAACTTTGTAATTCTAGGGCTTGACTCCTTGTGAAAGGCCTTGAGCTCTTGGAACCCGTATCAATCCTTAATACTTTCTTAGCCTTATTATGTTAGTTTGTTGAATATGAATAGGATAGTTTATCCTTTTTGAATCATGGGTTTTCTTATGTGGTTTCTGGATATTTTTATGTAGTTTCTATTCTATTTATATGTTGAATGTATCTGCATTATCTTTGGAGCTCAGTCGACAGTTGCCTATTGAGTACTACTTTTTAGGTACTTATGCTATACTTTCGTATTCTATTGATAATTGTACATGTTATCATTGGGGTTGTGTACACTGTGAGGAGCAGCTATGGTTTGGAGACAAAGTTAAGCTCCTGACATTCGGAGTATTACTTTCTCAATCTTATGTACTAGACCGATCTCTATGTTATATTAAGAGATTATTGTCTCTATATATTCATTAAGTACCTCATTTTTATCTTTCTTATGTTATAAGAACTTTTACTAATTCTACTAGGTTTTTGTATTATCTTATGTATGAAAGTCTTTTAATACATCTATTCTGCATTTTTTCCTTTATTCTTTTGGTAGTCTGTTACTAGCATTTTTGACTACGGGTTTGGCTTTCCTACTAGTGGGTTAGAGTAGGCTCTATAGTGACCCGATAAATATTTTCATGACTAATTTATATACAAGAACAAGTTCATCGGTGTGTCAGTTCAAGTGATAAGCATTCAGTAGAGTCTTGCGGATCAGTATGGAGATATTTGTAACCTATCTTAGGGAGGCTATAGGACATTCATAAGAAAATAATTTCTTGTGTCCGTATTGCTAAGAGATTTAAGTATATTTTCTTACTATGTTCTGTCATAGAAGGATGATGCAATGTTATCTATAGATGCGGATGAGGCATCAATATGTATTTTGAAAAATTTTAATGTAGCATCAGACTGGAGAGTTAGATATGTAAATCAAAGATCTTTTGCCCCAACCTAAAGGTTTAGGGTTAGTTAAGGCTCCAATAGAGCTCGTGATTACTTCAGTCCATTGAGGTTTAACATTGGGTATATCGAGTCTAATTATGGATACCTCATATCCAGGGATGGCATTCACTTCATCGAATAGATTTTAGATTGAAGTTGGGTCTATTGGTGTTCATCAGTGTTCTAATTAGTTTTGGAGTATGAGATTGGCTTTCTAGAATAGTCAAAGCATATCCCCATGCTATATCTCTTTAAGCAGGATATGGTGCATGGATTTCTTAGAGGATTAGAATTACTACTATAATTGGCATTAGAGCACTTGATAGAAGCAAGGTCTACCTTCTCCTAGGTTGATGATTATATATGGGCTATAGAAAAAGTATGCATTGATACTTATGAAGGTGGTTATACGAGGCCATGCAATCAGTATATGTTATTAGTATTTCATCTTAAAGTGAGGATCCTTCTAGAGAAGGTCAGCTTCACTTGAAGACTATCAGTTCTGTGCAAGTAGAATTTAAATTATGAGTGGCTCTTTGATTAGTTGTGGTGATCAAAGTGGGTAGAGTTTCTATTAGACCTTGTGGAGTTTTTGGTCCAGGTATTCAGGTTGTGGCAGTCATTTTAGATTAGGTGGAGCAGTATCTCAGAGTATACTAGGAGCTTTTTATGGTTGTGGCAAGATGGGACAGTGGTTTATGGAGTACCCCAGATGTGAGTTGACTATTGAAGTAGAGTTAGCATGAAATCCCCATTATCCTAGAGTTTTTGATAAATACAATGATTGAGAGAAGGATGAACACAATAGTACAGAGTGCTTTTAGTGCAGTTGGCCAGCCATTTGGGCTCAGTTTTTGTCTTTTCCAAAGTTTGGGCTTCAATAGTTTGCTATAACTATAGAGAGATCAGTCATTATTTTAGAGAGTATCCTTAGTATGGTATTTATAGGCATTCAACTCATTTAAATCAACCTCATGATATTGTGTCACCTTCAATTAGAGATATTGCGCTTTGTGCCTAAACTAATGATTCAATCGGTCGGTCGGTCTAAGTTTTGACCTATTTAGATTTATTCTCCCTTAGACACATCAAGCATGTGACTGCACATTTCACCATGATATCTATACTTTTATTTCCCACAATTACCATTTTCATATTTGTGTATTGTGGTTTTCATACCCCTAAATTATTCTATGGCTTGATGAGTTCATTATGGTTGTTTTATTCTTTGTTATTGAATTCATGATTATATGATTCCCCCCATGGATTATTTTTTTAGTATATAGAGTAAATCTATATTGATATTTTCTCCCTATGGGTATAGAAATTTTGTCGAATACCATTTACCTTGGCATATTTGCCTTATTATGGCCCTTGCATGGTATTTGGTACTGATTTTTATTTTCTTACCACCTATTCATTATATTGATGTTTATATTATTATTGTTATTTATAGTATTTGATATAATTGTTCCTCGCTTTGTATATGGTTAGACTATTGGCATCTAGAAAATTTTTTCCCTTTTATGCGGTTCTTATTTGATGGCTTGAGCAGCTATAGTTTGATTGGATGATTTTACTTCTATAGAAATGTGAGGATTGGCCATTGTCTTCTAGGTTAGTTGTACTGGATTAATTGAGGAGCAGACTATGGTATTGAAGGTAAGTTGACCTTCTATGAATCTGTTATAATTATAGAGTTGGCAATTTAGTTATATTGTCATTATTGAGGTTGGGACTCTTAGACTTGCATCCTAGTTGAGAAGGTTATTTCTTTGGCTTACCATTTCTATGTAGCTCATCTTTTAGCTTGATCAGTTTAGGATTTGTTCTTTAATTGTGGCCTTTTTATCGCTCAACAGTGGTTTTGATATTGATATCAAGATGTCCTGGATTTATCTCTTAGATTTTTTGATTTATCTCCTATTGATGAGTTTCTCTTGGTACTAATATGGAGATTCGATGATCCTTTCTTGATGTGATGTGGTTCTTATGTAAAGTGGAGTTAGGGAGTTAGAGGTACGTTACCTTTCAGTGATCGCTTCTGAGCTAAAAAAGCATGAATTCTTTATCTTGAGTTTCCTCATACATTTATTGGTAGTGGTCTTGACCTTGATATTGTTGTTGATATTGCTATTTTCTTCAACTATGAGATGATTCTTAGTTTGTTGAGTTATGATTGTCCAACTTAGATGGATTTAGGAATTCCCTATTTCAGAGTTTTTTTGGCCTAATAAGATTTGGTAGAGTGCTTCTCCTCGATGATATTTGCCTAGGAGTATTCTTTGCTATTATGGAGTATTGGACTGGTTAGTTTTAGGTAAAAGTTCCTTTTCTCCATGTTGCTAGAGTTTTTTCCATTGCTAGTGTAGTTTGTAAACTTAGGGAGTTCTTGAGTATGCTTTGATAGTTCATGAATCTGGTGGATATGGAGTTGATTCTTTGTTATTTCAGCCAGTGATTTATTTTTTGATTTTATTTTCTAGCTATGTTTTAATTTTTGCATGACATAATTTAGTATAGATGCGAGTGATTTGTGGTAGTATGGTCAATGTATGTATTCGACTTTAGTTTTTATTTCTTGGATCAATTTTTAATTTGATCCCTTGGAATGAGAATTTGGAAGTTATGATAGATTTTGAGTATGAATGCCTACCCCTCTCCAGGTTTGGCTTCATTAGTAAAGATTTAGCAATTCAACCTTAGTGCTAAGATTACAACTTTAAGTTTTAGAGCATAAGTGCAACCTTTATATTAGAATTTTTCTCAGTTCAGATTTCATCTATAGGTTGGTTGAGCCTACTCTATGGTTACCTATTCGATCTTTTTAAGTTTAGATAGATTATAGTTGATAGGTGTTCATATGATAGTCAATGGATCTGGTATTCTTTCCCTAGGCTTTAACCTGAGGTATTCAATTTTCTTTGGGATTTTTGGATGATATACTCCGCGGGAGTAATATAGATGAGTTGGATTCAACTTGTCTTAATTTTCTTTTGATGGGACATCCTTGAACGGATTGTGTAGTGGAAATTAGTTGTGTCTTAGACTATTGGATTTTGTTAAGGATTATTAGGACTAGTTTTAGCATTGGGTTAGAATATAGCCCTTATTTATCTATGTTGTGAGCCCTGGCACCTCCGGATGGGCTTATTCTCATGTTTTATGTATGGAGTTTCAGATGATCAATTTTGGTTCTTTGAGTTCTCTATGATAAGATTTCTCGAGTAGAAGTCAAGAGATTTTCCTCCTAGTCTGGGGTGGATTGTAGGTTTGGAATGGTAAAGGAAGGTTATATTTGGATTTGGAGTTGACTGTACTACTCATGACTTAGTTTTCTATTGGCTTGGCTAAGCCTCTAACTGATTTTTACAAGTATCAAGATGGATTAGTGTGCCGTGTTTTAGATTTGCATGCATCAATATTTTTGGCTTATTTTGTGGCTAGTTAGTGGTTGAGGTTGAGTTTTAGTTGTTTGGGATGTAAAGTGAGAGGGCTGGTTAAAGAAGGGATACCTATGGAAAAATCCTTTGGAATTTTCTCTCTTCATGGAGGATATACATGCGGGCCTAGTACCTCATCCTTTTGAGCTTTTGAGATCTCTCTATCCATTGACTTTTGTGAAAGAAAGTACTTTCAATACTGGATATTATAATTACCCTCCATGTTATTTCATCAATTTGCATGACTTTTTGGCATTTTGAGCCTTCAGGTCATTTATGACTTGCCAAAAATGTAGGTTCTGTGATCGGATAGTTCTTTTGGATTTTAGTCTCATTTCTCTATTTTTGAATATTCCTCGTTTAGGATTTGGTCTCAAACCAAAAATCTTAGAAGATGACCTCGAATGAGAATTTTGTCAGTGCCATCAACTCCGTAACATTGATTTTGGATTAGGTGGACTCTTTGTTCTGGTTCCGAGGCACCCAGGCTCATTTTGAGCTATCGGTCGAAATTTAATAAAATGGATGTTTTGTGTGGGATAAATTTTTTAATGAAATGACTTTGGATTGAGAATCCAATTGTTCTATTAAGTCTAGAGTGTTGAGTTTTGTATGGCTAAATAGTTCATTTGCATATATGGGATTTTGGATGAATTCACAGGGTTAGGCAAAACCTTTAAAGATTTTGGAAGTTCAGCTGTCATTTAGTACCACTGTAATCACAAGCCAAGGGACGCTATTATGGTACCCTTGACTAGAATATTGTGTCATATAGGCTAGTGTGTTCAGCTTCAGATAGTGCAATCGTACATCTCGAGCTAGGAGAAAGGGACCCGAGGACCTATTATGGGTATGAATGGACCCCTTATGTCGTAAAATTACCCTCTTTCCATCCATTTGTTGAGAGCATAAACTCTAAAGAGTGAGATTAAGTGGGATTGAAACATGTAGATGATTCGGGGGCTTGGTTATTGATTATTCTGTGATTTCCCTTTGAACTCATAGTAAAATTCCTTTGATTTCTTTATAACTTCTTTGAAATAAGAGCTTTGAATTCTTAAAAGTTAAGGGTTGGTTTGAGACCCATTTGAGCTAAACTTTTGAACATAACATCCTTGTCCTTCGAGGGACCTCATGACGGATTCAATTTTTGATTCTATTAGCTGGCCCTGCGGGTTTGTTCTTGACCCAAAATTTGACCCGACCCATCATATGGAAATATGGGACTCATTTGACTCCTAATGACACATAGATTCTGATTTAGATAGCATAGAAGCATTTTGAATTCATGGAATAAAGACTGACGTGTTGTGGATGATTCAAGGTTTTGCAGTTCGACTTCGAGGTAGGATTATGTCTAGTATTCTCACAAGATAATATGTTTTCTATATTGAATATGAATGAGAATGTTAAGATTTATTATTTTAGAACAATGTTACATAGTGTTTATTATTAATGTTTCAGGATTAGAAGAGGGATTTGACCCATAAGGTGAAAGACTTGTTATATTTCTAGGATCCTATTGTCTTCTTCATAGATTGAGCCAATTAGTAGAATGGTTATAATATGATGCTAGATTTGGGATGTAGTTTTAGTGTTTGAAGCATGGTTAGCACTATCAAAATTATTTGGGCTATTTTAGTTATCTTGAAACTATAATTTAGGTAGAGTTGACTTAGTTACTTTTGTTCTAGGTGGAATTCCTATCTTAGGATTGACTATGGCTTATGTACCATCTAAAAGTCAATTTAGATAACTTAAGTTAGTCCGAGGTAGAAATTGTTTAATTACTGAACTGGAGGACTAGAAGTGAGTTCTTCCAGCCCATCATAGGCCAAGACTTATGTTAGAGCTTGTGGACTTATTTATGTATGTTAGACATAGTTGAGACTATTGAGCCTTTAGTATAAGGTTACTTCATGACTTAGTGAAAGATTATGGTATTCCTGGATTATGATAAATGGTTTGTATATATGATATATCTTTCAGACTTGATTTATGATGTGGTCCATCGTCATGCTTAGCAATATAGTCATAAACATAGTTATGATATATGGCCTATAGATATGAGATACCTTATAGATAAGATATGCCTCTTATAGAAGATTTATAGCCTGCAGATATGGTATGTCTTATGGATATGATATGGCCTATAGATATGATATGCCTCATAGATATGATAGGCTTATAGATACGAGATACCTTACGAATAAGATTTTTGATATGGGTTTCGGATATGTATGTGAGCCTAAGGTCATGATTATGCTGTTGTAATTATTTTGGACAAATTTTTTTAGGCCCAAGGACATTTATGATATAAGTTGGACATTCGGGAAGTGTTTATCCTTGTAAAGGAAGTGGTTGTAGTTTATAGATATGTTGATTATTATGGTTCTATTGTTTGAATACTGGTGATGGCATCCATAGATTCAGTACATTCATGATCATTAAATCGGTACATGATAAGATACTAACTAGAATATGATTCTATTATTGTTTTTCCTCAATATTTGTTAAAGCCCACTTTTAACCTTAAAAATGGATTACTTCATAGCAATAATAGCCTATTTTAGTGAATAATATATGTGTAAAGAGATTGAAAATTATCTTTTAATTATTTGACCGAGGAAGATTTTGGTCTATGATTCTGATACTGCTATTTATTCTGGTCGTGGGAGATTGCAACCTTTCTACCCTTTTATAATTATTTCTTCTAAAATCTTACCCTGGACAATGAATTTACCAATTTAAATTCTTTTTAGCCATGACTTAAGTCCATGCACCTATTATATATCCTAATAAACATCTCTCTAATATGGGATAGAGGAGGAGGATGTATTAATGATATAATTATTTTTCAAAAACCGATGATATATTATAATATTGATGTTATATATGTGTTGATGATTATGATGATATGGATTTATGCACGGCAAGGATGGAGGTTGATTACGATGATATGCTTATATGTCCATCAAGGCGGTAGTATTTTTATGATATTTATTATACATACACAGTTTGATTCTGAATGATGATTATCATGATAATTATATATAACTGATTCAATTTTGGAAGATGATTATGATGATATGCTTATAGACCCGGCAAGGATGGAGAATGATTATGATGATGGTTATGATAATGATGATTATGATATTGATTATACTTACATGTTCGAGTCTGGATACACAGTATGATACCCAAATTGGTTATGACATGGTGGATTCTATTGCATCTATTCTTGCATGTGTGTTTTGTATCACCAGTATGCTCCTATATCTATTATCCTTATGGGGTGTTGCATAGGTATGAGTGTTTAGTATGGCTTATGGTGTGTTGTATGTTGATTGAAACCTCTGAGATTGGGGTGGTGGAGGTTAATGAATGGCTCGATTAGGTATTTTTTGT
Source organism: Capsicum annuum (assembly GCF_002878395.1). Taxonomy (NCBI): domain Eukaryota; kingdom Viridiplantae; phylum Streptophyta; class Magnoliopsida; order Solanales; family Solanaceae; genus Capsicum; species Capsicum annuum. Next base: position 137,774,936 of record NC_061121.1, on the reverse strand, counting down.
CTCTATGAGCCAGTTACTCGCATTGTCATTCCTATTGTTATGATCATTGTTGTGGAAACTTTGTGACAGATTGGTTAATGATTAGGTACCGAGATTTGAGGAATGATCCTGTCTCTTTTATCTTACGATTATATCATTATGTATGATTATCTCATGATTAGATGTATGAATTTGAAACCCTGATGTATTCTTGCACCAGTTCCTGTGATGATTATGAGATCTTAAAATGCTCGATTGTTTATTTAAGTTGACCCTCGAATTAACCTTGTTCATATGTATAGTTATATCTATCAATATGCAACTATGGTGTTACCGTATATCCCTTCTTAATCTTGACCTTGTATACTTATATATATCTTCCTTTCTCCCTTATTCTGTATATTGCCTAGTGATATACGGTATAGTGTTGAGACTCTTGATTATGGTTGGGATAGGATAGTTCATCCTTAATACTTCCTTAGCCTTACTATGGTAGTTTCTTGCACATGAATAAGATAGCTTATCCTTATTTTCTTATTGGTTTTCTAACGTGGTTGCTGGATATTTTGGTGTAGTTTCCATTCTATTTATATGTTATATGTATCTATATTATCTTTCGAGTTCAGTCGGCAGTTTCAATTTTGTACCACGTGTTGGGTACTCATACTACACTTCTAGAACCTACAAATCATAGTATGGATTATCCCCGATGTTGTGTGCGTCGCGCAAAGCATCCATAGTTTGGAGACATAGAGTGAGCTCCTGACATTCAGAGTATTACTTTCCTCCTTTTTATCTACTAGACTAGTCTATATGTTGTATTTAGAGATGTTTGTATCAGTATATTGATTTAGTACCTCATTTGTATCTTTCTTATGTTAGAAGCTCTTGTACTGATTCCACAAGGTTTTGGGATTATATTATGCATGTTAGTATATTATTACATCTATTTTGCATTCTTCCCTTTATTCTTCTGGTACGTCGTTCGTAGCAATTTCGGACTATGAGTTTGGCTTGCCTTCTGGTGCGTTATAGTAGGCGACATCATGACCCAAGAAATTGGGTGGTGACATTGAACCCCTTCCAAAAGTTCCAAAACATTCCCCAAACACCCTTTCACAATCCCTAAACATAATTCAAGTCAAAAATTGACATTATACATGTGGGAGGGTAAAAAGAATCATTGAAATTTTGCGGGGTCTTACATTATCTCCCCTCCCCTTTAGGATCATTCATCCCAAAATGAGGAATTAGGACTTTTTTGAATGGCAACGAATATAACGAAGTAGAATCTAATGATAAATTTGGATTACGACCAAAGGGAGAATGAAAAGCATACCTTAAGCATTTTAATCTATCGTGGGGAACAAGAATGGGTACATGGACTTTATATCTTTCTCAGCTTATCATGTAGCTTCTTCTACTTTTTAATTCCCGTTAAACTACCTCCTTTGTTCTCAATCTATGAACTTGTCTATCCAATATATCAATTGAGACATCCTCATAAGACAACGAATCTGAAATACCAACATCCTCAACAAGCACTATCAAAGAAGGGACACCAACATATAGTGACACCAACATACTTTTTCAACATAGGCACATGGAAAATTGGATTAATAGAGGCCAAATTTGATGCTAAATCTAACTCATACGAGACATTCACAATTTCCTCACAATCGTATACAAACATCTGTAACGGGGACTGATCTTCGCCTTATTCCCAAATATCATGATTTCTTTCATAGGATAAACCTTCAAAAACAACCAATCATTTACTTCAAACTCTAACTCTCTTTACCTCGCATCCACGTAAGACTTTTGGCGACTTTGAGCTGCCTTAAGCCTTTCTCTAATGACTTACACCTTTTCAATGGCTTGGTGAATCAAAGGCCAAAAAACCTAGTCTCACCTACCTCAGACCATCTAATAGGAGACCTACACCTTCTACCACAGAGAGCCTCGAAAGGAGCCATTTAAATGCAAGAATGATAACTATTATTTTATGCAATCTCAATAAGAGAAAAATGATCAACCCAACTGCCATTAAAATCAATCATACCGGCCCTTATCATAACCTCTAGAGTTTGAACAGTACACTCCGCTTGTCCATCTGTTTGAAGGTGGAAAGCGGTGCTAAGGTTCAACTGAGTACCCAAACTCTTTCTACAATACATGCCAGAAGTTAGAAGAGAACTGCGTACCTTGGTCTGAAATGATGGACACAAGTGCTCTATGCAACTTTCCTATCTCCTTAATGAATAAATTAGCATAATTCTCTGCTGATTAGTTAGTTCTCACAAGTAAGAAGTGAGCAAACTTTGTCATTATTTCAACAATGACACAAATAGAATCATACTGATTGCGAGACTATAAGAGACCTGTAACAAAATTCATTAGTCATGTCCAATTCCATATGGGCAATTTTATATCTTAAGACACGCCACCAAGCCTCAAAAAATCAACCTCGACTTATTGACAAAACCATAAACTTAGCAACAAAATTTTCCACAGCTTGCTTTATATTATTGCACCAGTAGATTTCCTTCAAGTTATGATACATTTTAGTCGAAATTGGATAAAATCTATATTGAGAATCATGAGCTACAGTCATAATCCTTTCCCATAGCCTAACTATATTACGAACACATAAATTTACTTAATACCTTAGAATGCCATCTACCCTAATCTTAAAAGCCATAACCTTTTGATGACACACATCATCCTTAATCAGCATAAGTATGGGATCCAAAAACTTCTTCTCCTTTACCTCAACATCAAGAGATAACTTAACCACTTCCTGAACAATCACTCATCCATCCTCAGAGTCCAAGAGACAAACTTCAAAATTAGCCAACTTGTGAATATTCTTCACAAACCATCTTTTCTACTCATTAATGTGGGATAGGATTACCATAGACAACTTGATAAGAGCATCAACAATAACATTAGTTTTATTTGGATGCTAGTGAAGACTTATGTCATAATCCTTAAGCAATTCAAGCCATCACTTTTCACGTAAGATTAAATTTCTTCTGCATAAACAAATACGGCAAGTTCTAATGGTCTGAATATATGTCTTCATGCACTCCATACAAATAATGGCACCAACTATTCAAAGTAAAAACAATAGGTGCCAACTATAGATCGTGAGTTGGGTAATTCCTCTTATAAACATTAAGATGCCTTGAAGCATAGGCTACAACCTTACCATACTGCATAAAATTTCAACCTAATCCTACACGAGACACATCACAAGACACAACAAACCCATTAGTACCCTCTAGCATGGTCAAAATTGGTGCAGAGGTCAACTTATCCTTCAACTTCTCAAAACTACCCTCACAGGCATTAGACTATAAAAACCTAACCTTCTTCTAGTTAACTTTATCAACTGAGTAGCAATAGATAAGAAAATCTCCACAAAGTTCCTATAATACCCTGCTAATCCTAAAAAGAATGTAATGTCAATTGAAGTGGTGGGGCTAGGCCACTTCTTAACTGCTTTAATTTCTGTCGATCCACCTTAATCCCCTCACCCGTAACAACATATCCTAGAAATGTCACAACACTTATCTAAAACTCACCCATAGAGAATTTTACATTGGTTCCTAAAAGTCTACAACACAATTCAGAGGTGATTTGAATAATCCTCCCCCTTTTTAGAGTATACCAAGATGTTTTCAATGAAGACTATAACAAGAAAATCCAAAAATTATCTGAAAACTCAATTTATAAGATCCGTTAAAGTAGCAGGAGCATTTTTCAATCTAAATGACACAACCAAAAACTCATAATGACGGTACCAGGTTCAGAAAGCAGTCTTGGGACTATCAACCTCCCTAATTTTTAGCTGATGGTAGCCTGAACGAAGATTAATCTTAGAGAAGCAACAAACACCCTAAAATTAGTTTAAAAGATCATCAATCTTTGGAACTGGGTACTTAATTTTCATTGTAATCTTATTCAGCTGACGATAGTCTATACACATATAAAGAGACCCATATTTTTTTCGCACAAAATGCACAGAAGTACTCAACAGAGAAAGACTAGGCTGAATGATACCCTTATCAAGAATATCCTTTAATTTTATTTTTTGCTCCTTTAACTCATCCAGAGCTACCATATAAGGAGGAATGGAAATGGGATGGATATTTACTTAAAGGTCAATCTCAAAATCTATCTCCTTATCGTGAGGAATTCCAGGAATATCATTAGAAAATACTTCAGGAAACTCATTAACTATAGGGACAGATTACAAAGAGGGACCCTAAGAATTGGAATCCTCAATCCAAAAAAGATGATACATACACTTTTTAGAAATCTGTTTCTAAGCTCTACGATAAAAATAAAGTTCCCTTTAGGTTCTAAGGAACTCCTCGTCAATACTACCAGTGGTTCATTAGAAAAATAGAAAATGACCTTTTGGGTTTTACAATCTAGAGAAGCATAGCACAAATTAAGCCAATCCATCACCAAGATTACATCAAAATACACTATATACTGTTCTATTAAATCTACCAATGTCTCCCTATGATGAATCAACACCACACAATCCCTATTTATTTTTCTTGCTACAATGGAATCACCCACTAGTGTAGAAATAGAAAAAGGGTCAAAATATTGCTAAGACCAAAACCAAAGTGCATAGATATATAAAGGGTAACTTAGGATAACCCAAATTAAGATAATAATAAACATCGCGTGAAAAGAGTTGTAACATACTAGTGACAACATCAGGGGATGCCTTAGATTCTTAACGAGTAGCAAGATCATAAAGCTGATTTCGGCCATTGTCGGTACCTGAAGTAGTGCCCTTAAGTGTTGGAGACAAAAAAGTAGCGACCAGAACCTTATTAGCTCCACCAGCAACTTTAGTTGTGGAAAAATTTCTCTGTAGATGACCAGGCTGACTATAATTAAAACATAAGTTCCTTACCTCCTAACAATAACCATAGTGAAGTTACCAACAAAATCGGCTTAGAGGATAAGGTGAGGCTGATTGATCTCCACTAACCTGAGATTGGCCCCCCGGTGCCTTAGGGCCACTACTAGCCTAAAAATGATGATCACTAGATGGATTAGGATAGAGTGCACTAGATGAAATTGATGATCTTTACAAACACAAGGGTGTAACTCATCTTACCCTAGTTCAAGTTTACAAACTCTTCGGCCCTCACCTTCATCAACTCCTGAGGAAAGAAATAATAAAGAAAACATTCCCAAATACCTTATAGCCTCCCTCTTATAAGTATGGATTGATACACAACCATAAAAAGGACTATAGCTAACACATTTTTTTGGACACCTAAAAAACCTGAACCGTGCTCTGTTATCAAGATTGACATGTCTAAAACCAGGGCTTAGTTGTAATACCCCAAGATTCTAACTAATAGTGCCACCATAACTCAAGCCCATAAGAAATAAATTATAGTTTTTTGTTTGTTTTTTGGTTTAGGGTGATGTGTATTAAGGCTTTAAAGATGTCCTAACAATTGGACGAATCGAAACATTCTTTAACGATTGAATTCTTGAGAAGAATTTTGGCATAGTCAACTTCAAATGAGCATATCTCCCATTGTACTATGAATTACTGAGCTCATGATCTACCAAAAGATATATAATTGAATTATATTTCAAATGATACTAATTTCATTAAAATTCGATATCGAAGCAAAGAGTTATGCTTATTTTACTACAGCGTGTCGGCCTGCAAAATCCGTAATGACCTTTTGCGATGGCTTATCACAACATGTCCTCAACTTGAGGCATAAAGTCACAAAATCCACCCTTTTTGTTACTATAATTCATGACGGCCTATCACGGGCCTGACGGCTTGTCACGAACGTCGTCAACTCTCTTTTTCAGCAATTGATGGACAATTTTTGCAAGGGTATTTTGGTCATTTCCCATTTTTGAAGGCCTCTATATATATGAGAATCCTCATCCTAAACCTAATTTCTTCATTTCTCTCTTACATTTCTCTTAAGAAATATATCTAGGGTTTTATTTAAGGAAATTAGTCTTCCAAAAATCATCTATAAATCTCCAAGATTCCTTCAAGAATCAAGTTTCTCATAGAGTGGGCTTCAAGAATTTTTTTTTATTTCAAGTGTGAGTAAAGTCTCAAGCACTAAAGTTGAACAGTTGAGTTATTTATGATGATTGATAAGGTTTTTATCATATGAGATTATAAAAAGTATATTTTAATCAAACTCAAGCCAAGTGAGCCATCATTGCACATATGCATATTTTTATGAAATTGATTATGACATTTACGTTGTTACATGCACCCCCACATACTCAGTATATTCCAAAGTGCTGGCCCAAATATTTTTCTATGGGCTACATTTTCTCGTAATGTACGCTCAGGTACTCAGTTGCGTTAGTGACATTCGGGTGTCTCTTTTCGTTTGCTCAGTGGTGAGTCCTCATGGTTTAAGGACTATTTTTATATTTTTGTGATACTATTTTTTTGTTATGGCTCTTATTACTGTTTGAGTCAGTTGGGGGTTCATCCCAATGTCTCCTTGATTTTGATGTATAGAGGCTTTGTCAGACTAAAGCGTTGGTATGTACATAATTTCAGTAGTTTGGATTGTGCATGCTAGTTTGTTATCTTATTCTAGTATGTTTATGACATGTCATTCTCTCTTATATTAGCATGACTATTGTCAAAGTGAGTTGTAGAAGTGATGACAGGTTTAGAGGGTTAGCTTGAGGCCGCGTGTGGCCTTAAAAACCGTGTGACATCTCAGGATGTCATCTTGGGCCGTTACAACCTTGGCATAAGAGATTAAGGTTTTAAGAGTTGTAGGGAGTCTCACAAAGTGCGTTACATAGAGTGATGATCTTCGGTGTGTAGCGCACCACATCTATGAGCAAGAGGCTACGGGATGTTTTAGGAAAAGTTATTTAATTCTCTCTAAAGTTTATTGTGCCTACAACTGTCTCTTTATCTGTGATTAACCCATACTCTCTTACAAAAGAAAATTCCTCCTCATCGAGCTCGTAGAAAAAATAAGCAACCTCAACCCATTGATCCCCTGAACGAGGATGTGTCACATGCAAAATTTTGAGAAGCTTTTCAGGAGCTAGCCTAGGCAGTTACCACCAATACTAAAGCTAACACCCAGGCTACTATTCCATCTCCATAAGAGAATAATTCTGTTGCAGCTCAGGTTTGTGACTTTATGTAGATGAATCTGCCTGAGTTTTATGGGTCAAAGGTAATTGAAGACCCACAGATGTAATTGGATGAAGTGAGAAAGATCACCCAGATTATGCACGTAATTGAGAAGGAGAGTGTTGAATTGGCTACCTATCGAATGAAAGATATTTCATATGATTGGGTGGAAATGTAGAGGGAAAGTAGAAGAGAGGATATCGCTTCCATGACTTAGCAGTTATTCCAGGATGCGTTCTTGGATAGATTCTTTCCTCTTGAGATGAGGGAAGCAAAGATAGAGGAATTCATGAATTTGAGACAAGGCTCCATGACTGTCAAGGAGTATTTCCTTAGATTCAATCAGTTGTCCAAATATGTACCTAGTATGATGGCTGACTCCAGGACCATCATGAGTAAGTTTGCGACCGGTGTGTTGAGTTACGTTGTAAAAGATTGTAGATTTTCTATGCTTAATAGAGAGATAGACCTTTCTTGGTTGAGGATACATGCCCAAAAGATTAAAGCTGATAAGGTAAAAGAGTGGGAGAGAGTAAAAGGGAATAAAAGGGCTAGATCAGAGCAGTAAGGATTTGGTCAATCAAAATTCTATGGAGGGGACCGCCCTAAATTCCAGAGATGTCCATTTATGCCCGTGCCTTCCTCAGTTAGTGCTCCTGCACCTAGAAGCAGGTAGGAGAAAGGGAATGGACATATCCCATCTAGGTCTCAGGAAAGTGTAACAAACCTCTTTCTTCTTCATATACCAAGTGTGGTAGAGATCATTTTGACAATTTTTTTATGGATCAAAGAGGTTTATTTTGTTTTGTCAAGTTGGGCCACCAAGATGTTCATCCCCAGAGTCAGGCTACCAGTGCCCCCGCTCCCGTAGTCCGTCCAGTTCTTTCTCAGGGCGTCTCTTCTAGTACTGTTGGTGGTTCGCGTAAGAATCGCTTCTATGCTATACCATCTCACCAGGAGTAGGAGGATTTTCTAGATGTTTCACTAGAATGCTCTATGTCTTTCATTTTGATGTGTATGTATTGATGGACCTCGGTTTAAGTTTCTCTTATGTGATACCTTTGGTTGCAATAAATTTTAAAATGGATCCTAAATGGATTCCTGAGCCTATTCAGGTTTCTACCTCAGTAGGAGAGTCTGTTATTGCTAAGAGAGTGTATAAGAAGTGTCCGGTTACTGTCCTTCATCGGGTTATATGTGCTTATTTGATTGAGCTAGATATGGTTGATTTTGACATCATTCTAGGTATAGATTGGCTTCACTTATGCTATGCATCTATAGATTGTCATACCCGAGTGGTCAAGTTTTAGTTTTCTAATGAGCCCATGTTTGAGTGGTTTGAGAGTTCTGTAACTCCAAAGAGCCATTTCATATCCTACCTCAAAGATAGGAAGTTGATTTCCAAGGGTTACATCTATCATCTAGTTTGAGTTAAAGACCTCAAGTTCGAGACTCTGACTATTCAGTCAGCTAGCATTGTTAATAAGTTTCCTAATGTTTTTCTGGAAGACCTTCTAGGGATCCCACCTGATAGATAAATAGATGTTGGGAATGATCTCCTTCTCGACACTTAGCCTATTTCTATCCCTCTATACTGTATGGCTCCCGCATAACTTAAAGAGTTGAAGGAGCAACTCAAAGACCTCTTAGAAAAAGGCATTATCAGACCCAGTATTTCCCCGTGGGGTGCACCTATTCTATTTGAGTGGGAAAATGATGGTACATTATGTATGTACATTGACTACCATCAACTCAACAAGGTTACTATCAAGAACAAGCACCCTCTTTCTAGAATCGATGATTTATTTGATCAGCTAGAGGGTGCAAGTTATTTCTCAAACTAGACCCTAGATCCAGGTATCACCAACTTAAAGTGAGAGAGTGTGATATTCCAAAGACAGCTTTTCGAACCCGCTATAGTTATTTTAAGTTTCTTGTCATGTCCTTTGGGTTAACCAATTCTACAGCAGCTTTTATGGATCTTATAAACTGAGTATTCAACCAATATCTGGATTTGTTTGTTATCATGTTCATAGATGATATTCTTGTATATTCCCAAAGTGAGGATGACCATGCGGATCATCTTTGAATAGTGTTGGAAACCGTTAGAGCTCATCAATTATTCACTAAATTTAGCAAGTGTGAATTTAGGTTAAGGTCAGTTGCTTTTTTGGGTCACATTATTTCCACCAAAGGCATTAGAGTAGATCACCAAAAGACAGAAGCTGTAAAGAATTGGCCTAGACCTACCTCTCCATTTGATATTAGGAGTTTCTTGGGTCTAGCTGGTTACTACCATCATTTTGTTGAGGGCTTCTCTTCTATCGCGTCTCCCATGACCCTGTTGACCTAAAAGAAAGTTAAGTTTCAGTGGTCAGATGCATGTGAGAAGATTTTTCAGGAGTTGAAGACTCGACTCACTGCAGCCCCAGTGTTAACTTTACCTGATGGTACTAATAGTCTTGTGGTGTACTGCGATGCTTCTAGAGTTGGTCTGGGTTGTGTGTTAATGCAGAGGGGTAAGGTTATAGCTTATGTTTCTAGATAGTTGAAGCCTCATGAGTAGAATTACCCAACCCGTGATCTTGAATTAGCAGATATAGCTTTTGCTTTAAAAATCTGGAGACATTATTTTTTAGGTGTTCATGTTGATGTGTTTACTGATTACAAAAGCCTGCAATATGTTTTTACTCAGAGGGATTTGAACCTTAGACAAAGAAGATAGTTAGAGTTGATAAAAAACTACGATATGAGTGTAATATATCATCTGAGCTAGGCCAATATGATGGCAGATGCTCTTAGCAGGTTATCTATGGGTAGTATAGCTCATGTAGAGAATGATAAGAAAGAATTGGCTCATGATGTGCATCATTTGGCTAGGTTTGGTGTTAGATTGCTTGATTCCACTGTAGAAAGTATGTTAGTTCTGAGTCCTCTTTGTGCTCGGAGGTAAAAGAGAAGTAGGAAAGAGATCCTAGTTTGGTCAGGCTGAATGAGTCAGTTAAGGACCAAAAAGTAGAGGTTTTCTCCCAAGGGGGAGATGGTGTGTTGATATTTCAAGGTAGACTGTGTGTTTCGAATATTGATGATTTAAGGCTGAGAATTATGGCTGAAGCGCATGGTGCGCAATATTCTATTCATCTCGATGCTACCAAGATGTACCACGATTTGCAGGAAATCTATTGGTGGAACGGTATAAAGAAAGATAGCAGGATTTGTGACAAAGTGTTCTACTTGTCAACAAGTTAAGGTAGAGCACCAAAGGCCCGGTGGTGTAATGTAAGAGTTTAGCATTCCTACTTGGAAGTAGGAAGAAGTGAATATGGATTTTGTAATTGGTTTTCCCCCTTCTCGTCATCGTCATGATTCAATTTGGGTTGTTGTAGACCGGTTGACTAAATCAGCTCATTTCTTACCAGTGCATTCATTTTATATAATAGAGGATTATACTAAATTGTATATTCGTGATTTAGTCAGATTGTATGGATTTTCTTTGGCTATCATCTCAGTTTACTTCCCAGTTTTAGAGGACTTTTCAGAAAGGTCTCGATACCCAAGTTCATCTAAGTTCTACTTTTCATCCGTAGACCGATGGTCAGGCTGAGAGGATTATTCAAACTTTGGAAGACATGTTGAGGGAATGTGCACTTGATTTCAAAGGTAGTTGGGATGAGCACTTGCCATTGATCGAATTTACATATAATAATAGTTTCCATTCTAGTATTTAGATGGCCCCGTTCGAAGCTTTGTATAGGAGAAGATGTAAATTTCCCATAGGTTTGTTTGAAGTAGGAGAAACAATTGTGATTGGGCCTGATGCTGTGTTCGAGGCTATGAAAAAAGTTAAGCTGATTTGAGAAAGATTGAAAACCGCTCAAAGTCATCAGAAGTCGTATGTGGATGAGAGACAAAAAGATCTTGAGTTTAATATTAATGATTTGTTGTACTTGAAGGTTTCACACATGAAAAGGGTGAAGATATTTTGGAAGAAGGGAATGCTTAGTCCCCGTTATGCTGGTCCATACAGGGTTCTGAGCCGTGTTGGAATAGTAGCTTATGAGGTGGATTTAACCGCTGAGTTGTCTAGCGTTCATCCAGTATTTCATATTTCTATGCTTAAGAAGTGTATTGGTGATTCTGTCGTGGTTGATTCTTCCGAAAGTTTAGATATTCAGGATAGCCTTTCATTCGAAGATATTCCGATTGAGATTTTGGATTTTCAGATCCATAGGCTAAGGAACAAAGAAGTTCCTTTGGTTAAATTTCTTGGGAAATATAAATCTATTGAGAGTGCTACTTGGGAAGCCGATGCTGATATGGGATCCAAGTACCCTCACCTCTTTTTTGTGAGTTCGGAACGAGCAGAAGGTATTATATTTTCTTAATTCCACCCCCTTCTTATTAAAGATTCAGAATTGTGTCTACTTTCATCATGAATTCATGAATTATCTATAGTACTCAAAGGTATAGTGTGAATTAAGTCTTTTGAGTGAGTCGTTCCAGCTATACGTCCTCATTTTTCTCTTGTTCTTGGCCTATATGGAAACATTCAAGGACGAATGCTTCCAAGGGGGAGATATTGTAATACCCCGAGATTCTAACCAATAGTGCCACCATGACTCAAGCCAATGATAAATAAATTATAGTGTTTTGGTTGTTTTCTGGTTGAGGGTAATGTGTATTAAGGCTTTAAAGATGTCCTAATGATTGGGCGAATCAAAACATTCTTTACCGATTGCGTTCTTGAGAAGGTGGCATATTCAACTTCAAATGATCATATCTCCCTTTGTACTACTAATTATTGAGATCATAACCTACCAAAATTTAGATAATTGAATTATCTTTCCAACGATACCAATTTCGTCTAAATCCGATATCGGAGCAAAGAGTTATGTTTATTTTACTCTAGCATGTTAGCCTGGAAAATCCGTGACGACCTTTTGTGACGACTTGTCACAAGACTGACGGTTTGTCGAAAAATGTTGTCACCTTAAGGAAGAAAGTCACAAAATCCACCCTTTTTATGACAACAATTCGTGGCGGCCTATCACGGGCCTGATGGCTTGTCACGGATGTCGTCAACTCTCTTTTTCAGCAATTGATGGACTATTTTTGCAAGGGTATTTTGGTCATTTCCCATTTTTGAAGGCCTTTATATATATGAGAATCCTCATCCAAAACCTAATTTCTTCATTTCACTCTTCCAATTCTCTTAAGAAATATATCTAAGGTTTTATTTAAGGAAATTAATCTTCCAAAATCATCCATGAATCTTCAAGATTCCTTCAAGAATCAAGTTCCTCATAGAGTGGGCTTTAAGAATTTTTTTTTTATAACAAGTGTGAGTAAAGTCTGAAGCACTAGAGTTCAACCAATTTAAAAGATTAAGGTATGTGTGGTTTTGAACAAGAGTAATTCTTTTGTTCTTGTGCTCAAATCTTTGATTTTTATTATGGATTTATATGATTTTACAAGTGGGTTTATACCCAAATTACTTCATCATGAGATTGTAAGAAGATAAATTGTTCAAGCTTTGTTATACATGATTATTTTACAATTTCAAAGTTATGACTTGATATTTAATATTGTGAATTTCAAGTTCGTACCGTGAGTTGGTATTTCAAGTGCTTTCAAGATATATGTCAAGCTTTAAGCTTCCTTATGACAAATTGGATTATTGAGTATATTGCTTCCTGAGGATTGAGTTGTTACAATAAGTCTTGATATTTCCTAAAAGTTATTGATGTTGCCATGACTTAATGAATTGATGCATTTTGATGTTGAGAAAGATTGATTTGATTTGAGTCGAGTTAGGAATCCATAAATTGATTATGATTTGATAAATGGGAAAGAGATTTGATTTGGTCTTCATGATAGATCCTTGTAATGTTTGTGGTGGATTTCGTAATGCTAAGCACCAAGCGGGAAATATGATAAGTCCCCCAAAACTACGTGCCACCGTAGGATTGATATTGATAATTGTGGGCTGGAGGCCGATTAGGAGATTGTGATCACTAAATTTACGTTCTACTCCCTGGCAAGAGTACGATGCTCCCGCCAATGTGGGGTTCTATCCTTAAGAGGGGAAAACGTTGGACTCCATGTAGCTCACATGATTTATTTTAGTTATAAGAACCTCCCATGTCCATAAGAGTTGAGTTTCTTGAATTACAGAGTCACTCTGATTCTTGAGTTGAAGAGTTGAGTTATTTATGATGATTTATGAGGTTTTTGTCATATGATTTATTTATGATGAGGTCATTTAAAGTATATTTTAATCTAACTCATGCAAAATGAGCCATCGTTGTACATATGCATATTATTATGAAATTGATGATGATATTTACATTGTTACATGCACCACCACATACTCAGTACATTCCAAAGTGCTGACCCACATATTTTCCTATGGGCTACATTTTCTCGTAATGTAGATTCAGGTACTCAGCAGCATTAGCGATATTCGGGTGCCTTTATTCGTCTGCTCAGTGGTGATTCCTCATGGTTCAAGGACCTTGTTTATATTTTTGTGATACCATTTTGTTGTTATGGATTTTAGTACTATTTGAGTCAGTTTGGGGTTTGTCCCATTGTCTCCTTGATTTTGATGTATAGAGGCTTTGTCAGACTAAAGGGTTGGTATGTACAGAATTTCAGTATTTTGGATTGTACAAGCTAGTTTCTTATCTTATTCCAGTATGTTTATGACATGTCATTTTGTCTTATATTAGCATGACTATTATCAAAGTGCGTTCTAGAAGTGATGACAGGTTTAGAGGGTTAGCTTGAGGCTGCGTGTGACCTTAAGCACCGTGTGATGTCTCAGGATGGGATCTTGGGGAGTTACACTAGTAGTGACGGGGATCTCAAGCCCATTATGAGCCAAAGACCATCCCCTTAGCATAACCTACAAAAGATAATAAAAGAACACAACGAAACCCAACAAAATATTATAATAAGAAGAATAGATAGACAAAATGGATACTAAGAGTGAAAACAAACAACAAACCCACACTTGTCCACAAAAGCTGCTACAACCAAAATACCAACTTGGTCATGACATGCCCCGACTATGACAAAGAATCCAATAAAATAAATACTAAAAATAATAAAGTAGGTGAAATAATGAGAAAATTCAAAAAATAGAGGCTCACAACTTCACAGCAGATCCATGGGAATACCGAATCACCTAACACCTCACAGGAGCAATGATAAAGCCCTTAGAGCCTACGTCATGAAATAATATAGCATTCAAGGACATACGAGCACTGATATGTAACTCGTAAATAGGGAGAAAATAATACAATTACAAAAAATCCAATCGTAAACCATATGCACCACATTCATATACATATAGATAGGATGTCGGGATAACGACAAGGGACATGAACATGAAAGTTTAAAGTATTAACCTAAACTATGTAGCTTGTCCATCCTAAAGAAAACCATGGGCTATATGGGTCCAACTTCCTTGTTGGAAGGGCATTAGTACATTTTAGTTGCACAAACTAATAAAAAATCGAGGAAAGGTTCTAGACGCCAAGGCTATATCCCTCCCAAATTATAATGTGTACACCAAGAAAATGGTCATATAAGCCCCCAACATCGACAAATGTAGTTTAAGGTGTTGATACCCACGGGACCAACATGAAGAGTTACAAAATTGTTTTTAAGCCCAAACTAAAATAATTGCACATAAAACAACAATTAACCAATGAGTCATTCATTAAGGAATTTACCAACATGGTATCATTATACCAATATGCTTGCAAGCTAATTTAATTATGCCTAACCGGTCCATCTAACTAAACTGACTCCCAAGTTCTATTTGTAATAAAAAACCAAGGTCACCAAGGCTAGCCAAAACCATATTCATTCATTTATCCCTTAATGTAATGCAGTGGGTTCAAAATAAAAGTTAAACCATGAAATTATCCATCTTCCAAATTACGTTTATAAAGTGGGTTGATGTTAATGCCATTATCAATCTAAAAAATCTATCAATTTAGGAAACCTATGTCCCTCGTCCCAACAATTGAAAAATTCACCAACTATGTCTCACAAATCATAAATTAAAGTATGAATTAACAATTTAAAATGTGGGACAAGTAATTCAAGTGAAAACAACCAAAAAACCTCAACCTGATTTCAAACACATCAATTCAAATCGAATGAATATTCAATAATATAATTCCACAACATAATATTAATGTTAAGGAAAGGGAAACATACCTAAAATACCAAGGAAATTGAAGAAAAATAAATGTTGGATCTTGAATGATGAATTATCAGGAAAACCCTTGAGCTTTCTTGAGTTTTTAGTTAAAGAGGGGAAATAATGGTTTTGATCTTTGAAAAATAAAGAGAAATGGGTTATTTTATGTTTCAAAGTTGTGCAAGGGGTAAAAAGACCCAAATCCCCTCAACCCAAGTGAAAAAAGAAATTGGATAAATTTAACATTGCAACGTGGCACACCACTATCACAGAGAGTAGTCTTCATGCCACTCCTTTATTTAAGAGGTTATCCTCTATGGAACACCCTTATAATAAAGGCTTACATCCCCGGTTCCCAAAATTATTCCAAACTTCATCAAAAAATTCAAAAATTTTCCTGAAACACCCTTTTAACATCCCTAAAGATAATTCACATACAAAAATTAGCATTATGCATATGAGAGGGTCAAAAATAAAATTGTTAAAATTTTGTGGAGGCTTACAATACTCTTACCAAGGTGAATGGTCCTGACCACCTAGACTTCAATATGATTGGAAACAAGAGGTCTCTAATTATACAATAAGACCACATCACCGGGTTGGAAAACCTCTTCTCATTACTCTTGTCATGGTAAAACTTCATATTTTCATTATACAAGGATGAACTTTCATAAGCACATAGGCGATACTAAACTATATCATTCATTATTTATACTCATAAGTGTGTGGCATCACACCATAACAAATTCCTCTTCTTTAACACCCATAGTGCCTTATGCTCAAGCTCAAGAGGCAAGTTGCATGCCTTGTCTTACACAAGATTATAAGGTGAGGAACCAATGGGGGTATTGTAAGTTATCAATTAGGACTAAATTGCATCATCTACATTTCTCGACTAGTCTGTCCTAATGGCATTCATAGTATTCCATAAAATGAACTTGATCTCCTAGTTAGAGATCTCAACCTGCCCACTTGCCTGTGCATAGATGGTCTTTCCACCTTATGTTTTACTCCAAATTTCATAAGTAGGTCCTTGAAAAAACAATTGCAAAAATGAGACCAACCATCACTAATGATAGCTCTTAAAGTACCAAATCTAGAGAAAATATTTTTCTTAAAGAACCTTGTGACAGTCCGACATTTATAATTGTGAAGCATAATTTCTTTCCCCCACTTAGACACATAGTAGTCTCCTATCGAAAAGCAATTAATACTATGTGAACATACAAATGGACCCATGAATTAAATACCCCACACATCAAACAACTCAAGCTCAATAATCATTATCATAATGAGATTGTGCTTGCATGATATACCGCCTTAGACATTGGTCACAGGCCCTAGCGTAGTCATATACGTATTTATAAATAGTCAATCAGTAGTAACCACATTGCAGAATCTTATGGTCTATGTGAGTACCTCTATGGTGACCCCTAACTAGAGATGAATGACAAGCCTCTAAAATACGCATCATCTAATTTTCGAGATTACACCTAAAAATCACTCCATCAACACACACCCTAAATAAGTAAGGACCATCCTAAAAAAACTTATGTATCTTATGCATAAATCATTTTTGCTGCTAAAAGGATATGTCTTTCAAGATAAGGTCAACTAAGGGATTACCTCTTGAGTTAATGTCAAGACATGTTTATCTGGAAAAATATCATCAATTTAAAGACCATCCCCTTGTTTAAGCATTTCTTCCTCTTCTCTAAGGGATAGATGGTCTGCATCCTAATTTTTTATGCCCATTTGGACCTTAACCTCAAAGTCAAACTATTGCAGCAATAACACCTATCGAATTAAAATATGCTTAGCATACCTCTTCACCATAAGGTACCTAAGAGCGACATGATAAGTGTGCATAATGACTTTTCTTCCAATCAAATAGGACTGGAACTTTTCAACAACAAATGCTACCATAAAAAATTCCTATTTAGTAATTTTATATTTTTTCTATGCAAGGTTGAGTGCTTTGCTATCATAATAAATGGATGAAATATCTTCTCATGCCATTGAGTCGGACATCTCCTAGGGCCACATAACTAGTGTCAAACTTCACCTAAAATGGAAGAATCTAAATCAGAGACACAATAATAGGAGCTGAGATCAACCTCTCTTAAAGGCACTCAAAAACCGTAAGACAAGCATCGTCTAAAACATTCTTCACCTTTTTGTCAACAACTTGCACGATGAATTTGCAATCTTAGAAATATATTTGATAAAGCTCATCTAAGAACCTGCAAGGCCAAAGAAACTCCGAATACCTTTCATAGAAATCAGTGGAGGCAATTTCTCAATTATCTTAATTTTAGCCTTGTCGGCCTCTATCCCCTTTTTTGAGATTTTGTACCAAAGAAATATCCCCTTTTCAACCATAAAGTGACATTTCTCCAAATTCAAAACTAGTTTACACTCCTTACTTCTATGAAGTACATTAGCCAAGTGAGCAAATTGGTCCTCAAATGAGTCAGCCACAATAGAGAAACAACTATGAAGATATAGATAGTATCCTACACTATATCAGAAAAGATAGACTTCATGCAATGTTGAAAAGTGGCGGGAGCATTAAAAATACAAAAAGTCATCCTTTTAAATACTAACATACCATTTAGACATGTGAAAGTAGTTTTGTCTTACTCCTCAAGGAAAAAGAAATCTAAATATACCTTGAATAATCATTAATAAAACTATACCATCATCTACCTTTAAGATAGTCTAACATCAAGTCCATGAATGACATAGGAAAGTGATCCTTCTATGTCTAAGTTTTTTCCTTCCGATAATACATACACACTCGCTATCCTATGACTAGTCTCATAGGAACTGATTCATTCTTCTCGTTATGGACAACACTGATCCTACCCTTCTTCATCATACACTAAATTGGGCACACCCATATGTTACTAGTAATAGGGTAAACCATACCTATATTTAACCACTTAATAATCTGTTTTTCACCACATCTTGCATAGGTGGAGTTAGATAACGTAAATGCTCCATTCTAGCTACACACTTTGGTTTAAGCTAAAACTTATGAGTTTAAATTCTGGTTGAAATTCTAACAATATCTGCATTAGTCAAATGAATGGCCCATTTAAACCTCTGCAACACCATAATCAAGTCCTCAAAATGCGTATCTAAAAATCTGCTTCAATAATAACCGATAAGGTATTATTGGCCCTCAAGAATTTGTAACCCAACTATGAGTAGAGGGCCTTAAATTCCAAAATTAGTGGCTTCTCATAGATTGTCGACATAGTATGGTCTCTCTATTCTTCAAATAAGTATCTAAATTTGTTGGTGCATAAGTTTAAGACCCTTCTCCAACAAGTGTGCTCTCCATCTCATCATACTCATCATTACAATTGATATCAGAATTCATGATCACTAATACCAATGCCTAAACATCAAGCCTCTTACTAGTGTATGCAGCTAATATATCTTTATATACTGTGTCTATCATAGAAACTACCCTCATATTTTTTTGATGCCTCATTGACTGACATATATTAAAAGTTACCTATTCCTTATTGATCCTAAATTTCATTTATCCCATATTAATGTCAACTAATGCCCTACCTGTGTCTAGAAAGGCCCTTTCAAATATAATAGGAATGATAACATCTATCTTAAAATCAAGAATCATAAAGTTAGCTAGGAATATGAAAGAACCCACCTTCATTAACACATCGCATAATATACGTTTGGCTTCTTTAAAATTTGATCGATCATCAATAATCTTATTCAGGCCCTCTTTAGTGATACCAACCCCAATTTTTTGTATATAGTAAGTAAAATCAGATTAATACTAGCTCCCCGATTACATAACGCTCAAGAAAATTTAAGGAACTAGTAGTACAAAGAACAGTAAAAGCTTTGGGGTCCTTCTTTTTCTAAACTAAAGATTGTGAGGCAGCAACACTACAGTGGTGCATTTATTATCAGGCTCAAAAATCACCGTCCATTTCTTAGTCACTAAATCCTTCTTGAATTTCGCATAAAATAGGCATATACTCTAATTCTTCCACTTGAGGGATATTCACAACCAATTCCTTCAACATCGACATGAATTTTTAATTTTCCCATTATTCAACTTTATTCTTCAAATATAAAGGAAAGGGTGGAGAAGGTCATGGAATGGTCTTTTATAGTGGTGTGAACTTCTTACGCTTGCCTGTATAATTATCCATTAATTTCCCTACATATATCCCTTTCTGTGATGTCTCACCATTAGTCATAAACTTCTCTATTGTAGCTTTGGGTACATCATATATATTCGTAGAGTCATTTCTCTCCTTATCAACCACATACATAGGTGGATAAATATTAGCATTACCATTTTTAGTGGTAACAATAAGGAAGTGACTATCGTTCTTCAGATTTTTAATGGTATTTCTAGGAAGAGTACTCATATGATAATGATTCAATGTAGTAGACATCTACCCAAACTACTTTTCAAGATTCTTAATCAAGGATGATTGTGATTCTACTTTCTACCTCAATCCTTATATATCTGCATTATTATCCTTAAGACAAAACTTGTTGGCTTTGTGAACCCTTAATAAGCTTATCAAGTAATACTTCCATTCTAAAAATTCCAGACTCATCATCATGGTTCTCTGGTGGAATATAAAGACTACTCTTCTCTTTGTAATCATCTTTTTAGTTTTAGTCACCATCCCACTCTCTAGTCTTGTCCCTATAACTTTCTTTACTGTAGTTTTGACATTGATTTTATTGCCTCAAGTTCCAAACATTTTTATTATAACCTTGGACCATGGCATGGAAACTCACCATCACTATATCTAAATACTTTGTTTCCTCCTCAAAATTAGACCCTTTATGCCTATAAAATATACCTTATCCTTTTTCAACAATCATTTTTTCTACTCTAATAGTTGTAAATTGCTTAGTAAGAAACCCAATCTCAACTCTTAGTTATGCTACCGCTCAAGCAACTATATCATCTAGGGTTCTCTGCTCACTAGAAGCACTAATATCATTACTACTGAATGAAATTCATCTCTCAAGTATGCCACCCTTGATTAGTTTCTATAATTTAGTCTATGATCTCTAAAACCTGGTCCCTTTGAATACTCATAAAATATGCACCTATAATAGTGTCAACCATAACCTTGCTATTTGAATTCAAGGCTCGATAGAATATTTTAAACAAATTTCTCCTGGAGATTTTGTGGTTTTGAATATTTATCAGCATCTTCCTAATTGCTACCCATGTCTCGTAGTGTGCCTCTAAATGGAATTTTCTGAAATTGTAGATCTTATCTTTCTACTATAGAATCCTAGAGGGCGGGAAAAATAGGTTCAAGAACTGTATCCTCAACTCATTCAAAGTGGAAATAGACCCACGAGCAACTTCCCTAACCATAACGTCGCTTCTTCTATGAGAAATAATGGGAACAACTTGATTCACAGAGCTTTATAAATCGCCTCCAATAGGTTGTACAGAGTTCAAATCCCAACAATGCTCATAAGGTGTAGGTTTGCATATCAGTAGGCAAACTAGCAAACACTCCCTTTAAATTCAGTATTGGCTCTCCCTACCCTCTCTCTCTCTCTCTCGTCCCGGTCCCCGGCCCTCGTCGCCGTCGCCGACCTTCGGCGCCGACCCGACCCGACCTCCAGCCCTGGCCTCTGGTCTCCGGCGCCGACCCCCGTCGCCGCTCCCCGCTGCCCTCTGTCACCGACCTTCGGTTCCAATCCGCTCTCTCCCCTTTCCGTTCATACCCCCCCTCTCCGTCCATACCCCCTCTCCGGCGCTGGTGGGATACAACAGCCCCCCCACCTCGGTCTCCAGCCAGCCGCCGCTCGGTCTCCAGCTGCCGATTCGGTCTTCAACAGCTGAAGCTCGATCTCCAGCCACAGCTCCGCCTGCACCCGCCGCTCGATCGCCAGCAGCCGCAGCACCCAAACGATGACCAGTTCCCTCGGTCTCCAGCAGCTGCAACTCCATCTCAGCACCGGAATCCCCCGAAACCTGGTCAATGCTGGGCTTTGGTTTCCGGCTTGGTTTACAAGCGTAACCCGATGACTTCTAACCTTTGTTATTTCATTCTTCGTATTATGCTAGTAGTAGCCCTTGTACCTTGACTTGCATTGGATTTGTTGATATTGTCTGTTGCCTGTTGTTGCTGTTGCTGTGGTCGTTTCTTGCACTGCTTTGGATTGGGTTATCGGCTTGGGAGTCTATTTTTGGGGCTGTGGGTGTTGAGTCCAGTGGTGTTTGCGCTCTAGTTGAGTTTAGTTCTGTTCCTGGATTATTCCTTTGAATTTGTGTGAGCCTTGTATTTCTTGCTGCTACTTTGCTACCACCGTCGTTTATATCTTTATATTTTCTTATACTTTTATGTAGTTGTGGCTGTGGGCGATAATGGTTGGATAGGGTCATGTCCGAGGGGGTTGGGGCGTGGGGCCGTAGTGGGGGCGGGGGATGAGGAAAGGGCAGGAGTGGGAGGGAGGCCAAGGTTTGGCCGCGGGGGAGGGAGGGGTAGTGGAGGGCGTGTCGATAGGGATGGTAGGCTGAGGGTTGGGTCTTGGAATATAGGAACCCTTCAGGGTAAGTCCATAGAGCTTGTGAAGATTCTTAGGAAGAGGAGGATCAATATTGCGTGTGTTCAAGAGAGCAAGTGGGTAGGGTCTAAGGCTAGGAAGGTGGATCGTTACAAGCTGTGGTACTCTGGGAGCGAGAGGCGTAGGAATAGAGTTGGCATCTTAGTAGATGAAGAGCTTAGAGGTCAGGTAGTAGAGGTGAAGAGGATCAACGATAGGTTGATGACTATTAAGTTGGTCATTCGGGGGTTTACCCTGAACGTGTGTAGTGCCTATGCACCGCAAGTGGGATCGGAGGGGGAGGAGAAGATGCTGTTTTGGGACGCTTTGGAGGAGGTGGTGAGAGGCGTGCCTAGCTCGGAGAAGATTGTTGTAGCAGGAGATTTCAACGGGCACATCGGGGCGTTACCGGGAGGCTTTGGTGAGGTGCATGGTGGTTTTGGTTTTGGGGAGAGAAATGAAGAGAGGGCTACTCTATTGGAGTTTGCGAGGTCCTTTGGGCTGGTGGTGGTGAACTCGGGCTTCTCGAAGAAGGACGATCACCTGATCACCTTTCGAAGCGCGATAGCCAGGTCCCAGATTGACTTTTTGTTGCTTAGGAAAGGGGATAGGGCATTGTGTAAGGACTGTAAGGTCATCCCGCGTGAGAATCTTTCGACCTAGCATAGGTTCTTGGTTATGGATTTGGGTATAAAGAAGAATAGAAAGAGGAGGAGTAAGGAGTGTAGACCTAAAATTAAGTGGGGCAGCTTGACTTCAGTAAATGCATAGGAGATAGGAGAGAAGTTGGCGGGAATGGGGGTGTGGGAGTGTAGGGGGGATGTGGATAGTATGTGGGATAGGGCGGCTAGGTGTATCAGGGAGAATGCAAGTGAGGTGTTGGGTGTTTCTACGGGCCGGGCCGGGCATCATCGGGGGGGTTGGTGGTGGAATGAAGAGGTGGAGAAGAAAGTGGGGACCAAGAAAGGGGCGTATGCTAAATTGGTTGAGAATAAGGACGAAGAAGAGAAGCGGGTAAACAGGAAAAAGTACAAGCTAGCTAGGAAGGAGGCTAAGTCAGCAGTCACGACAGCTAAGACGACCGCTTTTGAGAGCTTGTATGCAGGGTTACAGGGGAAAGGAGGGGAGAAAAAGTTGTTTAGACTCGCTAAGGCTAGGGAGAGAAAGGGTCGTGACCTCGATCAGGTGAGGTGAATTAAGGGGGAGGACGGTAGAGTGTTGGTGGAGGACGGCCACATTAAGAATAGATGACAGTCATACTTTTATAGGCTCTTGAATGACGAAGGGGATAGAGCTATTGTGTTAGGGGAACTGGAGCACTCAGAGGAGTGTCGGGATTTTAGCTATTGTAGACGTTTTAAGGTAGAAGAGGTTAGAGAGGCTATTCGCAAGATGCGAAGGGGTAGGGCGACGGGGTCGGATGAGATACCGGTGGAGTTTTGGAAGTTCGTTGGAGAGGCTGGTGTAAGGTGGTTGACTGGATTGTTTAATGAAATCTTCAAGACGACAAAGATGCTCGAGGCTTGGAGGTGGAGTGCCATGATCCCTCTCTATAAGAATAAGGGTGACATCCAGAGTTGCAATAACTATAGGGGGATTAAGTTATTGAGTCACTCTATAAAGATTTGGGAGAGAGTGGTTGAGGTGAGGCTGAGACGGATAGTGTCTATTTTGGAAAACCAGTTTGGATTTATACCTGGCCGCTCGACGACAGAGGCAATTCACCTGGTGCGGAGGTTGGTGGAAGAATATAGGGAAAGGAAGAAGGACCTGCACATGGTGTTTATCGACCTGGAGAAGGCTTACGACAAAGTCCCCAGGGAGGTGCTTTGGAGATGCTTGGAGGTGAGTGGAGTACCGCTGGCATATATTAGAGCAATTAAGGATATGTATGATGGAGCGAAAACTCAGGTGAGGACGGCTGGAGGAGACTCAGAGCATTTCACTGTCTTGATAGGATTGCATCAAGGATCTACTCTTAGTCCCTTTTTGTTTGCGTTGGTGATGGATGTGTTGACGCGGCGTATTCAAGGGGAGGTGCCTTGGTGTATGCTTTTTACAGACAATGTAGTTCTGATAGATGAGACTCGAGGGGGTGTGAATAACAAATTAGAGGTGTGCAGGCAAACTCTTGAGTCTAAAGGGTTTAGGGTGAGCAGAAGCAAGACAGAGTATGTGGAATGCAAGTTTAATGACGTGAAGCGGGAGAATGAGGTAGTAGTGAAGCTGGAATCATAGGAGGTATGTAAGAGGGATAGTTTCAAGTATCTCGGGTCCGTGATCCAGAGTAATGGTGAGATTGACGAGGCTGTCTTGCACCGTATTGGGGCGGGATGGATGAAGTGGAAGCTCGCGTTGGGGGTGTTGTGTGATAAGAAGGTGCCGCCCAAACTGAAAGGCAAATTCTACAGGGTGGTAGTCCGTCCGGCCATGTTGTATGGAGCGGAGTGTTGGCCAGTTAAGAACTCCCACATCCAAAAAATGAAGGTGGCAGAAATGCGGATGTTGCGTTGGATGTGTGGGCTGACTAGAGGGGATAGAGTTCGGAATGAGACTATCCGGGAGAAGGTTGGTGTGACTCCAGTGGAGTGCAAGATGTGGAAAGCCCAATTGAGATGGTTCGGACACTGAAGAGGAGGGGCATGGATGCCCCGGTTCGTAGGTGTGAGAGGCTAGCATTGGATGGTTTTAGGCGGGGTAGGGGTAGGCTGAAGAAGTACTGGGGTGAGGTGATTAGGCGGGACATGGAGCAGTTACAGCTCACCGAGGACATGACCCTAGATAGGAAGGTCTGGAGGACGCGAATTAGGGCAGAAGACTAGGGCCGGTTTGGGTCGCTAGTGTAGGGAATTACTTGGGGGGGTTTTATTCTTGTTATGATTCCGTGTTCCATGTTTTATTACGAATCTGTGTGCTTTCCTCTATTTTCTAATACTTATGGGTGCCGTATTTATGTTATGTAATCTAGTTCTGTGCTTTACTATGAGCTTGTGTGGTATCTCGTGACTTGAGCCGGGGGTCTATCGGAAAGAGCCTTTCTACTTCTTTAGAGGTAGAGGTATGGACTGCGTATATCTTACCCCCCCCAGACCCCACTAGGTGGGAATACACTGGGTTTGTTGTTGTTGTTGTTGGTCATTGTGCTTGTAATATCAAATTTTAATCCTTGGTAACTCTAGAGAAATGATAGGAACTGTCTCAATTGGTTCAATATACCAAAGATTTTCCTTTTGATCACTATAAATTTGCGAATATTAATGATCTAGTAGTTGAACTCTATTCCTTCCAACTCTATCTTTGTCAAGTATTACTTGACGATCTTTCTTCTCTTGTCTAGCCCTTTTTTGAGCACGTCGAGCAAAAGCTAACAAATTAATTTCTTTATTTATTAACCCGATAGTTATTTGTTGATTATTTTTCTTAATACCATGCTAAGGTAGGTAATTCAATAAATCTAGATAATCATGAACTGCTTTGTGTAAGTTTTTTTTTCTTATAGTAATCTATTCTCTCCATCTTAGGATTCTATCATAAGTTTTGTTGAAACTCAGGATCCTATAGAATAAGAGGACTGGCTTGACTTTGAGTACTAGGAATACACCGACGTATGACCGATAAATAGTAGAAAACCAAAAATAAATAAACAAAACAAACAACTTCAATGAACACAATCAATCAATCTGTATTTGTATTCCTCAGAAAGGATGCCAAAATTTAATGTCACCCAAATTATACATCCAAGAATATATGAAGTGGTTGGTGCTAAAATATAGAACTCGACCATGTTGGAGTTGATCCCATGAGGAATATGTTGGAAATCAATCACAAGCTTGATGATGTAATTAGAAATGACAAAAAAGGGGTTTTGTATAAGTATAAGTAGCAGTAACAATGCTGGGCAATTAGGGTTGTCATCAATATGAGGTAATCACTCAGATTGTTCTCCCATTGATTTCATAACACTATAAAATTCTTGTCCTTATCAAAATATCTTGGTGCCTTGCATGCTAGATCTAACAAGTTATATATCACCTACCCATCTTTCAACCATGGTATGGGTGGACTTTACTCATCTCCTCTCGGTCTTAGAGTGTTGGATTACTAACCCTTATTCTTGATCTCAGGAAATTAGATAAATGTTGATAGCTTCAAAATATTGTTTTGATTTCTTTTGCTGAATCTCTACAACTCTTTCAAGCAAATATTAAATACAAGTGAGTTCCAAACATTTGTAATCGATAAGAAAGAAATCAAAACAAAAAAAATTCAAAAAATATGAAAACACCAATTCTGAATGACTTTGCACAAAAGCTTCTTTGTTAATCTATCAGGGTTCCCACAACCCTATTTATGAGGTTTAGCTACACATGATTGTAAGAACAAACTTATATTCCATTGATGAAAGCATAGTGATAAACTTACAAATAATAAAAATGAAAACCCAAAATCAAAAATTAATTTCGAACACTAAAAACCAAGAACAGTAATTCCAAGATCAATAATGTATCTCAGAAACCAAAATAATGTAAAAAGCATATAAAGTCAATAAACTAATAATAAAATATCAAAAGGGTATTTGTAAATAAGTATAAAACCCATCCTAAATAATATCGGAAAAAAGAGTTAGCACCGATCCACGAGGAAACCTACGGGTCATAGGTTGTACCTACGAGGCGTAAGTTAGCTCATGGAAATCAGGAAAACTTTAATCTTTAGAATATATACCTACGAGGATCCGTATGGGCCATTGGTTGTATCTAGCCTCGTAGGTAGGATATGCAGGAATAAAAATGAATCATCAATGTTCATAATCATCAAAAAATTAAACTACTTGCCACCTATAGATTCATAGGTACTGCCCACAAGTTGTAGGTTGGCTCATAGGCAGTCTTCTCATCTACTTTTTCTCCTTTTTACTCACTCATCGCTCCAAACTCTACTTTTATACTAAATTAACACAAAGGAAAATCACATCTAGCAAGAATACCTAAGTAGTTAAACAATTTCCTTATTTTAAGCATTGAAAGTTCCATGAAACCATGACACATCAAACACTATTCTCCCCCTTATTTATTAGACAAATCTTTATATTGTATTCAGAGATAGGTTTTACATGTATATTTATTTAGTATTTTACCATGCACTATTCTTTATTAGAAGATCTTGTACTAATTTCACAAGGTTTTGGATTGTAATATATATATTATCATTTTTATCATATTTATACCACTATTTTCCTCAATTTCTCTTGATAATCAATTACTAGCAGTTCAAGAACAGGTTGGATTACCTAATGGTTGGTAACAGTAGGTGGCATCATGATCTGAGAAATTATGTCATGGCAAATTGGTATTAGAGTGTAGGTTTATTGGTGTGTTGGTACAATATCTAGGTGCTTAATGGTGTCCTGTGTATCATTATGGAGATATTTGTTTCCTATCTTCGAAAGGCTATAAGGCATTCTTAGGAAATTCTATTCTTTACTCCTTATTATGTGGCCATATTTCTATTAACCTCTAGTACATTCTTTGAACCTATTATTTTTAAGATGTATGATATGAGGTTATCAATAGATGCAAATAGATGTTTGGCTTGTGTTTCTACAGTATTAGTGCAGCGTCAGACTAGGGAGTCGGATATTAACATCAAATATCATCGATGTTAGCCTGATGTTTCAGGACCATCATAGGCTTCAATAGAGTTTATGACTACTTTAGGCATTAAAGATTCAACATTGGGGATTCTGAGCTTTCTTACAAAAACCTCATACCCAGAGATGACATCTTGTTCATCGAGCAGTTCACAAGCCAGAGTTGGGTTTGTTAATGTTCAATAGGGTTCCTTATTGGTTAAAGAGTATGAAGCTGAGTTTCTTGAGTGAGCCAGACTTACTTCTATGCTATATACTTTAGAGCATATGATGGTTTGTGGATTTATTAAGGGATTAGTTTTGTCACTTAATTTCGCGTTGAGTCATTTGCAAGCAGCTTGGTCTTCATTCTTCTAGATTATTGATCACATAGGGCCATAGAAAGAGCATGTATTGAGACTTATGGAGGTGGAAAAAGTCCATTTCATTAGTATTGTGCTATTAGTATTCCATACACGAGTAGGGAACCTCCTGATGGGGATTAGCTTCACTTGAAACCTATTATTTCCATGATGCCGGCTGCACGACCTGATCTAAGGCCTTGTCGTAATGGGCATCTAAAGTCCAACAAGAACAAAGAGACCACCCCTGATACCCAAACCTACCAACCAACATATACCCTGAGTCAGATGAATTTCGAACATATAACAAGATAGCGCAAACTAAAACTAAGTCATAACCTTTGAAGTAGCTAAATCAATCCATCATGACAACATACTAATCCAACACACCCAAGTCAACAGTAAACTACAAAGCCTCTACTAATCCAAAGTCAATAGGATGTTGTGACATTCCCCTGACAATAGGCAAAAACCAAGTCTGAAACTAGTCTATGGCATAAGATAAAAAGACCATAAAATGAATGCCTTTCGAAATATAAAAGCTCAAAACTTCAATGTCAACACATGAACTGCTCAGACACCTGGCCACTATGTATGAAAAGAAGAAGAAGTTCTGGCGTCTTCATCGCATGGGGATACAACATCCTGAGATAGTTAGAGGTTGGAGCACTAGCATTTAACTCAAGGATATGGATAAAATAGTGCCATTATTCAAACCAAGCCAAGATATCAAGTGCAACCACATGTATGTGTGTGTGTGTACATATATATATGTATATATATATATAGCTATATATATGTGTATATATATACAGTGCTGGGAAATCGAACAAGTCTTAGCATACATTCTTGAAATCTTATCCTGGGTAGTGTAGCATTATCTATCATATTATTAATACCCACAGGCTATATGGGATCCATTTCTCACCCCTGGTCGGGCCCCAATTCATGTAGCCATATGGACCGAAGAATTATTCTACGCATATGCTTGGAAGACTTGAACCACTCACTCATATTCTAAGGTGACTTAAGCACCAATCACATAGCATGATATGGGGGACTCAAACCTACCACATTGTATTTTTGGGAATATTAGAACCTCCCAATCATATTAACCAAGAGGAATCAAATGTCAAGTTGTTTTGACCATTCACACCTTTTTGTCATATTAAGCAAGTGGACTAAAACCTTAAGCCGTTTTGACCCCCGCACCGGAAAACAAGGTTTCCAGTATTGATTCTTTGGGATCTATACCTTCATTACTAGATACACAACACTCTTTAAAGCTCAATTAAAGCATCCAATACACACATTCAGATAACCATTAATCTAATTACTTACAAAAGGCATCCCGCTAGTATCGTCATGCCAACCTCACTTGCATGCGTACATCATGCTATTTCCATTGTTAATCAAGCATTCATTTATTTGAATTTGGGACTTGAACCCATTTTCTAACAAAGATACTAGTTCAATTTTAAGTGTAAGGACTCAAACCCATTGACTAGGAAAGACTTAAATCAATTCAATGTTTAAGGACTCAAACCCTTGTTAACTAATTTAAACCACCAAGGTTATCATTTAAATCATTACAAGGCATACAAATCCATCACAAAACCATTTATAATTGATTCATATCCATTAGTCCAATGCCTTTGTTCGAAACACCATTTAATATATGACTATTTTATTCTTTGGGAAATTTTTAGAAACACATTTAGGGAATACTTTTACAAAGATTTAAACCAAAGTAAAAACCATTAAGATTAGGGTTACACATAACCCAATTTATAAACCACTATTACCAAGAACCCATATGTGCAAACCATCATCAAGAACATGTATAAGCACAACTTGAATGAAAAATAAACAATACTCAACCATATGCAACAAAACCCTCAATTTTGGTTTTCAAAACCACCATTTTAAAATCATAATAATACTTCAAAACCCATGATATTTATGAACTAACAATGAAGGAAGAGTCACATGCCTTATTCATGAAGATTCACGAAAGGAATTTTGAGATGAACACTTGAAGAAAACCGTAGCCGATCTTCTTGAGAGAATTTAGAAAGGATTTTGAGAGGGTTTAGATCTTCCAATGTGAGTTATGAGAGCCTACAATAGGTTGGAATACGTGGGGACTTTTATTATTTTATGGTGGGAAATGTATGGAATACTGTTAGCTTAAAAGTTAAAAACATTACATCAGGTGTGTACGACCACACAACCTAAACCATATTGTATGGTACATGTGGTACCCTATCTTGTACCCTAGGCATCATCTTGGACCTCAATACTGACCAATAAATTACCATAATGGACTAAATCATATCCTAAAATATGATAAGTACCCTTAGAACCATACCTTGGTCAGAATCTACTCGACTCAACTTAAGCCATCATATGACTTAGTAGCATACACCCTGTACTTATCATATGACTAGTAAGGTGCCTAATCGTATCTTTGAAAAAACTAATACAACTATACTAACTAACATATCGGAGGGGGACCCTAAACCATACCATATCATATGACTAGTACCCACCAGTCATATGATGTCTAGTGAGATCAAAATCAAGAAACTTTCTAAGAGTCAAAAGACAAAGTGTTTCAATTCTCTGCCGCTGGATAATTCATCCTCGAATGAAAGGTAAGGCATACACAAGAACGAGTTAACATATTATTACACAACAAACTAACCTTTAAGCAAGTAGAAAACAAAGATGCAAGAAAATCAATCATTTCTTTAACTAAGTTAGAAAACAAAGATACGATGAAGAACACATACCTTCCACATAAATATATGGAATGGGAAACAGATACAGATACTTGAACTTCATCTTCTCTTCTGCCTCCCAATTAGATCATTCAACCTTATGGTTTCTACAAAGAACCTTTACCGAAGCCACATCCTTCAGCCATAACCGATGGACTTGATGATCCAAGATCTCAACCAGGTATACCTCATAAGATAAGAAATCTGAGATACCTATCCCTTCCAAAAGAAAAATTGACTAAGGACCACCCACATACTTTCACATCAAAGGGACATAGAAGACCAAATAAATGGAACTCATGCTAGAGGCCAAGTACAATTCAATCTTACAATTCCTCATAAACACATCACTACAAGAGCCTAAATCTAGCTATACACTACTTTAATGTTTAAGCCTATTCATTTCAAAGATAAAGAACTTAACTTAGGCCCCGGGGCTCTATTTATTACATCTAACCAAAACCAATACCCTGCAACATCACTACAGTCAGACATCATTCCCTATTAAGATTTTTATGTACCCAACCCAACAACTGGTATATCTATGAATCATAACATTCAAGCCTACCCTTTCATACCTGCGGTGCGGTCTACCTCTCTAAATTCTTGGTTACCTCAACCATTTTCTCAAAGATTCTTCACAACCTACTCTTCTCCAATCAATTCCTTATGATAAAAAATTTTCCTCAACCTCCCCTACATCTCCATAGCCTTAGTACTAGTATTCACCCCCAAAATCTCCCAACAAGGGACTTCTATTTTCCCTTGTTTCAAAATATCACTATGCCTCCATATCACTACCACCTTAACATAAGAGGGTCACTCAAGGAACTAGAGCACAAGTATTAAGAATGAGGGGGTTACTTCCCAATAAAAACTCCTATTTGTGATACTACTCAAGACGAGACCTGAAAAATAGGGCATAACACAATAGGCATATGGTACTTCACAGCAACCACTAAGGTCATAAATGAGGAGTCATTCGGACATAACACACCATAGTAGGAGTCCTTAGAAATGGACACTGAAAGAAGCATGCCTGCATATTTCATGGGTAATATAACATATAGTGAAGATTCATATTCTGAGAATAAGTCAAGGATTACCCTTTGATACTATAGTTTCTTGTAACTAGTCATAACATAAGATATGAATATATGGGTCACGAGTTTCATGATATATAGTTTGGATATTTGGGAACTCGATTTCTTTGAGAGTCATTACTTCCTTTGATCCAGGGCTAGCGTATAGACATACACACATGTAAAATGCTAGCCTCAAGCATGAGCACTATTGGAATGTGCATCACACTAGTAGAGTGCCCACTTAACTAGCATAGGAGGGAATTGCTAGAATAGGAGTAAATTTATCCAACCTCCCATTAAAGTCCACCACTAGAAGAAAATTAAGATTAGCCCTCGATCTTCCCTATACCATACCTATAGGCACAATAATCCTCTCTAATGGGTATCACCATGGACACACACTAGGAACACTTGGCCCTGTTATACCTAAAACCTCATCTGTCACCAGATTATACCTAGAGTTTAGTATAATCTGACAAGTCCATGCCCTAACCCATTTTATATCTTAGCCTTCAATCCACCGATTAAACGTAGACCTTCGGCCTAGATACATAAGATAACTTTCCCACTCTTGTATCCCCCTAGGTCATTATCCTTATTTTCTCTGCACACTCTACAAAGCCTACAAATCTACTCCCAAAGTTTCAAATTACTATACTTATACTAACATACTCCTTTCAGTGAAATCAATATCTAAAGCTTGGATTAAATATCTATCAACCATCACATATCATCCACGAAATACACACACAACAAATAGTCTACCCAAAAGAGAGGTCACTCTAAATCTCTTATCCAATTGGCGAAAACTAATATGAATCCATGGAAACTCATATTTCTCTTTTAAAAAATTAAATGATCACTCTATGGAAAAACACAAGGGCAAAAAAAAAATGCTATTAATATAATATATTGAATATTCCTTAAGCTCTTTTAACTTAGATCTATCCTATTTTGGGAAATAAAAATTGGATAAATGTCTGAAACAAGATCAAATACAATCTTAATCTGTCTATCAGGACACTAGGAAGGTTATCAAGGATAATATTAGGACATACATTAACCACGGGAATGGATTATAAGAAAGGACTCTTCGAGTTAAGATCCTTAACCTAGACCAGATGATAGATACACTCTTTGACATTAACCTCCTAGCTTTAAGATATGTTATAAATCATCTCTTAAGAGCTAGGGAACCACTCTCCCACTCAACAATTGGCTTATTAGGGAGTTTAAACATGATCTTATAGGTCCAACACTTTAAGAGAGCATAACATGAAGGGCAAGCAATCCATCCCCAGAGTTTCTTTACTACCAAAAGCTACCAGATGCCCCGATAGTTTTAGACTTTTTTAACAACCACAAAGTCTCTTATCGGGCTAGAAATAGAAAAATAAACCAATATACACTCCAGACTAAAAATAAAATAACAACCATAAATGGGGTCACATAAGAAAGAGTGGAAAACGGATAAAGTAAATGATGCACACCATAAGAAGAGAGTTTTTGACATTCTAGGGGAAGTATTAGAAGAGGCTGTAGACTACCGACAGTTAAAAGAGTGTCCAAATGATTTAGTTAGTACCAACATTAGAGGTAGAACTTCCTGGTATTGGGTTGATGAAGTTGAAATAGGGACCTTATTGTCCCTATAAGCAATCCTAAAAGGATAATTCCTCTGTATGTGACCAATTGGACCACAATTGAAGCATCTATTTTTTCCTTTAAGACAAAACTTTTGATGACATCGGCGAAAAAGCCAGCAAAAAGGATAGGATGGAACTAACTTGGCCTCAATAGTCTAATATTAGGAACCTCATAACTTGAGACCACGACTACTTTAAAGGTGATATCAACCGTATGGCTTATTATTAGGGGATCCTTAGCATATTTCCTCTCATGACTACCTTTACTTCATTGACCCCTAACCTGCTTTGAATGTTTAGAGATATTATTTTTCCTCTTCCTCATTCTTTACTTACTTTGGCCACTCACAAAGTTGGACTGGTGTGATAAGGAGACCATTATCTGGGTGAATAGCTAATAGAACAACAAAACACCACATTTGAACTGTCTCCTTGAGGTGACTAAACAGGAGTGTCATGACCTATAGAAGGATCAGTATGGACCAATTGAACTTTGTGAAAGTAATCATAAGCCTCGACCCTAGACCGGGTCTAGACCCTAAAAGTTGCATGACCTCTATCCATATTATCCTTAGTTGAAATTGAAGAGTTTGCCTGAATATCAGATCTTCTTGAAGGTATGATTAGAAAGGTGAGAAAATAAAAACTAAAAAAACCTAAGACCTTAGACTCTATAGATCAATATAGAATAAAATTAAAGGGAAACATTTTTAAATATCTCATAGCCTCTTTCTTATAAGTGTGGCATGCTTCATACACATAAAAGAGACTCTACTAGACATGAATTTGTGGACACCCAAGTGATCATAAACCTAGATCTGATACCAACTTTACACCAGCAAAACCAAGGCCTCATCTTAATGGAAATCTTAAGTCCAACAAGAATCGGAGACCACACTTGATACCCTAACAAACCAAGAAATATATACCCTGAGTTGAATGAATTTTGAATATATAAAATGATAGTGAAAAATAAAACTAATAGTCATAAACTTTAAAGTGCCTAAATCAATCCATCTATAAAGCCTCTAAAATCCTAAGTCAATAGGTTATTGGGACATGCCCCTAAAAATTGCCAAAAACCAAGTCTATGACTTCAGATAGAAAGACCATAAAATGAATTACTTTGAAAGTATGGAAGATATCCACTTCAATGTCAACACACAAATTTCTCAGACACCTAGTCACTGTGTTAAAGAAGAAAAAGTTCCAACATTTGCATTACATGGGGATACAACGTCCAGAGATGGTCAGCGGTTGGAGAGCTACCATTTAACTCAAGGATAAGAATAAAAGAATGCCATTATTCGAACCAAGTCAAGACATCAAGTGCAACCACATGTATATACATATATACAGTGTCGAGAAAGGGAACAAATCTTAGCATGCATTCTTGAAATCATACATTAGGTAGTGTAGCATAGATATCATATTAATAATAAACACGGGCTATATCGGCTTGAGTTATCACCCTCTGGTCAAGCCCTAATTTCTATATCCACACGGACCATAGAATGATCTTACATATAAACTTGGAAGACTTTAACCTTCTACTCATATACTAAGGTGACTTAAGCATTTGGTCATATAGCATAACATAAGGAAATTGAGCCTCACACATTGTATATTTTGTAAGATATGATCCTCTCTATTATGTTAATCAAGTGGTCTCAAATCTCAAGTTATTTTGATAATTTCGATCTTTTGATTTTATTAAGCAAGTAGACATGAAACTCAAGCCATTTTGAACCCCGTATCGAAAAATATGGTTCCTAGTATTGTTCACTCAGGGTCTATACCTTCAAAACTATCTACACAACCCTCTTTAAAGCAAAATTTAAACATTCAGTGCACACGTTCACACAACCATTAATCCAAAACTTACCTAAGGAATCCTGCTGCTATCGTCATACTAACCTCACTTACAAGTATACATTATTCCATCTCCATTATTCATTAACCATTCATAAATTTGACTTTTTCAATCAAACCCACTGTGTAACGAAAGACACTAGTTCAATTCTAAGTGTAGGGACTCATACCCATTTCCTAGTAAAGACTTAAATCAATTTAATATTTAGGAACTCAAATCCCATTTAACCAATTTAAACCACCAAGGTTATAATTTAAATAATTACATACCCAACAAAGCCTTCATAAAACCATTTACTATCCATTCATATCCGTTAGGCCAATGCCTTAGTTCAAAATACCATTTAACATATGACTAGTTTATTTTCTTGGACATTTTTACAAACATATAGAGGGCATACTTTTAACAAGACCACAATTACCCATGGCCCAATTGATAAACAACAATTACGAACCATACATATGTGTAAACCATCATAAAAACATATATAAGTATATGTTAAACCAAGAGTAAATAATACTCAACCATATGTAGAAAAACCCTTAATTTTTGTTTTCAAAACCACCATTTAAGAATCATAATCATACGT
This sequence comes from Capsicum annuum, assembly GCF_002878395.1. Lineage (NCBI taxonomy): Eukaryota > Viridiplantae > Streptophyta > Magnoliopsida > Solanales > Solanaceae > Capsicum > Capsicum annuum. Next base: position 137,739,013 of record NC_061121.1, on the reverse strand, counting down.
TAAAACATATGATATTTCTAAACTAACAATGAGGGATGAGTCGCATGCCTTATTCATGAAGATTTCTAAAAGGACTTTTTGTCTTGAAGCCTCTAGATGAACACTTGAAGAAAACCATAGACAATCTTCTTGAAAGATTTTAGAGAGTATTTTGAGCGGGTTTATATCTTCTAATGTGAGTTATTAGAGGATGCAATAGTTTATATGATGTGGGGACTTATGTATTTTCGGGTGGGAAATGTCTGGAATACCCTTAGCTTAAAAACTATAAAACTTAAATAGAAAGAGGATATGACCACACCCCTTAAACCATACCTTATGGTATGAGTGGCACCTATCTCATACCCTAGGTATCATATTGGACCTCAATACTGACCAACATATGACCATAATGGACTAACTCATATCCTAAAATACAAAAAGTACCCTTAGAACCAAACCTTGGTCAGAATCTATTAGGCTCAACTTTAGGTATCATATGACTTAGAAGCATACACCTTGTACTCTATCATACAACTAGTTAGATACCTAATTGTATATTTTATAGAATCCAATCAAACTATACTGATTAACATATGATAGTGGGTCCCTAAACCATAACATATCATATGACTAGTACCTATAAGTCATATAATGTCCAGTGAGCTCAAAATCAAGAAACTTTCTAAGGTTCAAAAGACAAGGTGTTTTAGCAGCATCTCACATTATTCATGGTGGTCACAGTGGTAAGAGTTATCGTCTTAAATTATAGACTATTTAGGCATATATCTTTAGGTTTTGGAGGCTATTCTGGATCTATAGTTGCAGTACCTCAAAGTATTCCAGGAGCTTACTTTGGTCATGCAGATATGGTTCATTAGTCTAGGGAGTGCCTCAAACATGAAGTGGTTGTTGAAAGAGAGTTAGCATGCTTTTCTCACTAGCCTAAGGCTCCTAAGGCATATTATGAACTTGGGGAGTTTGGTCATTTTTAGTAGGAAATGTAATTGTTGTTAGTTATTTATCTAGTTAGGATCGACCCATGTTTTTTCCTAGGTTAGGGATTTAAAGGTTTGTTATGAATGTAGAAAGGCTGGTCACTGGTTTAGAGAGCATTGCAGACATGAGATTATTAGTCACTAAACATATTCAAATTAGTCTCTCAGAGACATGTCACTTTTGAATAAAGGCAATATGCTTAGTGCCACAGTTGATGATTCAGACAATCAGTCTGAGTTTTGACCTACTCAGATTCATACTCCTTTGGGCATATTGAGCTTATGATTTTGGATTTCCACCGTAATAGGTATGCCTTTTATTTTTTACCTTTTTTTTTATTTGAGTAAATTAGGGTTTTCATACCCATCGATGATTATATGCCTTGGTAAATTTTTATTTATTATTATATGTCTTATGGTATAATTCATGATTATGTGGCTCCTCGTAGATGATTTCTCTTAGTAGTGGATAGTGTAAATTGGTATTGATATTTCCCTATGGGTGTAGCATTTGGTTTTGAGTCCTATTTACCATGATATATTGGTCTTCTCATATCCCTAGAGTTGTACTTGACATTGATTTTATTTTTTGGTACCATCTACTCTTTATATTCATGTTTATATTACTATTATAGTTATTTTCATTGTTTTACTTAATTGATTCTTTCTTGCTTGGCGGCTAGCCTAGCATTATCTAGCTAGACTTTTCTTCTTCATAATTCTTATTTGTTGTCCTAGGTAGCTACCTCATTTGGATATTTTTTTCTTTTAGCAAGCTGAGGTTGGCCATTTTTCTCATCTATTAGTGGTGTTACATTGGTTCTTGAGTGGGATATGAAAGTGATGGTAGATTGGTCTTCCATAATTATTTTATGGTTCTAGAGTTTTCAACTTGGTTATATTACACATGTGATTTTCTTATTCTAGTACTTGTCTTTTAGTTTACTGAGATTTCAGTGTTTGCTATCCTTCTCTATAGCAGATCTCTAAGGCTTACCAGCTTGAGATATATTCTTTTGATTTGGCTAGTTCATTACCTAGTAGTGGACATTATGTTAATATCAAGAGGTCTTTGGCTTACTTTTTAGGTTTACTGGGTTCGTCTCTTTATGGTGGTTTGATCTTGGTATTAGCTGGAGATGGATACTCTGTTCTGAACATGATGTGATTCTTGTGCTAGTGAGTTAAGAGAGGTAGAGATAGATGATCATTCCTGTGGCCATTTCTAAAGTTGGAAAATTGGGAATTCATTATCTTCATTTGTCTAGTTTATTTTTTAGTAGTGGTCTTGACCCTGGTATTGATGTTGAGGTTGATACTCTATTATACTAAGATATGATTGATGTTTTGTATTTGTTAAGGTTTTTTTTACATAGGTGGATTTAGGAAATCCTCATTTTGGGTTGGGTTTTGTCTAATATGACTTGGTGGAGTGCTTCTCTTTTGTGATATGTGCCTATGGGAATTTGTTTCTTTATATGGACATTAGATTGATCTTTTTCCATCTAAGGTTGCATTCCTTTAGGGTTTTAGAGCTTTTGTTATCACTAGTACTATTTACAGCTGGGTGAGTTCTTGAGCATGGATTAATGATTCATGCCATCCAGTAGATATGGAGTTGATCACTTACCCTTTCAAATTGTTCTTTATCCTTTATTGTGAGTGTGTCCAACTCTGGCAGAAACCAATTGAGATATACTTGATTTATAGTAGAAAAGATTATTTGTGTGTTTAGCCTTACATCAGACTTATCGACATTAGTTTTTATATTTTGAAATCTTGGAATGGAAGCTTGAAAGCAATGATAGATTTAAGAGTATAAATTATGGAAAGTCCATATGATTAGTTTTCTAGTTTAGATCGAGCAGTTAAACCTTAATAATAGGATTTTTTCTATGAGTTGTAGAACCTTGGGAACACCCTCTATTTCTAGGTTTGTGTCAATTATGCATTCATTTATAGGTTTGCTAATCATTCTTCTTAGCTACCTATTTGGTCTTCTTCAGTTTTATAGATTTGGTTTATTGATGTTCGACTAATATCCAGTTGGCACTTAATGATGGTCTCCTCTGTTTTTGACTGTGATTCTTAGTTTTTTCTTTTATTTTGGATTGCCTACATAGCTAAAGTAGTGTGATCGAGTTGGTTTCAACATGGTTTCATCCTTAATTAGTGGGTTACTCTTTAGCATATCATTTCCTTCTGAGATTTTATGCTTTTCACTCCTGACTATTAGTTTTTAGGGTCATTTGGACCAACTGTAGCCTTAATAGGAGATCATATCTTTAATCATTACCATCGGTGTGTATACATACAACCCTATAGTCTTATCTTGTCTTGGCATTATGGATTATCGAGGGATTAACCTTAGTTTTTAAAGGTTAGTCTGATGAAATTGTGCGGACAGGACTCAAATGACCTTCTATACTTTGTTTAGAATAGATAGCAGGTTCGAAGAGGAAAAGAAAGGTTATATTTTGATATTAGAGTTGGTCACATATTTTATGCCTTAGATTACGTTGGGCTTGAATGATTTTTCACTTGGTTTTGTTGATATCAATTTGGTATCAGTGTGTTGTGGTTTGGATTTACATGCATCAACTATCCTCGATCAGTTATAAGCTAGTTTGTTGTCGGGATTGAGTTATGGCTATTTGGAAAGTAAAGTAAGGAAATTGGCCAAAAAAGGGATACCCTAGGAAAATTCCTTAGAAGAATTATCTCTCCATATAAGTTATCTGGTGGGTCATGTCAGGAGAATATAGGCCCAGTATCTCACCCCCTTGAGATTTTGTGCTCTTTCTATCCATTGACTTTCATGGGTAAAAGTACTTTTAGTAGTGGATATTGTAATAACCCTCTTGGTCATTGCTTGGAGTTATGCAAATCTTAGGTGTTTCTAGCTTTCCATAATAGCTACAAGACATTTAATACTAACGAGAACTGTAGAGTAAGTTATCAGACTATTCTTTTGGGTTTTATGCTTATTTCCCTATTTGGGAGCTTTTGTTATGAAGTAATTGGTCTTGAACTAAAACACCTAGTAAACAATATTAAACGACAGCGCCGTCAGCTGTGGAACATTTATTTTAGGTTAGGGAGACCCTAGGTTGAGGACCCAAGGGTTTCTTACTCGTTTTGTGCTATAGGGTGAATTATATAAAAAATAGAACTATAGGCTTAGGCCTCACATTTTGTCAAAGCAATCTCGGATGAAAGGTTCAATGGCTCCATTGTGTCTAGAATCTAAAATTCTGTATGTTAGAATAGTTTGTTTGCATGCTCGGTTTCGGATTAAATCATGAGTACTATATTAGAGTCCATTTTGTCTTAGAATAATCTTATGCATGGCACCATTTGGTGCAACTGGTTAAGTGGACCTTTTGTCACTTAAGAGGTAGTCTCTTCCGCGACCCTTTGATGCTATAACAACCTTGGCCATTTTGTCAAGGTTCACTTTAGCAGTCCAGGACCACTAAGCAAATATCTCATTAGTGTCTAAGAGAACTATTTAGAGATGCCCACATCCCGCATCATGACCACATTAGAGAACTTGTGCCACATAATGGGACAAGTGTCCGCTTTAGCAATACCTGGGGATTGTTAAATTCCTGTTCTTCATCTTGTTTTCCAATATTTTATTCACTATTTTCAATTCTTTTTGGGATCTTGAAGAGAGTGAAAGAGTGGGGGATCATTCATAGAAGCTAATGTAACTTAGCCTAACACTCTTTGGTTATTCCCATTATTTTCTTCATCAATTTCTATCCCAATTCTTTGTAAATTCTTAGAAATTATGTCTTTAAATCCTTGGAGTTAGGGGCTGAATTGGGCCCAATATATGCACCATTTGTGCTCAAATTTTTGGAATAGAATCCTTATCCTTCGGGGGACCTTATAATATATTCAATTTTGCATTTAACTTATTGGCCATGTGGGTCCATTCTTTACCCAAATTTTGACCTAGCCCTTTATATAGTGTAATGAGCCTCTAAGTCATTTTCCATTTTTTTGCTTATTTTTGCCATTAGATCTTTTCCATAGCTTTCCCAAGTCATTTATGATTTGTCGGTTCTGAGAGTTTGGTTAAAAGGTAGTTTGTTGGTTTATAAAGCCAAATCCCATAATTAGAAGTCTTCGTTGGGTCCAAGTGGCCACTGGGTAAATACATCAATAAAACAATCTGAGATGCAAATTCTTACAATGCTAGTAGCTCTAAAATGTAAATTTTAGGCTGGGTTGACCTTTGGTTTGGATCCTAATACACCTGATATTATTTTAACCTATTGGTCAGAAAGTTGAAAAATTGGAAATATGGGTGTGGGACCAACATTTGGTCTAAATAACCTCATATGAAAAATTCAGCTTCGCCATAACATATGAAATATCAAATTTAATGTGTTTACATAGTTAATTTACGTATATCAAATTCTGAATAAATCGTGAGGCCTTAGCAAAAAATTAAAATATTTCAAAGTTTCAACTGATATCTGGTGACGACGTTTACACATGGGGTGAAGAAGTGATAGTGTGATAGAACCAATGGTGACGACAAATACATTATCTACTCCTGAGGTCAGATAGTACTATTGCACCCATGGGTGTGCAATTGCAACACCTGATTACTTGGAAGGGGTATAGATAGACCCCTTAGGGTGCGAATTTGGTCATTTTCCACCCATCTCATAAGTGTAAAAGTCCCAATGAGTATGATAACTCAATATTTAGTCTTGTTGGTAATTAGAAATCTTTTTTAACATATATTCATGATTATTATCCGAGTTAAGGTAAGATTTCTTCCCTTACATGGTGAATTTTCTTGGTTCTTGACCAAAACCCCAAATAGCTTAAGGGCTTGATTTTTTCCCTAACATAGATTGGTTTTCACCCACTCATGATGGTTATGACTCATTAATCATGAATGAATGTTGGGTTGGTCTACAAAATGTGTTTTTCATAAGAGGGACCAGAATAGGTTTTTGGATATGATTTTCGTACTCGAAGCACAATGGTGCAATATGGGTATCATAGTTATCATATTAACAAGTAGATCACAATTTTGATAGTGTGATGGCAATTTGGGATCGTGAAGTGAACATCAATATTTGGGGGCAATTTATGGATTAGCAGTTTGGCTTTAATGTAGGCTTCAAACTACTCTTCATAGTTAGATGATGCATGTTATATATTATATACGCATATGAATATTAAGATTAATATTAGGTAGAATAACTTCGTCTTTTTTATTGAAATTTGGGGATTAGGTGAGGGTTTTGACCAGTAAGGTTAAATGTTTATAACTCTTGTAGAATTCTATTAACTTCTTCCTATCATAAACCATATATTGAATGGATATGATATGATGGTAGGTTTGGGATGTGGTTTAATCTTTGGAAGCATGGTTAGTATGATTAACCTTATTTAGACCATTCTAGTGATCTTAAAACCATAATTTAGATGGAGATGACTTAATTGCTCATATTTCCAAGTGGAATTCATATCTTAGAGTTAATTATGGCTTATGTGCCATCGAGAAGTGAATTTAGATACCTTAGCCTAGTCCCGGGTATAAATTTCCTAATTATAGAATCCAAGGATTATAAGTGGGTTCTTTCGGTTCACCTTAGGCCAAGACATGGGTTAGCCCATGTGGGCTTATTTAAGGATTTTAGGCATAGTTAAGGCTATTGAACATTTAGTATAAGATTACTTTGTGACTTGATGAATGGTGATGGTTTTCCCCAGATTATGCTATAGGATCTATAGATGTGATATGTCTCATAATTGTGATTTGTATCCTATGGATAAGGTATGCCTCATAGTTATTATATGGCTTATAGATATTAGATGGCTTACAATTATGATTATTGATAAGAGTTTCAGATACATATGTGGGCCTAAGGCCGTGATTGTGATGTTGTAATTATTTTGGACATAATATTGGGACCAAGGCCATATTACTCCCATTGTTTTTATTATTGTTATTATCATTGTTATGGCTAGTTTATGACAACTTAGTTATTCATTTAGTATTGATATTTGAGGTTTCATTTTGGCTATTCTATTTTTTAGTTTCATCATTATTCATAATTAATTCATGATTAGACATATGAATTAGAAACCATGAGTATTTTAACACTAGTTCCAACTATGATTATGAGGTCTTAAAATGTTAATATGATGATGTGACTATACTTTGAGTTGACCTTGTTTATCAATATTTATATGTATAGTTAATATAGCTATTGTATTACCATATATACATTCCTTCATTTTATTCAAGTTGTATATGCATTCCTTGGACTTGTATACTATTATACAACCTTCGTTCACACTTATTCATATATTGGTCAGTCATAAATGGTATAGTGTTGAGATTCCTGAGTATCGCTGGAATAGGATAGTTCATCCTTTATATATCCTTATTCTTATTATGATAGTTTCTGGGCTATTAGTAGAATAGTTACCATTACTATCTTACTTGCTTTGTCATGTAATTTCTAGATATTTGGGTGTAGTTCAATTTATTTTATATGTTGTGTACATCTACATTATATTTGGAGCTCAGTTGGCAGTTTCCTACCAAGCACCATATGTTTAGTACTTATACTACACTTTTAAAGCCTACAAATTATACTACCATTTATCACCATTGATGTATGTATCATACAGAAAAGCCATGGTTCTAAGACATAGCGTAACCTCCTAACATTCAAAATATTACTTTCCTCCCTTTTGTGTACTGACTAGTCTCTATATTATATTCAAAGATAAGTTGTGATTGTGTAATTCCCTTAGTATTTAGTTTTTTCTCATAATATATTACAAGTTGTGGTACTGAGACTAGAAGGTATTAGGAAAATATTATATATTTGATCTTTTATTACATCTATTCTGCATTCTTTCCTTTATCTTGTTGGGTAGTCTGTTACTAGCCATTTAGGATTATGGGTTTTCTTGCATACTGATGGGTTATAGTAGGCACCAACATGACCTGAGAAATTGGGTCATGATAAACTGGTATCAGAGACTAGGTTCACTACTTAATTATTACAATATCTAAGTGTTTAGTAGAGTGCTGAGGACCAGTGCAGAGATATTTGTAACCTATCTTTGGGAGGCTTTAGGGACATTCTTAGAAAATTGATTTCATGACTTCTTGTCATGATTCCGTATTGCTATGAGCCTCGATCACATTGTTTGACTCTATATTATCCCAAATAGACTATGTGAGATTGTGAGAAATACAGGTGAGACTTTGACATATGTTTTCAAAGCCTTAACATAGCATCAGACCAAAGAGTTAGAGAGAAAAATCAAAGATCTTAAACATCATCCAATGAATTCAAGGCCAGCTCAAGCTCCAATTAAATTTATAACTACGTCATCCCTTCGAGGTTCAACATTGAGGATCCCAAGATATTTTATAGATACCTCAAAACCATGGCTGTCATTTGTGTTATCGAGCAGTTCTCAAGCACGAGTTATATTCATTGGGGTTCATTAGGGTTATTTACTAATTTCAGAGTATAAGATTTAGATTCTAGATTCGGTCATGCATATTCTTATGCTATATTCTTCAGAGTAGGATATGGTGCATGGAATTGTTAAATGACAACTTCTTTAAGCATCGAAGCACTTGATAGCACATGGATCTTCCTTATCTGAGGTTGTTAATTATGCAAGGGCCATAAAGGGAGCAAATATTGAGACTTATGGAGCTGGCAATAAGAGGGCATGCCATCAATATAGTGCTATTGGTATTTAATCACAGAGTAAGAATCCTTTAAGTTGAGATCAGCTTCCCTTATAGCCTATTAGTTCTACGTAGGTAGTATTTAATATTATGAGTGACTCTCAAGTCAGATGTGGGGATTATTCTAGATCAAAGAGTGTGACATCTCCAAGTATTCCTGAAGATTTTTTTAGTTATAAGAAGATGGGATATTGGTCCAAAGAGTGTCCCTGATAAGGGATTATTAGTTGTTCAGCTTGTTCAGATCAGCTTCATGATGATATGGCACCTTTGATTAGAGATAGTTAGCTTGACACCACAATTGATGATTTAGTCAGTCTTAGTTTTGATCTATTTAGATTTATTATCCGTTAGACTGGTTACGCACGTGATTGTAGATTTCACCATGATAGGTGTGCTTTTATTTCCTAACATTGCCTTTTCATTTATATATATTAGGGTTTTCTTACCCAATGATTATTACATGCTTTGATGAGTTCATACTGGTTAGGCCATGTCACTGGATTCATGATTATATGACTACCCCATTTTTTTATTTTATTTAGTCATGGATGTAGTAGATTTGTATTGATATTTTCTCCCTAGGGGTGCAATATTTGGGTCCGAATCCCATTTATCTTGCATTGGCCTTATTTTGGCTCTTGAGTGGTACATATTATTGATGTTCATATCAGTAAAACCTATTCATTATATTGATGTTTATATTGATATTGTTATTAATTTTTATTTGATGTAATTGATCCTCACTGTTTGGTTGTTTAGACTAGTGTTATCTAGTAAGAATTCCGTTCTTTGTGGTTCTTATTTGGTGGCTTATGCAGCTATTACCCAATTTGATGATTTCTTCCCTATAGCAAGGAAAAAATGACTATGTTAGTTTGATTTTGGAGTAACTTATAGTATCGAAGGTAAGTTGACCTTTTGTGGTTCACTATGGTTCTAGAGTTTGAAATTTACTTATATTGATTGTTCTTATGTTTGAGACACGTTGACTTTTCTCATGGATGGTGACGGTTATTGCATTGTCTATCACACTGTATATAGCTTTTTTCTAAGGTTGACTTATTTTGGGATCCGTTCTTTATTGTGGTATTTTATCAGTTGATGGTAGTTTTTATATTAATGTCAAAATGTCTTGGATTTATCTATTAGATTATTTGGGTTCATACACTTTTGATGGTTTGCTCTTGGTATGAGTAGGGTGTTTGGGTTCTCCTTTCTTACCATAGAATTAAAGGTAGGTTTTCATTCCTATGATCTCTTCTTGAGTTGCTTGGTTCATTTTTTTTGATGGAATTGGTGATAAGGTGAGTAGCATGATTGGGTTGGATTCAATATGGTTGCATTCTCAGTTGACAGGACATTCTGTAGCAAACTGTTTAGTGATAACTAGTTATACCTTAATCTTTTGGATTTTACTTTAATTCCCATCCGGACTAGTTGTAACATTGGCATAGATTACATTCCTTGATTATCTCCATTGGTCTATCAAGATAGCACCTTATGGTCTTATTATCATATTTATTATTTGGACATTCAACAAATCAGCCTCAGTTTGTTGAGTTATTTCTGATGAGATTGGACATACAGGACTCAGGTAATTTTTCTCCAGGTGTTAAGTGGATAGTGGGTGTGGAGTGGTAAAGGTAAGATATTTTTAGATTTGGAGTCGGCGGTATGACTCATGTCTTTGGTTGGTTTTAGTTCGGGAAGGCCTTTGTTTATTTGTGTTGGTATCGAGTTAGTTTCACTGTGTTGTGGTTCATATTTGTATTTATCAACCTTTTTCAATCCAGTTGGAGACCAGTGGGAGGTTGAAGTTGAGTTTTGGTTGTTTGGTAGTAAAGTAAGAGAGCTGGTTGAAAAAGTGATACCTATGGAAAAATCCCTCGAAAGTGTTCTCTCTTCAAGAAATTTATCTGGCAAGTCATTCTTGGAGCATGTTGGCCCAGTACCATATCCTTTCGAGCTGTGAGATTTTTCTATCCATTGGCTTTTGGGAACCAAAGTACTTTTAGTAGTTGATATTGTAATGAACCTCTAGGTCATTTTAATATTTCCACTTATTTTTTCCCTTCGATATTTCCCATAGCTTTCCTATGTTATTTATTACTTGAAAGGCCTCACATTTTCCTTCTCCGATAGTTCGTTTGATTTTTAAAACTAGTTCCCTGTTTAAAAATTTTTGCTCGGTCCAAATGGCCACCAGGAAACATCAGTAAAACCATCTTGCATCAAAATTTTGACATCACCAACAACTCTGGAATATGAATTTTAGACTAGGTAGACCTTTGGTTTGAGTTCCAATGCAACTAAGCTCATTTCAATCTATTGGTAGGAAAGTTGGAAAATTGGAAATATGGGTATGGGACCCATATTTGGTTAAAAAATTTAACTTAGCCATTGTATTAGGAACATCGTATTTAGTGTAATTAGATAGTTATTTTAATATATCGAATTCTAAATAAATCCCGAGGCCTTGGAAGAAACTTGGGAAATTTCTAAGTTTTAACTGATATTAGGTATCGACAATCACAAATGGTGTGCATAAGAGATAGTGTAATTGCACTAAGTCTGATGGTAATTGCATTATCTACTTCTAAGGTCAGATAGTGTGATTGCACACCTAGGTATGTGATTGCAACAACTTATTACCTAGAAGGGGTATAAATAAATAGCTTAGACTGAGAATTTGCTCATTTATCCACCCATCCCTTGAGAGAAAAAGCCCTAATGAGTTTTGATAACTCAAAACTAAGTCTTGTTGGTGATTGGAAAGCATGTTTAACATCACGTTTCATGATTATCATCTGAGTTAAGGTAAGATTTCATCCGTTTCTTGGTGAATTTTATTGGTTCTTGACCAAAACCTCAAATAGCTTGAGGGCTTAATTTTAGCCCCAATTTAGCTTGGTTTTCACCCGTTATTTAGAGTTATGACTCCTTGATCATGTATGAAAGTAAGGTTGGTATCGTAAATTTATTTTCTATTAGTTGGACCCACGTAGGGTTTTAGGTGTGATATTTGGACCAGAAGCACAATGTTGCAATATGGGTATCATTATTCTCATATTGATGAGAAGATTATAACCATGATAGAGTGATGGCATTTTGGGATCATGAAATAAAGATGGATATTAGGTGAGTAATTTAAGGATTTGTGGTTTGGGATCGAGGTAGTCTTCTATCTACTCTTCTTTGTAAGATGATGTGTGTTATATATTCCATGTGAATGTTGATGTTAAGATTGATAATGGGTAGAATGAATTAGTCTTTATTATAAAAGTTTTGGTATTACATAATGGTTTTTGTCCCATAAGTTGAAATGCTTATTACACTTGTAGAATCCTATTGTCTTCTCCCTATATTGAGCCAATTTATATAATGGATATGATATGATGTTTGATTTGGGATGTGATTTAAGCTTTTGAAGCATGGTTAGTATGATTAACCTTATTTGGACCATTTTGTTATCTTGAAATCATAATTTAGATGTTGACTTAATTGCTCATGTTTCTAGGTGGAATTCCTATCTTAGAGTTGATTATAGCGTATATACCATCAAGAAGTAAATTTAGATAACTTAGCCTAGTCCAGAGTTTAAATTACCAAAATATGAAATTTGAGTATTAGAAGTGGGTTCTTTCAGACCATGTTAGTCCATGACATAGGTTAGCCCAAGTGGGATTATTTATGGATGTTAGGCATAGTTGAGACTATTGAACCTTTAGTATTATGTTACTTCATAACTTGATGAATAGTGATGGTTTATCCCTGAATTATGATATCTGGCCTATAGCTATGAGATGTCTCATAGATGTGATATGTCTCATAGTTTTCATTTATAACGAATGGATATGATATGCCTCATAATTATGCTATCGCTTATAGATACAAGATGGCATACAACTATGATTATTGATATGAGTTTCGATATGTTATGGGCTAAAGGCCATGATTATGATGTTGTAATTATTTCATCACATTATTAGGCCCAATTCCATGTTAGGATATCAGTTGGACATTCCGAAAGTATTTATCCTGGTAAAGTATATCCTTGTAGTTTATGATTATATTAATTCTTATGGTTCCATTTTTTTAATAATAGCGATGCCATGCATAGATTTGGTATATTCATGAACATTAAAGCCCACCTTTTACCTTAAAATGGATTTCTTCATGACTGTAACTGCTTGTTTTAGTGAACAACTTATATGCAAAAGAGATTAATAATTTATTTTTAATGATTCTATCGAGACAAATATCGGTCTGTGATTTGATACTACTAATTTCTCCATTGTTGAAAGATTTTGACTCTTTCTACACTTTTATAATGATTGAGTCCCGAAGTTTACTACGGATAATGGATTTACGAATTTACACTCTTTTATCCATGGCTTGAGTCCGTGCACCTATTATATCTAAATATACATCTCTTTAATATGGGATAGAGGAAGATGTTATATTGATGAAATAAATTTTAGGTAAAAATCCAATGACAGATTTTAGCATTGATGTATATTTATATATATGTGTATTTGCTGATGACCTGGATGATATTGATGATATTAAGGGCATAGATTATATATTGACCGATTAATTAAGAGTCTTCACAATATTTAAGATCGGTTCAATTCTAACTCTTGATGATATTTATGATCAATTCAATACAGAGTAATGATGATATTTATGACCAGTTTGATTTCGAGTTTTGATGATAGTTATGGCCTGTTCAATTTTGAGTCTTTATGGTATTAATGACATCTTCAATACTCGGTATTGACTATAGACATATACCCATTCAATTTTGGGGAATGATTGTGATATTCACTATATATATTGCATTCATTCTTGCATATCCCTATATCTATCAACCCATATGAAGGGGGGAGGAGGTTCATAGGTATGGATAATGACTATGCCTTATGATGTGTTGTATGTTCATTGAACATACTGAGCATGCCATGATGGGAGTACGTGATAGGCTTAGTTAGGTATTCTATTATCTGAACTAGCTGGTTACTCGAAATATTTTTAATATTGTTATTATCACTGGTATAGCTAGTTTATGATAGATTGGTTATTAATTGGTATCGAGATTCGAGATATGATTCTAGCTCTTCTATCTATTGATTTCATTATTTTGCTTTTTAAATTCATGATTCGACAGTATTCTAGCACAAGTTCCTATTATGATTATGAGGTCTTAAAATGCTAGTCATGATGTTGTAGGCTATACTTCGAGTTGACCTTGTTTAATATTTTTTATGTGTATATCTAGCTAATGAAGCTATGGTATTACCATATATCCCTCCCTTCATTTTCTTCAGATTGTATATTCATTCCTTGGCCTTGTATACTAGTATATATCCTTCTTCTACCCTCAATTCATACATTGGTCGGTGTAGTGTTGACATTCCTGAGTATGGCTAGTATCGTATAGTTCATCCTTGATACTTTTAAGTCTTACTATGCTAGTTTCTTGGCTATGAGCAGAATTGTTATATTATTATTTCACAAGCTTTATTGTGTGTAGTTCCATTTCTATTTATATGTTTCATATATTTGCATTATATTTGGAGATTAATTGGCAGTTGCCTATTGAGTACCACATGTTTGGTACTCATGCTACACTTCTTAGCCTACAGATCATAGTACGAGTTATCGTCATTGATGTGTGCGTTGTCCGGAGCAGCAATAGTTTGGTGACATAGAGTGACCCCCTAACATTCGGAGTATTACTTTCCTCCCTCTTGTGTAGTAGACTAGTCTTTATGTTGTATTCTAAGATAAGTTGTAACAGTGTAATTCCCTTGGTATTTTATTTTTGTGCTCTTAATATATTAGAAGCTCAGATACCATCAGATTTTGGGACTATATTATGTATTTGATCTTTTATTACATCTATTCCACACTCTTTCCTTTATTTGATTGGGTAGTCCGTTATTAGCCCTCCGAGATTAGGGGTTTTGCTTTCCTACTGGTGGGTTATAGCAGGCGCCATCATGATCTGAGAAATTGGATCATGACATATAGAAATATCAATCTTGTTTTACTCATTATGGTGTGTAAATTACTAGTTTGATAGCGTGATGGCATTACGAGATCGTGGAGCAAAGGCGGGTGATTTGTGGATGATTCAAGCACTACGGTTCGATATCAAGGTAGGCTTTAGTCTACTCTTCTTCACGAGATAATGTATGATATATATTTCATACTAAGTAAGGATGTGTCATGACCTAATTTCTGAGTCATTATGGTACCTACTTTATCCCACAAGTATGTAAGCCAAACTATTGCCCAGAGCTAAAATCAATGGGCTATTACGGTAGAGGAAGGGAATAAATGACAAGAACATGTTTCTAAAAGCTTACAAGAAATAAAATAGGGAAAAGTATTAATAATACGGAAGATAAATATGATAATGATAACATTACATGACCTAGTAGTTTCGTTACAAGAGCCACTAATCCAAAAGAATACAGGTATCATAGTAGTCAAATATACATTAGTCTTAAATATAAAACACTAGCAAAAATAAAAGATGGAGAAAAGGTCAACTCCGGCTCCAAGAGCTCTCCCCCTCTTCAATCTCTGAGCAGTAAGAATCTCTACATCAGCAACAACAACTAGTACTCAGATTTGCACCAAAAGTGTACAAAAGTGTATCATGAGTACTAAAGACACGGGTATTCAATAGGCATCATCAATCGACTAAGCTAAAACATTATATATTTATAATAAAAATTCAAGATAAATAAACTAAGTCAAGGTAAGGGGGAAAACCTAGAATAAGACTCAAAATTTTATATACAAATAACTATAAAGATAATATTACCGAAAAAAGCATAAGTATAGCTACAACATTAGCCCCCATAAGAAAGTAAGTACGGAAAAATAAATAACCCAATATGGGCCCCCATATGCCCAGAGTGTGTAGTAAAAGAGAAGAAGTAAATGGAATTATTTTAATTAATAGTATTTTGAAACTATAACCGTGAATCTCTGGACTCGAACCAGTTCCATAACCGTCATAAATAATTCTCAATGCTGAACTTGAACAAAAGTCTTATCATCATTGTCAGACATAAACTAGAACTCAAGATTGTTGCGTCCTAGCGCACACACAAGTGTACGTGGTCACCCAAGTAGTATAATGGCCTTCAAAATCCAAATATAAATCCCACAAGGAATTGTATTCAACAATAATCTAATTCTGGTATTATAAATAGATTAATCAAGTGTAAATTGTAAATAAAGAGTTTGAGATTTGCTAATGTAAAAGTAATCGTAAAAAATTCAAAACTATAAAGTATTGTAGACATTAATAGGGAGAAATCTAGGGCTGATGCACTGTGAACAATCTTACTTAGCTATAAAATCTAGTGTGTTTAGTTAATTATCTTGTTTTTTGATGCACGAGGTTGATAACATGATTATGGTATTTTGAGCCTCTAGTTTAGACCTATAACTACATCATCTAGAGGGGATGCGAGAACTAAGTTACAAACATTATGTCTTCCCGTATTTGATACTAAAGGGGAAAATTAGGTATATTCCTATCCTAAAAGAAAATCCTTACTTTAATCCCTTGAATGCATAAGATCCCACTCCATATACCCCACGATCTAATCTATTGTTCATCATTAAAGGCTCAAAATATAAATATATGTTTATCCTAAGGGTTGTGAATACATAAAATAGTAATAACAAGGATATAAGAACAACAAATAATGATAATAAACTTAAACAAACTCAATTGAAAGAATAAGTAATCATGTTGGCCTCTAACCTAGATGAGGATGTTTACCCACTCATAGTCTTACAACACATAACAGGTGACACGTTCGAAAATCAGGGCTTGTCATAGGGGAACATCAAGCCCACAAGAATAGGAGATTACCCCAATAACCCAACCTAATAATCATAACAACAACCACAAGGGTTGGGGAATCCCGACATTGTTATAAGATAGAAAAAACATAAGGCTAACAGTCAAAACATAAACAATATCTAGAATTTCATTAATGTCAACAATATAGCCAATATACCGAAGTCCACAATCATCCACAATACCTCTATACAAATCCTACATCTAAATATATGAACATATGTTATGACATGCCCCCGACAATTGACAACATCAAGTCTAAAACATAAGGTAAAGAGACTATGAAATATGTTCCTTCCGAAGAAAGGAAGATCACCAATTCAATGTCTTGCACGATCCGCCCAAACACTTGGTCACTGCGCAGGAAAAGAAGATGAACCTCCAACCCCTATGTCGCATGCGGACATAGCGTCTGGAGACAATTTGAAGTTTGAGCACTAGCATGTAACCCAAGGATGAGGATAAAATAGTACATTTGTCGAAATCCATGTGAAACCATTATATACGATCATATTTACATAAGTAAAGGCATATATGGAGATACATGTACATATAGTTACACAAAGCGCAGAACCATAGAACAAGTCACAACATTCATTCTCGAATCATTCATTCATGAGACATGGAACGAATGACTTTCCAACCTTCCTCCCTTATATTTTAGCCATATAGATTTCTATATTACAATTGGAAAGAGGACATGAAAATAAAACCAACACATCTTATATGAGAGGTGGACATGAACCACAAGCCAATATACCACTTATGGTAAGTGGACACAAACCAGAACTAAGATACCTCTTACAGTAAGTGGACACGAACCATGAACTATCTTACCTCATACGGTAAGTTGACCTGGACCACAAACCAGCATGCCTTATATGGTAAGTGGTCTTGGACCACAAACCAATACGCCTAATATGGTAAGTGGACTTGGACCACAAACCAACTCAACTAGTATAGTAAATGAACTTGGACCACGAACCAACTCCGACGGTTCATGGACTCGGACCACAAATCATCACACCTCCTATGATAAGTGGACTCAAACCATAAACCAACACACATCTTATATCATCAATAATCAAAATTTGGACTCTAGACCTCCTTAATAATGTATCGAATACCATACTATTCAGCACATAAGGACTCAAACCCATTTAAGTAATTCTAGCCACCAAGGATACATATCAACACCATAGGCAACCATATGGTCTTTCCCGACCCAAATTAACCATTAATCATATATATAGGCCCAACGCCTTAGTTTAAAACATGGTGAAAGTTCATCTATGGTCACTAAGACCTATACGAATCCATCATTCCTCATTACTATTCTTAGACACACATTTTTATTCAAACAAAATTGATGTTCATATTTTAGGGACTATGATCCGTTTAGTCAACCATTTTTCAAGGACATCCCCTTACTCCTCGCAAGGCCAACAAGGCCTCTATCAAACCTTTACCAAGCATTGACATTCATTAATAACATCTTATTTCCTTTATTTGCATTAGACCAATACCATAGATACATATTTGACCTTCACAAAAACATTTAACCACTAGTCACTCCAACGGACAAAATGCCTTGATTCAATTCATCATCAATTAAATTTATGATCATCAAGACCTACACAACTATTAACATTTCATTAACATAATTATACAACATTCTCACCACATTTTAGTTTAACATACTATTCAAATTCAAATTCATGTTTAGCGGTTTCAATCCCTTATTAGTCATTAACCCAACAAGTTCATCAATTATAAAATACATGGCTCTCAATACCTTCAAAATATAAATTATCAATAATTCATGCTTAATGGGGCATTTCCCTAATTCCAAACATCACCAACATGAAACAAGACAATTTAGTTAGACATTTTGACAAACACTTTGTCTGCCTACCTTTAACAAGGCTATTTTCATGGTAGAAATCATCAAGATTTGTGTTACTCAAGACCCTTATGTCAAACCACATATAACTAGAATGCACATATGAAATTCATCATCAATAACATATATAGAAACAAGTCTAAGAAAGAAACATCATTATTCATCATTAGGCAATAAATCCCTTTTCATTTTATTTCAAAATCACCATGACACTTACTAATCCAAGTGTAAAATACATGGGTTTAGAGTTATTTAACAAGATAACGAGTTACATTCCTTAAACAAGATGATCCAAAAAGAAAAACATGACTCTTCTTGCCTCTAGATGAGCACCCTTCAAACCCTAGCCTTTATTCTTGTTCCAAGAACATTGAGAGTGTTTGTGAGAGAGTTTAGGATGTTAGATCCACACAAAATGTGTTTAATGAGGCCATACACACTTATATATTGAAGGGACTTAGGGTTCAGGGTGTAGGAAGTGACACAAAGACCCTTAGTTAAAGGTGAAAAATGGACCCATCTAGGGGTACAACTTACCATATAACTAACTAAGGGAACCATACCCTAGGGTACGAGTGGTACCCTGACTCATAACCTAGGTTTCTCTTAGGTGAAACACACTATTAAGGGTACAACCATACACCTTTTAGTCATATCCAATGGGTACGACTCACCCCTAAATCGTATGCTCTACTCATAACAAAAATATTCCACTCCAAGCTAAGACCTCACTCCATACGACTCATCTAGGTAAACATCATATACTTAGGGTATGATTAAGAAGGGGTCACTCATATAGGGGACAAAATTCCACCCTCCTAGGCTACTCAAGCTATGATAGAGGAGGGGAGAGTGGATAGGACCCGTATCCAAGGGGTAAGAGTGGCTTGTCCAATCTTATCTTTTACAACATGCTCCGAAACCAAAAGTGTTTGCAAGGCCAAGATCTTGGGTATTTCATTCTCCCTCACTTAAGATCATTCGTCCTCTAAAAATAGGTAAGGCAAGAATAAACACAGGTTAACACATTAGCACCCATCAAATAACCTACAAACAAGTTAGTACAAAATACATAACAAAGATACAACACAACATATATCATGATCATTAGCAATCGTTTATTTCATTTTTTTGATCTTTGGGATTCCAACCCACTATTTATCAATGACGCGCAGTCAATTAAAATCCCAAGAACTTGAACTATCAATTTTCAAAGGTATAAAGCAACTCAAGTACTGGGAACTTTAATACCTTATCTAACAAAGACATTAATTATTTTTAAGCATCAGGGACTTCGACCCATTATCTATCAAAGACATAAACCCAATTAGGAATGCCAACACATATATTAAGTATGAGTTTTTGATTTGGAAAGTAATTATGAATACTTTGACTTTATGTCCTCTTCCATTCCCCAAGTAGCTTCCTCAATCATTCAGTTCCTCCATGTAATATTTACTGAAGCCACCACTTTTTGGATCAACCTTTAAGCTCTTAAGATAATAGATGAACCATCTATTTGACACTAATGAAACTTCTTCTCGTACAATGATCAACTCATTAGGGAATTTTAAGCATGACTTTATGGGTCCAACAATCTAAGGAAGCATAGTATGAATACAATCAATTCAGCCCTAAATGACATCAAATGCAATCATTTCCACCCCTATCAATCAACAAGACTTTCTATACTACCAACAGCTATCGAAAACCCCTATTAGACTCCTTTGAAGCACGGAGTCTCTTACCAGGGTAGAAAAAAAAGGAGCCCAAATGTCTTAGAACCAAATTAAAATACACAATCACCGATGGGATTGAACATACAAAGCAAAGAATATATAACATGGAGAAGGAGTTTTCAACATACTCATAGCAACATTCAGAGATTCCTAGGACTCTTGGTGAGTAGAAAGTGCATACAAGCTACTCCGTACAACACCAGTACCAAAAACAGAAGTAAAGATAGCAACTTTTGATAAAGGAGTAGATAAAGTAGCAATAGGGCTCTGTCAGCTCGTGTATCCACTTGAGAAGGGAACTCGTGCTGCATGTGCCTAATCTTACACCAATAAAAATATATGTTATTCCCCATCTTGCACTAACCACAGTGATGCTGACCACATAATTTACAACGAGGATAGGTTGGCACAGATTGGGACCTACTAGCCTGAGAATCATAACTCATCAGTTCTTTCTCCTAGACAACCTACCACTAGATTGGTTGCCTCTACTTAGCTTAGAAGGCCGAGACCTCTAACCTTATCTCACACTAATATCACTTTATTTTTTCTCCTTCTCTAATTATTGCATATACATAACCAACCTAGTGATGTTTATATTGCTGATCAACAAATCTTCCTTAGTCTCAAGGATTAATTTGAGAGACAACCCCGAAATGAATTTACACATCCTAGCTCTCATGTTGGAAACCATCTCAAGGGAATACCTCAATAATTGATGAAATTTCAAGCCTCATACTCTATAACAGACATCCTACCTTGCCTTAAATTCACAAACTTTTCCACTTTTTCTTCCCTCTACTCTTGAGGAAAGAAGCAAAAAAGAAAGGTATTTGAGAAATCTTCTAACTCCGCCTGAATAGCACCCACACCTATAGACATCCCCCAATCTTTGTACCATTGGTATGCTATATTCTTCAATTGGTAGAAAGCAAGCTCAACACCTTCCACCTCCAATGCATGTATAATTTAGAAGATCTTCTCTATTTTATCAATGAAACTTTGAGGATCTTTCTTGATCTGCTCACCTGTAAACATAGAAGGGTGAAACTTTATGAATTGGTCAACCTTTTTTGCCTCAGAGGATGTAGCAAAAGAAACACCATACCTGAATTTAGAAGCTACCAATTAGGTTAAGAGGTTTATAGAGCGATGAAACTCAACATTAGAAGTATATCCTTGAAGGGACTGGAGAGGAGTGTTACTTTCATAAGAAGGGTTAGTGGGGACAGATGGAACCTTTAAAGGATGGTTAGATGCCACAGCCCTAGCCCAGGTCTGAACCCTAGAATTTGGATGAGCTCCGTCCATATTGTCCCCAATCGGGACAGAATAGTTTGGCTGAGTATTAGATCTCCTTGGAGGCATGATATGAAAGATAGAAAAAAGTAATTAGAGGAGTCCAAGACCTTAAACTTTATATCTTGACATTGAAACACACGGAAGGGAAATATTTCCTAAAATGTCTCACAACCTCTTTTTTATAAGTGTGGCAAGCTTCACACCCATAAAATAGAATCTACTCAACAAGGTATTCTGGACACCTAACTGGCCCTGAACCTAGGCTCTGATATGAATGTGGCATTCCCCAAAATTGGGCCATGTTTAAAGGTAATCTCAAGCCCACATGAATGGTAGGTCACCCCGATAACCCATCTTGTTCATCATCACAACAACCATAAGGGTTGGGGAGTCCTGACCTTATTATTAGATAACGGAAACATAAGGACAATAGTTAGAACATAAACAATATCTAGCATTCCATCAATGCCAATAGTTTATCCAATATACATAAGTCCACAGTAATACACAATAAATCTATAGAAATTTGAAGTCTAAATATATGAACGTATGTCAAGACATACCCCGGACAATATCCAACATCAAGTGTAAAACAAAAGGTAAATAAACTATGAAATATGTGCCTTCCATATAATGGAAACTCATATTTTCAATGTCACACATGATCCACCCGAACACTTTGTCATTGCGCATGAAAAGAAGATGAAGCTCCAGCCCCTATATCGTATGGGGACATAATATGTGGAGATAGTTCACAGTTGGAGCACTAGAATATAACCCAAGAATACAAATAAAATAGTCCATTGGTTCAAATACATGTCAAACCATCATATACGATCAATTTAAATAAATATAGACATATATGATGATACATGTACAATATAGTTTAACAATGTGCCAAACCATGGAACAAGTAATAACATGCATTCTCAAATCATTCATTCATGAGACATTGAATGAAGGACTCCCAAACCTTTCACCCTTACGTTTTAGCCATATAAGGTTTCTACCTTATAATAAGTAAGAGGACACAAAAATCGAACCAACACAACTTATATGATAGGTAGATATGAACCACAAACTAAATACCACTTATTGTAAGTAGACACAAACCATGAACTGACTTACCTCTTATCGTAAGTAGACATGAACCACAAACCGATGTACCTTATATGGTAAGTGGACTTGGACCACAAACCAACATGCTTTGTATGGTAAATGGACTTGGACTAAAAAATATTATGCATTATATGGTAAGGGGACTTGGAGAACAAACCAACTCAACTGGTATGGTAAGTGGACTTGGACTACAAATCCACTCCTGCGGTGAGTGGACACGAACCACAAACTGGCATACGTCCTACAGTTTATGGACTCAAACCATAAACTAACATATATTTTATATCATCAACAATTGACATTTGGACTCTAGCCCTACTTAATCATGTATCAACATCCATACCATTCAACACATAAGGACTCGAACCCATTTAAGTAATTCTAGCCACCAAGTCAACATATCAACACCATAGCCAACCACATGGTCTTTACTAAGCCAAATTAACCATTAGTCATATAGATAGGACCAAGGCCTTAGTTCACAACACAATGAAAGTTGATGTTATTCCTCATTACTATTTTTATACACACCTTTTTATTCAAACACAATTCAACTTCATGTTATAGGGACTATGACCTATTTAGACAACAAACTATCAACGACATCCCCTTACTCGTTACATGGACAACAAATACTTTATCAAATATTTACCAAGCATTCACATTCATTAGCAGTATCTTATCTCATTTATTTCCACTAGACTAATATCATAGATGCACATTTGACCTTCACAAAACTATTTAACAACTGGTTTGTCCAACAAACTAAATGCCTTGATTCAATTAATCATCAATAAAATTTATGGTCATCAAAACCCACGAAATTATTCACATTTCATTAGCAGCTTATACCATATTTTACTTTAACACACTACTCAAATTCATATTCATGTTTAGTGGCTTGAATCCCATATTAGTCATTAACCTAAAAAAGTTATCAATTATGTAGTAAATGTCTCTCAATACCTTCACAATATCAATTATCAATAATTCATGTTTATTGGGACATTGTCTTAATTCAAAATATCCCCAACATGAAATAAAACAATCACTTAGACATTTTCACAAACTACTTGTGTGCCTACCTTTAACAAGGCTATTTTCATGGTAGTAATCATAAAGACAGGATTACTCAATACCGTCATGTTAAAATACATACAACAAGTATGCAAATATGGAATTCATCAACAATAACACGTATAAACACAAGTCTTGGAAAGAAATAACATTATTCATCGTTACGAAACAAAACCCTTTTCATTTTTTTTTCAAAATATCCATGTACACTTACTAATCATAGTGTAGAATACATGAGTTTAGAGTCATTTAACAAGGGGAAGAGTTACATACCATAAACAAGATGATTCACCAAGAAAAACTTGATTCTTTTTTCCTCTAGATGAGCACCCTTCCAACCCTAGCCTCCAATTATAATCCAAGAACTTTGAGAGTGTTTGAGAAAGAGTTTAAGATAGATACAAACAAAATGTGTTTAAGGAGGCCATATACACTTATATAGTGAAGGGAATTAGTATTTAGGGTGTAAGAAATGACAAAAATGCCCTTAGTTAAAATCTGGAAAATGGGCCCATCCAGGGGTACGACTCACTAAGGGAACCGTACCCTAGGGTATGAGTGGTACCTTAACTTATACCCTAAGCTTGTCCTAGGTTACATATACTTGTAAGGGTACGACCATACACCCTTGAGTCATATACAAAGGGTATGACTCACCCCTAAATCATATACTCCACTCGTAACAAAAATAGTACACTCCAACCTAAGACCTCACTCCCTAAAACTCACCTAGCTACAACTTATTTACTACGGGTACGATTGAGGAGGGGTCACTCGTATAGTGGAAAGAATGCCACCCTTATAGGATACTCAAAGTATGGGAGGGAAGGAGAGAGTCTATACAAACCGTGTCCAAGGGGTATGAGTGGCTTGTCCAATCGCATCTTGGACAACATACTAAGAAACTAAATGTTTTTGCAAGGGGAAGAACTTGGGTGTTTCAACAAGAATGAAATTCATGTTGAAAAACCAAAAGTAAACTAAATTTAAGATTAAGAACCCTAATTTCAGAATCATCAAGTGTATTTAAAGCCCCAACAGTCATCCAAGTTGTGTACAAAAAAGACAAAGTGTTATATTTATACTAGGAAGCAAGAAACTGGTTAGGTACCCTAGGCGTGGCACACCCTTGTTGCTGAATGTTTAGGGGCATGGCATATCATTAACGTTGATACACACTATTTTAGAACTTTTGTTTTGTGTCTATTGGAATGGAACTCCCTTACCTTGAAGGATAGATGGCATGACATGCTCTTGGCCTAAGAAATTCTAGATTTTACCATCATTTACTTCTTCCCTTTGCATTTGCATTCCTCACTTCACGGGTACCTTTCCAACATCATTAGACATTCTTATGCTCCTGACTATTTCTCCTAACATATTACATGGTCTCCTATAAAATCAAACACCTCTAATTAGTGCACATAACATAATAAAGTCCAGCGAGATTCACTAGAACAACACATCTCTCAAGCTAGTAACACTAGTTTTCTTGTCTAAATTCTATGTGACCAAATTCAATCTAAACTTATTTGATACTCACAATGAACATTATAAACTAGTACTTTAACACATAGATGCTCAATTTAATCATTAAAAGCTTATTAGAAACACAAGCAGTCATCAATACTATGCTAAATATATGTAGATAGTGATTCTTAAGTGCATAAATCCACCTAATAACACCACCGCACACTTATAGCCTTGTATGACCTCAAAGAACTCTTTATACTATGAACCAAACAAGGAAGACTCCACCGTTAATAATATAATCAAGACACTTAAGATAGCACTACAATGAATACACAAACTGAAAGTTCCACATTAAACATGTCATATACATTTGAAAACTCATGAACAGTACTTCAAAACATCCTAACCTCAATAATTGGCTCAACCAAGTTGGAAAACTCATGTATATTACTTTA
>NC_061121.1:137709579-137713221 GCF_002878395.1 Capsicum annuum | reverse complement strand
GAGATCAAGGCTTACTTTCCATTTTCTTTCCTCTTTCAAGACTCATCTTGGAAGATTTGAATCTTTTATCCCTATGGCACTCGTTGCATATCGAGAAAAAGTTGCGACAAAAATTTATCTCTTCTAAGTGAGGCACAAATGGAAGTGGAGGAGACATTGTGCTACAATATTACACTAAGCACTCGATGGGAGGCAACGCATCACACCATAAAAAGTGGTCTGTATCATTTTATTTATGCATGATAGAATAGAATTTCTTTTTATATTTCTTCATGCATAATTCATGAAATGCTAGAATTAGGAGGAATGTTGAATAAACTTGAAAAGGGGAAATGTGTGAAATTGGCAAGTTTAGATGAACAGGAAGTGCAGGAGACCCAATTTTTGGGCTCAGTTACCGTGACTGTAGTCTGTGCCACTGAGACCATGGAGGCCACGTGACTAATATCACTGTATTAGGACTGTGATTGAGGTCAAATAAGTTTAAATGACCATCCGATGCTACTTTCCCTCACGCCCCTATTTTAATTTCTCTTAAAATTCTCTTTAACTCTTAGCATTACTTTGTGCATCCCAGCGTAAATTTATCCCATGCATCATCACTAATAATATGTTTAGATTTTGTAGTTTAGGAGAGGCCTAAAATAATAATTTCATCACTAATTGTGTGCTTAATTTTTACTATTGTTGTGGTTAACTGTTGTAGTTGGTGTACACACTAATGGGGATGTCTTGAGTGCCCAAATTTAAGGTTTAAATTATTAAAATGATTGTGTACCCCTTGTGTTCTACTAAATACTCCTATGAATTACATGTTAAATTCTTTGAATTTAAGGGTATAATCATAATAGCTAGGCTTGAGTCACTTAATCTTAATGCTTACGTGCCTAGAAAAACATAAATATAGGGATAAAATTGAATGCTTTAACTATCGTGAAGGATATTAGAGTACGGTCTCAGGTACCGCAATCACGTCAATACGGTCGAGGTCACTGCTCCGCAATCTCCTTACCTAAGGGCTGTGTCTGCAGTACCTGAAAAATTTTGCATAACCATTTCATCCCCCAAACCTTTTATAACATTGTCGCGTGGATTTAGTTGTTTGATCTAGCATGTTTTTGGTATGATAGTACTAATGATGGCCTAAGTGCATTGTTTACAAGATCTAAGCCTCAGAGATGAAGGGATTTGAAAACACCAGGTTCATGGCCCTAGAATATCAAAACCTATACAATGTGGATTTGTGCAGGACCAAGTTACTCCCTAATAGAGGTATTATCTTAGACAAAGTAGAGAAAAAGTTCCCAAGCTTTCATGCTAGATTCACTCAGAATGGGTGGCTATGATTTTCCCTAGAACCCTCTGTTGCTAATGAGAATTAGGTGCATCAATTCTAGGCTAATTTAAGTGTAGTTTCTTTCACAAACCGAGTGATGATGATTCGGGGAAAGCAAGTGAACTTTGGGATAGAGTGGATCAACGAGGTGTATGAAATCCTAGATACAGACATAAAGTAGTTCTACGCAAAATTATGTGACCAGGGACCTGGAGAGAAAATATTTTATATCCTAGCAAAGATGTTCCTTGGGACACATCCAACAAAAAGAATCTGATGAATGACTTCACATCTGAGGCCAAACTTTGGCTGAATATTATCTATAGTCAAGTATCACCATGCACTCACATAACCATTATTACAGACTTGTGAGCTTGGATGGTGACCTGTCTTCTCTTTGGCATCGCCTTAAATATGGGTAGGATTGTGTATTCATAATGGAGGTACATCAGAAATCATAAAGGTACACATCTTCTCTTCCCCTCTCTTATCACAGAGCTATGTAAGATGGAATAGGTGGAGGAATATACTATAGATTCCTGGGTGATCTTAGGCCTTACATCTTCCCACTCAAATTTAAAGGCGAAGGCCCCCAAGCTAGAGCAAGAAGAGGAATGCGGACTCTAGAAAATTGACCCAAGAGTACATAAACTCTTGTAGACCTTCATCAATCAACCACCTCAATAACATATAAAGTCAGATGCGAGTGTTTAGAGAGATACTATCCAGTGTGCCTCAAGGATTGGGAGAGTCTTACATCGCTTATCACTCGTACGTAGCTAGTCAGACTATGATAAATACAGGAAAGAGCAGGAGAAAAAGGGAGCCACGATTGCCCATTTGAAGATATCTTATTCAGCCTTAGCTGTATCATACAAAGACCTTAGGGAATAACATAAAAAACTGGTAAATAGAGAGAAAAAATAAGATAAATTCTTTACGATGCTATGGAAGGGGGTGACAGGCATCTGCAAGATTCTCAATCCCAACCATCCAATACCTTCACCTAGGATGGACAGTGAGGATGATATCCCTACTGATTGGTTTACTAATAATGATGTCGATTCAGAGGGAGAGAGCAACTCTTAATGCAGATTTAGGGAGACCCCTTTTACTCTTGCTTTATTGCACACATAGTGAGGACACTACATTCCTTTTTTAGTTGGGTATACCTATGGATATGTATTATTTTGGTGATGGTTTGCTGGATATTTCTCTTTATGTTGTTGAATGTTTTGGGATGATGCCTTGGATATTATTTTAATTTAATTTTTGAAGTAATACATTTTGGGCACTGGATTGGAGCTCACATTTTATGGATTATCATGTTTTTATTATAGTTTTTTTTATCTCATTTTACCTTAGCTTTTACTTTCATTTTTATGATGCATGACAAGTTTTGACCTATGATGGATTGAGTGATGATATTCTTAAAGGTAAAGCATTGCGTTTAGGCTTTGAGGCATATGTGCAGGGGAAGTCTTAGTGTCCGTAACATAGATGTAAAAAATGTAAGGGAAGTCTGAGTAATTGTGGCATTGTATGTTGTAAAGTTAGGGTCTCTTTGTACTCCATTGAAGAAGTCTGAGTAACCATATGAGTAGTTTGCCTATTTTGAGCCTAAATGTGAATCTAAGGCTTTGGTTGTTGCCATAATTCAACAAATTATGTGTGGTACTAATGTAAAATGAACAACCCCCCGTCCAAAAATTTTCAAAACAAAATCAAGGGTATGGACGAGAGCAATTTTGTAACAAAAATTTTTCTCTTTTTTTGGCTTCATAAATTTTGACTTATGAATAGAAATAGATATATGCATTTTGTCTCCTGCGGGGGTGACATTTGAGCCCCTATGGAAAATTTTGCATGCCATGTGTGGTGAAATTTTGGTATTCATATCTTGTATACTTGTGTTATCTAGAACTTGTCCCATTAGTCTTTCAAAACTAATTTTGATTGTATGTGGTTGGAGAAATGATCTTAGGCCACCGTTGTGATTTTTTAATCCACTCTAGCCTAAAAAGACTGCCCATGCATAATTATAATCCCTAGTACCCACTTTGAGCCTTTGGACCTTTCTTTGGTAAACTCATTACAAACTGCGATCCATTCTTTTTATCCCTCATTTAAACCAAACCCTTCTTAAACATGAAAATATGCTTGAGTCTAAAAGCCTAAGTTAGGGGTCATAAAGGTTGACGGAAGAGAGTGTGAGGCCACAAAATTATTAGTGAAATGCTGAATATGACTAAGTGTTGAAAGTATAGTAATAGAAAAACAAAAGATCCAACAAAAGGAATGAATTG
>NC_061121.1:137698412-137706579 GCF_002878395.1 Capsicum annuum | reverse complement strand
ATAATCTTCACCCAACCTTATACTCTTAATGAATTTTAAGAAATAGGTTAACAAGTGAATCTCAAGCATACCACCTTTCCTTTTAAATACATCATCTTGCACTTCACTAGGTGTCATGCAAGGAGTGATCTCACAATTTTCACACAAGACATCATGCTTTGAGAGAAATTTACAATTAACAGATAATGAGTGTAAGCATACAAGTTCACTATCACAAAGACATATGTCTTGCTTTACAAAATTTTCATCCACACGATTTCTTTGAGCAAAAATATCGTTAATGCCTTGATTACACAATATTCTCAAAGAACCATCTCCATTCTCATGATCAACTCTATCAATATTATCACTAACTTGAGACTTACCAAACACACCACACATCTGCTCAAGTAGTGGACTACATTCGTAAGTAAGTTGATAATCAATCACAACCTCACTAGTTATTGGAAACTCACATACCACCGTAGACTCATCTTGCTTTTCACAAGGGTCAACTAGTGTGTGAATATTCTTGTTACTTGGAAATGGAACCTTATTCAAGTTATAAGTGCTAGGACTAGATGGACACAAATCACTCGGACGAAAAGAATAAATTTTATCATCTAAAGGATCAACTAGTGCTTGCGTACTCACAATAAGAGTTTGGTCCTTATGAAACCTAACAACACCATGAGCATCACAAAAGGAAGATTCATACACTTTTACACTAAGAAAATATTAAACTACACCACTTTGGCCATTACTACCACATCCCAACAATTCAAGTTTCTAAGAGTGTAAAAGATAACTTTTTTAACTTGTAGAGCATGGGAAGTGTGTTCTTCACTTGGTTTTGTACCATGGTAGCCCTCATGCTCTCCATCTTAAGGATCAACATCATTCTCCTTGGAAACAAAAATTTGGTAATTAGATTTTGAGGTAGCATTTGAGTTTGTATAGGTTTTGGTGGACATAGTCTATCAATATCCGCTTTCATTCTAATCACACCACCCTTGATTGAAATCATATCCTCTTTTATTGAACCCAAATCACATTTCATGGAACCCAAATCACACTTGATGGATTCAATATTCAATTGCATTATCTTTATTTCACGATCAATGAAGTCAAGTTAAGCCAAAATTGCATTAGCAACATCATTTCCCAAAGGTTGGGAAGTAGTACCATTGGATTCCATAGGTCAAATACCAAACAAGAAGAAAAAACAGCAAAGGAACACCTACAAAACGAACAAACAAGTTATTTAGAATGAAGGCCTCACCACTTTCACTAGATCCTCACCTCACACTTGGTTTCACAAGTGTTGATTCGTTGGCATATACTTGGCAAGTGAGTGAGGGATGATTCTACTTTGGCCCAGAATCAATTTTTGTTTGAGTCGACTCAAAGTAAAATAGATTTTGGACATGAACCAACAAGATACTATCAATTACAAAACGAACAAAGCACGCAAGGAACGATGACACAAAACAAAAGGAGTCTAAACTAATTATCAACCTAGTAGGTAGTTACTAGTTTGCTAATTAGTGATAGAATCAACACAAAAGAAACTAGAAACAATAAATTGAAGCTTAGAAATCTACTTTTAGAATTCAATTTGGTTGTCTATAGAAGTGATGATATGGCAGCTTGTAATTGGGCGTCACTTTTCAAAAAATTTCAACTTAAAAACTCTTGTTTTTGGCCAAACACTCCTTTAGAGAAGATGACTTTCGGTGTTTGAAGGAAAATGAAGGTTTGAAGCTTTTTGGAGCTTCTAATGAATTCAAAATGGATTGGTCCCCTCAAGTGTACTTTTAATTGTACTTGCTTGTCCCCTATTCCTTTTTGAAAGACTTACAATATGTTAAGGAATATTATTGTACAAACACTTAGTACACTCTCTTTCTTCTCCCTTTTTGGATCAAACAAGCTACTTGAATCCCAAATTTAAATTTTCTTTTAGATCTAGGTTCCTTTTGCCAAGACAAGAACAAACAACAATAAATCATCCACAAAACGCCACACACAAGGTATCCCCCATGAGATCCCACCTCAAAAGCTTCAAACAAGTCACAAAAATGGTGGATCTATCTTAAAAACAACCAAATCTTATTCCAAACATAGATCTAGACTCCCTAGGTGCTAGGGAACAAGAGTCGAGTACATGAAACCAACAAAACAACACAAAAACATGTAGATCTAAGATTTAAAATGCTGTCCAAGTACAAAAACGTGAAACACCTATTTTTTTTCTTGACTCTAGACTTTTTTTTGGTGGATATTTTCTTAGATCCAAGGCTTAGAGTTGTGGGAACAAATCTAATACATGACTCTTGATACCAAATGATACAAAAACTAACCTAATAACCGAAATTTAAAACTAATGAAACAAAAATCAGCAACTAGAAGAAGAGTAGATGAAGAATAGAACACACGGATTGGATTAAACGTAAAGATAGATAGTGAGACTTACACCTACACTAATGAATAGCACCAAGGTGTGCATCAAATACCAAGACACACAACACCAATGGAGGATAACACCACACTCTTAGGTGGACACAAAGGGATCAACTCCTCAAGCACCCAACCTTTCTTGCAAAAATGACAACAAGAGTGATTCCACAATCAAAGGTGACCCTAGGTTCAATGTCTTTTCCAAGACCCATACTAAGATGAATTTTCCAAGCCCTACATTAAGGAAAGAAAATACAATTTGAGTTTCACTCAATCAATTCTTCAAAATTCTTGACATTAGAATCTAAAAGGTCTATTTATTCTATTACATAATAATAACTAAAATGCCCTTAATGAAGGGTTCTCCTTTATAGTGTAAAAGGGAGGTCTTAAAAGACCATAATGCCCATAGTTGAGGCGCCTATGTGATGTATAAATCTCTATTTCTCTCTTCAATTTGGACAAGGCTTTGTAATGGTTCCAAAAGGTCTTCAAGAACTTGCAAATTCGAGGCTTGATCCTTTGACAATCCAAATCTTGAACCTTCTAAAAGACCTTGTAAACCTTGTACTCTTTATGTTTGTATCAGTATACAATTGACAATCCTTGTGGGTATGTTGTACTATTCTCAAATTTTCTATATGTTCCTTCTGTCTTCTATAATACACCAGTATGTCATCTGTAAATCCAATGAAAAACATGTCCAAGTACTGCTTAAAGACCCTGTTCATGAAATCCATAAAGGCTATAAGAGCATTAGTCAGTCCAAACAACATAACCACAATCTCAAAATGATCATACCTTCTTGGGAAAGCTATTTTTGGAATGTCTTTCGCTTTCAATTGATGGTATCCCAACCTAAGGTCAATTTTGGAAAACCACCGAGCACCCTAAAGCTAATCGAACAAATCATAGATTCTAGGAATGGGATACTTATTCTTGATGGTAAACTTGTTTAGCTGTCTATAATCTATACACTTTAAAAGAGCCATCTTTCTTATGCATGAAAAAAATAAAGCACCCTATGGAGAAACATTGGGTCTGATGAAACCCTTATCTATTAGATCCTTATGCTGCTTCTTTAAATCTTTGAGTTTGGCCAGAGCCATGAAATATGAAGGGATAGAGATGGGCTGAGTATCAGGAAGAAGATCAATACCGAAATCTATTTCTCTATCTAGAGGTACTCATGAGAAATTTTTAGGGAAAACCTTAGGAATCTTACAGACTGATTGAACTGTTGGGACTTCAAACTTGGTATCTTTGACTAAAACTAAATGGTAGATACACTCTTTTGATATTAATTTCCTAGCCTTAAGATAAAAGAAGAAGTAACCCTTGTGAGACACAGAACTACCAATAACAACAACAATAACAAACCAGTGTATTCCCATAAAGTGGGGTTTGGGGAGGGTCAAATGTACGCAGTCCATATCGCTACCTCCAAAAAAGTAGAGACGTTATTTCCGATAGACCCCTAGCTCTAGGTAGTGAATAGGAACCAAAGCATAGTGAAGTATGATGGATAGAATAACATAAAAAAGGAATAAGACATACTAAAATAAAAATAAAATACAGTATAAATCCAAGAAATACTAAATAATATAAATAGGCGCAATAAATAAGAGATAAGCGATAGGGTATCGAGAATATGAGACCCCCTAGTAGAAACAAACATTTACAGACCAGGGACACCTGGGCCCTCTTAACTAGTTGCTCTTACCTACTTGCTACAACTCATGCACTCATCCTAGCCTTCTACCCTTATCCACCTAGCCTTCTACCCTTATCCACAATCTCCACGCCTTCCTATCTAGGGTCATGTCCTCGGTAAGCTATAGCTGCTCCATATCGTATCTAATAAATTCTCTCCAATACTTCTTCAGCCTGCATCTCCTCCTCTTTAAACCCTCCAATACTATCCTCTCACACCTACGGACTGGGGCATTTATACCCCTCCTCATCACATGCCCAAATCATCTAATCCTTCCTTCCCATAATTTATCCTTCACGGAAGCC
Organism: Capsicum annuum; assembly: GCF_002878395.1. Taxonomy (NCBI): domain Eukaryota; kingdom Viridiplantae; phylum Streptophyta; class Magnoliopsida; order Solanales; family Solanaceae; genus Capsicum; species Capsicum annuum. The sequence continues at coordinate 137,702,121 of NC_061121.1, read as the reverse complement.
ACTCCCACCTTATCTCGGACTGTCTTATTTCTAACTTTATCCCCTCTTGTAAAACCACACATCTAATGCAATATTGTTATTTCTGCCACCTTTATTTTTTGAATGTGGGAGTCTTGACTGGCCAACACTCTGCTCCATATAGCATAACTGGACGGACTGTCACTTTGTAGAATTTAACTTTCAGCTTATGATAATGATAATTCATTATGGGGTGAAGATACTTTGGAGGATGCTAACTCAGAATTAAGGGTCAGACCTCAGTCAATCTATTTTTTAGTATTATGCTTAGAGGATGTGATGAGGATCCATGCCTTCGAACAAATGGTGGATTATGGGGAGAAGGAGTCCAACTCTTATATTTTGGAATTTGACATTCCAAAGGAGCATATGGAACCCCATCCATCAATGGCCAACGAAAGAAACTTCTAATGTACAAGTACTAGCCTATTGATATACAATCTTTTACCTAAGGAGAAAATCTAGAAAATTGATATAAAGTTGGGTAAAAGGTTCAAGTCTTTAAAATGGCGAGATCAAGGCTTACTTTCCATTTTATTTCCTCTTCCAAAACTCATCTTGGAAGATTTGAATCTTTTGTCCCTATGGCGGTCGTTGCATATCGAGAAAAAGTTAGGACAAAAATTTATCTCTTCTAAGTGACGCACAATTGGAAGTGGATGAGACATTGTGCTACAATATTACACTAAGCACTCAATGGGAGGCAACCCATTACATCACAGAAAGTGGACTGTATCCTTTTATTTATGCATGATAGAATAGAATTTGTTTTTTTATTTCTTCATGCATAATCCATGAAATGCTAGAATTAGGAGAAATGCTGAATAAAATTGAAAAGGGGAAATGTGTGAAATTGGCAAGTTTAGACTGAATAGGAAGTGCAGGAGACCCAATTTTTGGGCTCAGTTACCGTGACTGTAGTCTGTGCCATTGAGATCATGGAGGCCACGTGACTAATATCGCTGTATTAGGACTGTGATTGAGGTCAAATTAGTTTAAATGGCCATCCGATGCCACTTTCCGTCATGCCCCTATTTTAATTTCTCTTAAAATTCTCTTTAACTCTTAGCATTACTCTGTGCATCCCAGTGTAAATTTATCCCATGCATCATCTAATTTGGTATGTCATCTCAAATCCGTTGATTTGAATAATAATATGTTTAGATTTTGTAGTTTAGGTGTGGCCTAAAATGATAATTTCATCACTAATTGTGTGCTTAATTTTTACTATTGTTATGGTTAGCTGTTGTAGTTGGTGTACACACTAATGGGGAAGTCTTGAGTGCCTAAATTTAAGATTTAAATTATTAAAATGATTGTGTACCCCTTGTGTTCTACTAAATACCCCTATAAATTACATGTTAAATTCTTTGAATTTAAGGGTATAATCATAATAACTAGGCCTGAGTCACTTAATCTTAATGCTTACGTGCCTAGCAAAACATGAATGTAGGGATAAAATTAAATGCTTTAACTATAGTGAAGAATATTAGAGTACGGTCTCAGGTACCGCAATCACGTCAATGCGGTCGAGGTCACTACTCCACAATTTCCTTACCTGAGGGCAGTGTTTGCAGTAACTGAAAAATTTTGCATAACCATTTCTTCCCCCCAAACCTTTTATAACATTGTCGCATGGATTTAGTTGTTTGATCTAGAATGTTTTTGGTATGATAGTACTAATGATGGCCTAAGTGCATTGTTTACAGGATCTAAGCCTCAGAGATGAAGGGATTTGAAAACACCAGGTTCATGGCCCTAGAATATCAAAACCTGTACAATGCGGATTTGTGCAAGACCAAGTTACTCCCCAAAATAGGTATTATCTTAGACAAAGTAGAGAAAAAGTTCCCAAGATTTCATGCTAGATTCACTAAGACTGGGTGGCTATGATTTTCCCTAGAACCCTTTGTTGGTAATGAGAATTAGGTGCATCAATTCTAGGCTAATTTAAGCGTAGTTTCTTTCACAAACCCAGTGATGATGATTTGGGGAAAGCAAGTGAACTTTGGGATAGAGTGGATCAATGAGGTGTATGAACTCCTAGATACAGACATAAAGTAGTTCTATGCAAAATTATGTGACCAGGGACCTGGATAGAAAATATTTTATGTCCTAGCAAAGTGTTCCTTGGGCCACATCCAACAAAAAGAATCTGATGAATGACTTCACAGCTGAGGCTAAACTTTGGCTGAATATTATCTATAGTCGAGTATCACCATGCACTCACATAACCATTATTACAGACTTGTGAGCTTTGATGGTAACCTGTCTTCTCTCTAGCATCGCCTTAAATATGGGCAAGATTGTGTATTCATAATGGAGGTACATCTGAAATCATGAAGGTACACACCTTCTCCTCCCCTCTCTTATCACAGAGCTATGTAAGATGGAACAGGTGGAGGAATATACTATAGATACATGGGTGCTCTTAGGCCTTACATCTTCCCACTCAAATTTAGAGGCGAAGGCCCCCAGGCTAGAGCAAGAAGAGGAAGAAGGACTCTAGAAAATTGACCCAAGAGTACATAAACTCTTGTAGACCTTCATTAATCAACCATCTCAATAACATATCAAGTCAGATGCGAGTGGTTAAAGAGATACTATCCATTGTGCCTCAAGGATTGGGAGAGTCTTACATCATTTATCACTGGTACGTAGCTCAGTCAGACTATGATAAATAAAGGAACGAGCAGGAGAAAAAAAGAGCCATAATTGCCCATTTGCAGATCTCTTATTCAGCCTTAGCTACATCACACGAAGACCTTAGGGAATCATATTAAAAACTAGTAAATAGAGAGAAAAAACAAGATAAATTCTTCACGATGCTGTGGAAGGGGGTGAAAGACATCTTTAAGATTCTCAATCCCAACCATCCACTACCTTCACCTAGGATGGACAGTGAGGACGATACCCCTGCTGATTGGTTTACTAATAATGATGTCGATTCAGTAGGAGAGAGCAACTCTTAATGCAGATTTAGGGAGACCCCTTTTACTCTTGCTTTATTGCACACATAGTGAGGACACTACATTTCTTTTTTAGTTGGGTATACCTATGGATTTGTATTATTTTGGTGATGGGTTTCTGGATATTTCTCTTTATGTTGTTGAATATTTTGGGATGATGCCTTGGATATTATTTTAATTTAATTTTTGTAGTAATACATTTTGGGCACCGGACTAGAGCTCACATTTTATGGATTATCATGTTTTTATTATAGTTTTTGTTTGGCTCATTTTACCTTAGCTTTTACTTTCATTTTGATGATGCATGACAAGTTTTGCCCTATGATGGATTGAGTGATGATATTCTTAAAGGTAAAGCGTCGTGTTTAGGCTTTGAGGCATATGTGCATGGGAAGTCTTAGCGTCCGTAACATAGATGTAAAAAATGTATAGGAAGTCTAAGTAATTGTGGCATTGTATGTTGTAAAGTTAGGGTCTCTTCGTACTCCATTGGAGAAGTCTGAGTAGCCATATGGGTAGTTTGCCTATTTTGATCCTAAATGTGAAGCTAAGGCTTTGGTTGTTGCCTTAATTCAACAACTTATGTGTGGTGCTAATGTAAAATGAACAACCCCCCATCCAAAAATTTTTAGAACAAAATCAAGGGTATGGACGAGAGCAATTTTGTAACAAAACTTTTTCTCTTTTTGTGGCTTCATAAATTTTGACTTATGAATAGAAAT
>NC_061121.1:137666360-137695412 GCF_002878395.1 Capsicum annuum | reverse complement strand
GACTGTACCAGGGGTATCATCCTAGAAATTGGGATGCCTAGATTGAGCTTATGTTTACCGATAGTTGAATACACCTATTAGGTATTCAAAAGAATCAATGGGTGAAAGTTTGGGGTTTTCTTAAAAGACAAGCATCAAAATCTATAGCCAAACTTACCCATATTTGACCTACTAAATTGATGATTGATTGCTAACACCTACACATCACTCCCCTAGCAATGCATAATCCCAAGATCCATGTATAATTGTTAAAACTCTTATTATTCGCCCCAAATTTATACTAGAAAAACCCCAAAAAAACATTAGTGTAGATACCTATCTCCCCCATTTTTATCTTGGTGTAATATTGGTTTGAATTTAAGTTGTGTCTATTATTTCGAATTAACTTGATTGCCACTCACATTGCTCCTCGAGGATGCGACCCCAACTCTAAAGTTGGGTAAATATATTGATGACCACCTCCTTGCACTAGATTGAATGTGTAAGTTAAGCGTTATTAAGCGATGCAGTTCGATAAAGTGTACAAGCAATTATATGTCATCTCAAGAGCTTAACCCCCTACAGGTGAAGCTAGAAATATTTTTGTATTATGATCAAGAGAATCTACAAAAGTATGAGCAAGTACCTCATTGGACTTTTGATGGTGTGGACAGTCCTTAAGGTGTGCTTTGAAGCATTTCCAAGAATGATAAAGATTCTCGTTTGGCTTTTGTTTGAAGTAAACTCTCTCACTACGACGTTTCGCAGTCATGCTAGATGGGAAAAACAAGATAAGAATTTTTTGAGCTATATTATCCCATGATGTGATTTAATTTACTGGCTTGGTATTCAACTACTTTTTTGCTTTTCACAATAATAAAAAGGGGAACTACGTCATACTCATATAGTCTGCATTCATACCCATGGGAATGAATGTGTCACTAACCTCAAGGAAATTCTGTAAGTGGACCTTTGGATCTTCATGTGAAAGCCCAGTGAACTGTCCAATACTAATAAGAAGTTGTACCACATTCTGCTTAAGCTAAAAATTACCTCTAGTTGTCGGCTTTTGAGACGAGGTGGTCAAACTAGTTGGAATTGGGATTGCCACTTCTCAGAGTATCCTGCGGGTTGCTTGTTCTTCAGCCATTGAAGAAGGGTCTCTTAATCTTCTTTTATTTGCGGACTTCGAGGAGAAGGATTGTTTCTCTTTTTGCGTTAATGGAAAAGTTGCTTAGGTTTGGGGCTTGGTTCAACAAAGTCCTGATCCCTTGCAACCTTACTACTTTATAAACCTGTTTCTAGCAAATATAAAACCAAGACCAAGCATAAAAAACATTAAAGAAATCTAAAAGTAAAACAAAGAATAAAACAGGTGTCAAATTACAAGTCCCCGATAACGGCGCCAAAAACATGATAGTACCCATGTAAGCACACAAGTGTACGTGGTCTATAAAGTAGTAAAGTAGCCTTTAATGATTTCAAAGATGATCTAGGGTCTTCCAAGATGTCCAAAGCGGGTTTTAAGACGTTATATTTATAGTAGACAAGTCATAAATCAAATAGGATTAGCTTTCCGCACAGTTATTTTCTAGCTGAGCAAACTATGCCCACATTTGATCATCATTGCATTGCACTAGAAGTAGCTCAGGAGAGTTGAGGAGACAGAGAAGAGCAAGAGAGAGAACTCAAGAGAGAGAGATAAAAAGGGTACCTTACCTGGGTCGGTGCTGGCACCGGCCAAACATCAAAGAAGAAGATCGTTAGGTGAACTTTCATAGAAGAACATTAGTAGAAGAGAGTTATTAGAAGGGAGACAGAACTACCCTCTTATTCAAAAACTTTTTCATCAGGAAACTAAAACTTTACCACGCGGGTGAGACAATCTATTGATGCATGGCATAAATGGAGCCAATACATGCCTAGACTAGCATCAAAATATATCATCTCTAACTCTATTAAGTCTGCTAGTATGATCTTTTAGAGGACAGTAATAGGACACTTCCCATTGACTCGCTTAGCAATAAATAACTAACTCACCCACTGAGTAGAAATTGAGAAGGGCTTAAGGAGATTTTTAAGACCTACCCCAAAATATACAACAACCAATGGAGTTACATAAGGGAAATTTAATCCCAGGTCTAAAAACACATATACATTAAGGTGAAAGGCACTAAGCATACAAGGACAATATTTTGATAACTTTTTTATTCCAGATAGGATGTTAATGCATAAAATTAATTATGGCACTGACCGCCACTGGTACTAAATGATGCGCCCTATGAAGGAACAGGGTGGCCTATATGAGCTGCTGGATTAGTAGCCTGAGTTTGAGAATGGGCATCTCTACCTTTCTTCTTAGCATATAAAAACTTTTTGATCCTGTGTCCCATATTACCATAATAATAGCAACCCCCTTTTCCCATCATCTATTAACCCAAATGGGTTCTGCCATAATTTGCACATGTTGGGTAGCTAGGCCTCCCGATCACACTATTCTAAGACCTTGAATTTGAAGTCCTACCATACTGCTCTTTCCTGGTCCAGGGTGCAGGCGCATTGGATGAAGATGGTACAAACTTAGATGAATGATCCTAAAACTGCAAGTGGCTTCCTCATCCAAAACTTGGTTGACTATAGTAAGACTATTTAGTCCTAGTTATCTTGTTTCTCTTCTTTTTTTTAATCAACTTTTCTACCTCAATCTATTAAGCATGAGTCATCAATGGAGAAATATCTATGTCTCCAATCAATATGGCAGTCCTACACTCTTGATTACTAAATTTGACATGCCAGTAACAAACTTACTCATTCTAGCTCTAACTGAGTGAACTTAAGGTAGTACTGCTTCATTGTCGTAGAGCCCTGCCTCAGGTTTATGAACTCCTCTAATTTATCCTCCCTCATCTCATGAGGAAAGAACTTGTCCAGGAAATCACTCTAAAATACCTACCAGCTTATAGGAGTTGCATTCTCACCCATATCATAGTTTCACACAGTGACACAATCATAAGCAGTATCTTTTATCCTATAGAATGCTAGCTTTACACTCTCCTCTTAAGTAACAAGCATGATCTGAGTAATCTTTCTCACCTTATCAATAAAGAGTTGAGGATCCTCATCCACCCTTGATCCATGGAACTCAGGTGCATTAATATTCATAAAGTCCTAAATTTTGGTTGCAGCTAAGTTACCATTTTGCTGAAGTGGGACTGCTTCCTGCTAGTTTCTTTGAACATTAGCTTTTATAGATTAGTCCAACACCTGAAAGACAACTCAAAATTAGGCATGAGAAACATTATCATTCAGAGGGTCTGCGTGCAGTGGTAGTTGATTAGTATTTCTAGATGTGTTAGCTCGATGATGAGGCATATTCTATCATATGAAATCATAAATTAGACTAGATAGAGAAAACTTCAAGCATGATAGATCATTAAAGTTAGGGTGATTCCTAACTTAATCCGTAGTGTCTTGCTCATAAATGTGGAGTTCTTCACATTCATGATCAAAAATCTATGTAACATAGCTTGTCTGACTCCCTAGGACTCTTTAAAACCTTTGGCTTTGATACCTTATTTGTAATGACCCTAGAGCACCCATTGGACATCATATGATACTCAGGACTATGAGTAGCCCCAAGCTAACCCATGATATCTATTAAACTTAGATTCACGTAAAAAGTGAAGTTTTATGTATAGAAATAAAAGGTAAATAATTTCTTATTCTAGTGTAAATCTTTAACTTGGAAAATCTTAAACAAAATATTTGAACTTAGAATATACACAGTCTGACAAGCCTCTACTTCTAAGTAGAGAGCCGCTGGGCTAGGCCCTAGCTAATCAAAACATAAACAAAAATCAAAGATCTAAAATAACTTTTAGTAATAAACATGAGTCTGATAAAGTGGGTCCTCAGATATGAGGACTTAATAAAAGTTGGGATGCAGGAGATGATGTTTGTGGCCAAATGAAATACTAAAAATAAGCACCAAAACCTACATTATAAGATAATGTATCACATACACATATATATGGGTCAGTACTTTTGGAATATACTGACCATATGGGGGTGAATGCATATGTAAAACAAGAACTGAATATATGTGTGTACTTTAAAATAATGCATGCAAAGAAAAAATATCTCACCCTGGACTTGAGTAAAAATAAAGAATGTAAGATCATAAAACATGGATATTGAAGCATATGAATAAGTTTGGTGAGCCATAATACTTAGTTTCTAAAAATTCGTAATTTTATTCTTTTTTATGAGAGATTCTTCCAAACAACATAAACCATGTGAGCTAACATGGAGTCTAATGTATTACCTATATTGGGGAGAGTTGTTCTACCCTTTCCATCAAAATAGAACCTTAACTTAAGTGATCACTAAACTTAACCCATATTAGGACTTGAATCTGTGATGGCTCGTAGTTTCTAGGAATTTAGGACACCCTTATCCACATTCTACTGTCGATGCTAAATACTAATACAACTATAACATACCCAGTGAGTTCCCATCAAGTGGGGTCTGGGGAGGGTAAAATATACGCAGTCCATACCATTACCACTAAAGGAGTAGAGAGGCTGTTGATGTTAAATACTACTCCTAGAAAATATGTCTATGTATATATTCTCATACTTAATAAATCCACCTTAAAATAACATTAGGGTTTATAGACCAAAAAAAAATTTATTCTCCTCTAATTAAATCATAATCAATATCAACACTTGTGGATTTCATGTCTTATCTTTTGAAACACCCTTGTTTTTGGACCTTAGAAAATTTCTTGGAATTCTAGTCTCTTGACCCAATACGACTCATGAGTATGAGCCGTATGTTAGGGTACAGATATAATGGTCCATTCATTGGTTGGTAGGATGGATTTTGGTCACTGAAATGGGTATTACTTAGTGGTACGAGTCATATAAATGGATAAAGTTTGTTAGGTTTCTTAACTTAACCTTAAAATTGGTAACTTAAGTTTGATAAAAGTACAAATGACTCACTAGGATCTGTAAGCTAGGGTACGAGTCGTACCCAGGACTCGTATGATGGACAGGATTCAAACCTTCTATGATTCTATCTTACTATGGATAGGGGTGATGGGTATGGATCATATACTGTTAATACGACTTTGGTAGGATGAATCTTACATTGGAAAATGTTGGCTTTAAGGGTTGAATCTTAGGATACGAGTGGATGGTACCACTCGTATCGAAGAGTACGACCAGTGAGAGTCATTCATACCCCTGTGATGGGATTTTGTGCAATTTAAGTGAAGGTATTCTGGATATTTCCCCAATTATCCTAATAAGGTCACATGACTTTTAAATCTCTTGGTAGGCTATTTACCCTATTATTTTATTCATTAATCCTAGAAACTCTTCCTAAATACTCTATAATTCTCTCAAAAGCTTTTGGGCAAGAATGCTAGGGTTTTAACTAGAGGACTAATTTGGGGATCTTGTTGGTGATTTGTCTCCATCTACTTTGTCAATTAAGGAATACTCTCTTCTTTCATTGTTATTTCCAACTAAAAGCATGGTTTTACACAATGTTTTTATGATTTGAATATTGTATGATTTTTGGTTTTAAATATTATTTGGGAGGTTTTGGTTATAAATGCTTGGTTATGATTTTCCCATATTTTAATTATGTTTTTTTTATGCATTAATGGTAGTTTTGGATAATTATTTGAATTGGAATGGTTCTTTGGTAATGGACTTTGGTTTCAGAAATACTATGCCCCAATGTGTTTGATAAAATGCCTTTAGCAATGTTTTCACTATGTATTACTTTTTCAATGGAACTTATGCATGGTTTAAAATTGGTAATAGGACCCTAAATGGTATGAATGGTCTAAATAGTTTTAAATAGATTGGAAAGGCCTTGGTGGATATGGGTTTTGGTTAATTGGAAATCATGAAGGGTACATGGAATCCCTTACACCTATATATAGTTTTCTATGGACAAATCTTTCAAGTATTATTGGTATGATAATACCACTATTAATGTCCTTGGTAAATAAATTGTTGATGGATTATTTGGTAGCTTGGTTATCATTTTAATTGGGAAATAATGGGGGAGAGGGGATGTGGGTAGCAAAGTTGTGGAAGGTGGAGGTCCAGGGTGAACCAAAACTGGAAAATCATATTTGCCAATGTGAGGTTGGTCTTGATGACTGTGTGCACGATGTAATACTTTATATTTGGGGGATGTACTAGACATCCTAGGTTTTTATTCCTTGGTCATGTGGCTTCACGCACTGGGGTCCTTTTAGCAGGGGGAGCTGAACCCATATATCTAGTGGGTTGTTTAAGATGGCAAATCTACATAGCATAGGTAAAAATTTTAAGGGCCTGCTAAACTAGGTTCCCTTTCCAAGCATAGTTATATATATATTTATGGTTGTGTGCATATGGATGGTTTTATAAGTGGAATTATTTGTCCTTATCTTAAGTTCATGCTAGCAATCACTGGCTAACCTATATTCGGACGAATGTATACCCACGTTATGTAGGAACCAACCATTTTACTCCTCATACATCGTGACTAACTCAGGGATAACTGATGGATTAAAGTGGTGAGATTCCATCTTTACAGAAGGCTTCATTTCATGTTATGGATATTCTTGGACATTTTAAATTATTTTTGTATATTGGTTTGGGATATGGTTGGGGGCATGTACCCATCAAATCTTCTTACTCTTTTGGTTAGAGGCTTTGTGGTACTACTATGGGTTGGAATGGGTAGGATCGGTATTGGTGTTAGCCTTAGCATTGGCATTGGTATTGGGGATGATACTGATTGATGATATTGTCCAGCGTATCTTATTTTAGGATTAATCATATTATTTTTTGGAACTTATTTGGTTATGGCTCTTATTTTGGTAATTGTTTGGCTCGGTGGTTTGGTTGTTACGGTTTTGTCTGCCCCTATGCAGTTATTCTATCTTACTATTTGCTTGGTATTTTTCTATCTCATGGTATACTAATGGTGGTTAGTTTGGATTACAGGGGGTGATCCCTAGTCCTAGTACGCCTATTACGACAAGGCCGAGGTCAGGTTGTGTCATCTTTAGATCAAAATATCAATCTTTCTAAAATCATACTATATTACATATGAATAAATCTTAAAAGCTTAAAATTTCTTGTAAACTTAATACTTCTTAAATCTTGAAACTCTTACTTTCTTTCATAGCACTTCTAACAAAATATCAGGCTCAATACCCATATAGAAATCTTTCAGCATAATATTAATCAAAGTAATAAAATTCAAATCACAATATCAATCTTCATGTTCAAAACATAAATAGATGAATCCTTTATTCATCTTTAGCCTTTAGATCACAAAATAAGGTTATACTTCAATATATGGGAATTTGGGGGATGAACCCTAATGTAAAACTTATAAATTTAATCTTAGAAATCATGCTTTTTAGGCACAAGGATAGAAGATTAACATTGTTCAGATTCCCCTATATCTGGAATTGCTTGACATGTGAAGAGGACTTAAACTTTGAGACTTGAGAGGTGACATAGTGAGAGAAACCCTAATCTTGTTGTTCTTGAATATAGAAGGAGAACATATGCTATTAATTAAATGAAAGATAGAGGAAAATAATCCCTCTCTTGAGTTATAAGTTATGGGTTAGGAGTTATAAAAGGGGAAAAAACCAAAAGGTATCTTAACTAAACTTATAGAAATATGACCTCCAGTCGCCTGGCGTCAACTTACGAGTTGAAAGAAGAGGTTATGACTAGGAACTCGTAAGCTTGGCAGTGGCAAGGATTGAACACATTGGTCAACATATGAGTCATATCTTATGACTCATCACGTCTCCATGCGACTTGTATCATTCTCTCATAACTTGGATAGAGACTTGGGGGACCAATATAGTTAACCTTACATCTTAAATTCATGAATCCTAATATCCTATGACAATTCCTAGGGTCAAATTGTAACTACAGCAGTCTCAACTACTTCATATTTCGATAACTACAACTCTTACAACTTATGACTCATAAGGTGTATACATGATTTAAGGGTATGAGTCATAAGTTTAACAATGGCTTTCAGACAAGGGGTATTACATAGAATTTCCTTAGTCGTTCATGTTTTGTAAGTATTACTATCTTAGCACTGTTTATGGCTCACTTGACATCTAGGAATGAATGTAGATACCTTAGCTTAGTCCTGGGTAGAAGTTGCCTAAAATAGATTTTGGGAATTAACATAGGCCCTTTTGCCCCATCTTAGGCCAAGACTTGTGTTAGCCTTGCAGACTTAGTTACATATGATATACTCTTATTATTAGTTGGTTTAACACTTGAGGATATTTAATATATTTATTGAGTATGTTAGTTGGATATTGAAATATTGATGCTACGTTCGAGTATTGCTTGTATATATGATTAATGACAGGATATGATATGATATGTTATGACTTATATGTACATGATTATTCATGTGGAATCTGGATACGACTAATAATATGGCTTATTGACCTTCTTAATGATATAGATATTGATGTGATTAATGGTTAATGGCTTATAGTTATATTATGGCTCATAGTTATGATATGACTCATAGTTATGATATGGCTTATAGCTATGATATAAATTATACATATAACATGTCTCATAGTTATGATATGGCTTACATATATGATATGGCTTATATATATATGATATGACTCATAGTTATGATTTGACTCAGAGTTATGATATGGCTTAGAGATATGATATTACTTATACATACGATATGACTCATAGATATGATATGGCTCCTAGATGTGACTAATGACTCATAGATATGATTAATGATTTATAGATATGGTACGACTCATATATATGATTAATGCCTCATACATATGATTAATGGTTTATAGATATAGCATGACTTATTGATATAATTCAGTGAAAAAACATAAATACCACTCTGAACTTATCACCACAACTTACTTTAACACTTTAACTCTTCAGGCAATTATTTACCATCTTAAAAAACTTTTGCATGAATTAAATATCAACATTGAGATATAATACCACTCTCACAATAGAGAATGAATTGCACGCTCCTACATATCAGCGCCATATTAATGCCACGTGGAGCCACACAAGACACACAAAAACATATTTTTAATAAATAATTTATATATATATATATATATATATATATACATAAATAGTTGCATAAGGCTCAGGCTTACTAAGCCTAGTCCAAAGCTTGTGATAAAGAATATAAAATTTAATTTTATAAAAAATATAACTTAAGTCACATTTTTCAATAACATAATTAATTTAATTTAATGCTACATTAATCATGTGTTATTTGGTAAGTCATTATAATTATTAAAGTTTTTTTGTTATACTTGGACAACATTTAAAGGACTTTATTTTGAGAAAGGAAATATGGAGGATAATTAGCATATACGAATAAACATACAATTCAATTTCAAACAAACAAATGGTGTGTTCAACATGTTTTAATTTTTTCCCCCATATTTGATAGATTTTTGAAAAAGTGTTTCTCTAGGAAACTATTTTTTTAAAAAAATTTATAAAAATGACTTTGTGGAAGTAGGAAAATTACATTCTATATTTCACATTTATTGATTCGTTCACTCTTCAATACACCTTATCTTCACAAATTGGTAGCTCCCATCCCTAGCACCCCATGATCCACCTCCCATAGTAGATATCTAAATTGTACATAAACAATTTTTAAATAATATTTTACTTACACGCCGAATACAATAAAATAAGTAGGAAATTTGAAAATTATTTTGAAAATAATATTTGACAGCGGTCAAGCACACATGCAAGTGCATATGGTCTATCAAGTAGTATAGTGACCTTAAATGATTTCCAGGTTGATCTAGGGTCTTCCAAGATGTCAAAAACTTGTTTTAAGATGTTATATTTATAGTAGAAAAGTCATAAACCAAATAGGATTAGGTTTCAATAGTGTTATTTTCCAACTAGGCACACTTTTCCAGCTTTTGATTGTCATCGCATTGTGCTAGAGTGTCCATCACTTATAGCTCGTGAATCAGTGTAATTTCGTTGAGATTGTGGAAGTAGACAATTTTTGATTGGATTATTGCCGTAATGCAGTACATCCTTAATCGCTATTAGGATAAAATTGCGGTGGTGGGTCAATATTTTAGGCCCTTTCTAAATTATTTGGTGTGTTGCTAGCGCCAATAGTACATTACCATGGTTCTCGCATACCTTGGACATTGTAGGTATCAAAGTTGCATCAAAATGTGCATTGTGTTTTCGTTGATCCATTCCAAGCATTTTTGAATTGTTTCCAATTGATTTAAAGCTTTTATATCCTTTATATATCATAATAATACACTAAGTATGAGGCTTATAAGTAGTTATGTAGTTTCTCCTCTGAGAATGAGTGATATATTCCTAAAAACTTTGTCCCACAATGTTATAATTTTTATTTTAGTCTAATTTTGTACACTACAACATGCAACAAGTCAATTTCCATAGGTATTGCACATATATTTTGGGATTTTTTCTCATTATTGAACATCTATACTCATTTATCATGTGATCACAGGTTTACCAAAAAAAAAAATCATGCCACAAATTAAATTTTACCAAGTTTAGGCTCCATAAATTTCAAGAATAATGAGACAAACAATTTTAGAGTTATATCAAGCACTATATCAAGTTCAGTGATAAAGAACACGTTTTAACCAAGTTGAAGCCAAGAATATTTACATGGATTAAAGAATCTTTGAAGCAAAAGAGAATAATGTGATTATAGCCCTCCTTTTTTGAATTATATCGAAAGTGTGGCGAGAAACATTGGGGATATTGCCTTTTATAGTTTTAGATGGAAGTTGGAGAGTTTTAATTGTATAGGGAGTTTGAATTGTAAAGGTTAGGGTTAAAGTGTCGATTTTGAAGGTTTAAATAATGTGGGGTAGATCGGATTCGGTTAGGTCACAGGGGCCCAACGTAGATTTTGAAAATAGTCCCAAAGAATTTTTACCCACTTACGACCTGTAAGTGCTACTTACGGTCCCCATAAGTGGATCCATAAGTTAATCCTCTACCCGTTTGTTGTCTTATTTCTATGAATACAACTTCGGGGGCTGGTAGGTTTTACTTACGACCCTTGTATGTGGCTTTGTAAGTAAAACTTTAGGACCCAAAATTTTTTATAATATCCACGACTTCAACTTATCTATTTTGGGTTGTACGTACGAAACCCATAAGTAGGGTCGTAGGTCCACTTTACCTGGGCTTGTTTGAAATTTTTCAATTTTTTTCATTCTCCCGGTTGTCCCCATGCTTTTAACCTAAAAATAGAAACAAAGTTAACACTAACACCTTGGGTTGCCTCCAAAGTTGTGTTTGATTTAATGTCACATCAAGATGTGGCTATGTTAGATACTCAGAATTCACCAACAAGCTCAAGGGTTGCCTTTCATAAAGCTCATGATTTAATGTTGTGACATGACTTAGTTTCCTTGAATACTCACTCTTTTTCAAGGTTTACATACTTACAAAGCTTCAACTCCTCCATACTTCCCATATATTGACTAATACGATGCCCGCTCACCTTAAATTAGGCATCTTTATATTCGTTTCAGCTCAATTGCACTATGTGGAAATACTCTAACCAAGGTGAGTAGAATAGACCACCTAGACTTTGACTTGCAAGGAAAAAAAGTCTCAAATTATACAATAAGACTATATCACCAGGCTAAAATACCCTTTTCTCAATCTTTTTGTCATGGTACAACTTCATCTTCTCCTTGTACAAAGCAAAACTATCATAAGCACCTAGGTATAATTCATCTAACTCATTCATCTTACTCATTCTCAAGTTTGCAATACCACTCCACTCAAAATTCAACTTCTTCAATGCCCATTATGCCTTGTGCTCAAGTCAACGACAAGTGGCATGCATTATCGTATGCAAACTAATATGGAGAAGCACCTATGGTTGTTTTAAAAGCTGTCCAGTAGGCCTAAAGTGCATTGTCTAGCTTCCTTGAAAAATTAGCGTAGTTGGAGATGACACTGAAGCTATACCTTCAGTCAAAGGATAATGCGGTCGCTATCAAATATAGTAACACAACAAAGGTTGGGGTCGAATCTCAAGGGAATACATAGAATCATGGATCTTAATTACTTTATTCAACGAGCAAAATTATAAAAGTAAATGGGGAGAAATTGTAGTGGCAATATTGAGCAAGTAACAAGTATCAACTCTGGTTGTAATCAGTCGTAGATGAACAGTAGGATTATGTTCCCCATAGCTTCTTAACTCATTATATTTATCGTTCATTATTTGACTAACCTGATACCTTACATGCAGAATTTGGTAAGTTATGTACAATTAACTATTTTTTTGACTAGTTGATAGATTTCACCCTTTACCTTTTGGGTCTCAGGATGTCTCCTTACTAACCCTTCTCCCATATCCCAGTTAACTATTACCTTTTAGTTCTCTAGTTATTATTTGATAGTTAACTATCATACTTAGATAATACCTATTAGCGTAGATCGATGGTTAATCTTCAAGTTACTAATGTAATTACATTTTTCTAGTCATTACTCCTCTTTTGGAGTAAGTAGCAATAATCTAGGTAGGATCCTAATGTTCGTAACCACTAAGACATCTATGAAGTAGAAGATAATACAATACATGTGTTGGTATATGTTCAGAACAACATAGCACTTTCTCTACTTCATCAGTCCACCATGGTTTCCATAACCCTAGCTAAGGGTCTTAGCCGCTCATTCTTGAGAAATAATAAAAAATATTCATAATTGAAAGCATCAAATGAAATCAAATTAATCATAACTGAAAACCCAAAAATTCAACTAAATTAATACCAAATAATTCTAAGACCAAATTCGAATCTCAGAATCAAAATATGTGTTTGTGAGTATAAAGAGTGCGTAACCTTACTAAAAAACACATAAAGGGTATTTATAGTACATGAGGAAACCCTAAAAATCAAAGCCCAAATGAAAAAGAAAAAGTGGAGTCGGTGGACACTTACTTGGGCCACATACGCCCCGTTGTACTACATATGGTCCACAAGTGGATCCAGGTAAGTGCAAGAAAGTTTTCGTGAAGCTTTGTACTCTCTTGATCTTGACTTCTTGTTATTACCTTAGCCAGTTCTAATGCATAAGTACAACATATGATTTGCATGTGGACCCAGATAACTGCTAGAGTCTTTAAATTCCTATTATCAAGTCTCTTGATTTCAATTTCTAGTACATGCTTTAGTCACATAAGCCCAAAAATGCCCAAGTAAGTAGCCAAAAACTCTATTTTTCTTCATTTTCTTGAACTTAGCATCCAAAGTCTAATTGCTTGCAAAACATACCCAAAACCCATTTTGTCTAACAAAACGCCCTTAGAATCATGCATATTTTCTAAGTTTTAATCATAAAAAATGATAGAAATTCATAGCACAGCAACACCCTTAACTTAGAATGTTGAATGTCCTCAGGAAACAAAACAAGATTCTTAACTAGGAGAATCTAAGATATCCAAGGCAGTCAGTCATCATCTTAAGTTCAAATACATTATCCCCTCTAAAACCAGAAGTAAAAACTAACTGTGCGTCCATATGAAGTACATGAGTATAATATAAAGAAATTAAGTTACGACAATTACATTAGTAATAGACAACTATGAATATGTACAAGTTACACATTTCTAAACAAGTATGCAACTTAGCAATACAGTCCATGTGCCCTCACATCAAAAGAAGTCCTACTAACACATATATGAAATCAAGCATGTCAATGTGGTGATGGTAAAGAGAAACTTATACTCAAAACTAAGTTATTATCAATGCATGTCAAATAACATAAAATTGCCCTTATTTTCTACACCTATGCTTTAAAATAGTCAAGTCATGATCACTATAGGACTTGTCTCGGCTTCTAATGTAGGCTTGAGGGGATGGTATGGTACATATGGATATCAAGTAACTAAGCCTCCTTGGCACTACGCTAACTTTTGGGTCTAACTTATTAACCATTTTTCACTTTATTTCTTCCCTTATTTCTCCCTTTTTATTTTAAATAACATTCAGGTTGGGTGTGGTTTCTTTATTCTTTCTATTTTAACCTTTTCACATTTTTCTTTTTCTTTTTCTTTTGTTACCACACCCAACCCTAATTTTTCTTTCACTTTTTTTACCCTTCTTTATATCCACTTCACATCACACACCCCTAAAATAGCCACCCTCAACTTAGGCAATTTACTTGAGTTAAGGTGCATAATTTCCTAGGAGGACCAGGTCCAAAACAGGTTCATTGTAAAACAACTAGGAAGGTGAAAGATGAAAATAAAGAAATAGAGTATGTCTCAAAATAGGGGTCAAGGGATAAAATTTCACAATAGAAATTTCATTTGGACTAAAAGTGGACTACAATCCAAAAATGGCCTATGATCCTTTCCTAACCAACTACCCTCCAACCTGGGCAAAATTAAACAGGAAAATTTTGGATTTAGCACGAAAAGGGAAGTAATATAGTAAATCACACAAATGGCACAGGACTACATCACGAAGCTACAACCTATCCAGTTCATGTAATTGTTATCTACAGTTACCACGTCCCAAATTCTAATGCCATAACAAGATCCATGAAGGTCAAACATATATACAATACACATAGTTCAAAAATAAGGTTTATAGGGTTGTCGTTTTTCTCAAAAATCAAAATCAAAACATATCAACTTCCCTAAACACCCAAAATTCACCTAGTTACATAACAAGCACATCACAACAAAAAATAAAACACATCATAAATCAAATTTAAGCCTAGACATGTTGGTTCTGTACCCATACCACGACTGATAGGAAAAGAAGTACGACAATAAAAAACCATGGTGGCTAGTGTTTTCCATACCCTAACTAAAAGACTTTGCACTATTCAGAATGCACAAAAATAAAGTAAAAAAAAATAGGAAGTGAGAATATACATGGGATGCACTAAGCATCTGGTTTATTGACATTCCTTGATCGAGGTATATTCACAAGAAGAGGTGGTGGTGATGGCGGTGCCCTACTAGAAGAGAAACCCACTGTAATCTCATCACATCTCTACCTCTAAACAAATGTAGCCTCATGAGAATCATATGTATCCCTTTTTAGGGCCTTCTTACAAAACATATTTAGTTCCTATAAGTCTCCTTCCCATCATTTCTTGGTCCCAACAACGGGGACCACCTCATCATCGTCTACAAAAAAGGTAAAAATAACTGGGTCTAGGTAGAGGTACAGACTGTAAAACTAGGGGAATGATCAGAGGGATGGATGATATATCACTCTCAGTCAGTGAGGACACCTTATATCTAAGTGTATCCATCTTCCTTTTTATAGCTCCTAGATTCGATGCCTTAATCATTGTGAACTTGTTTAACAAACATCTCTCAAAAACATCAATACATGCATGTAGATAACATGAGGATATGAAATAATAAATGTATGTGTAGACTCTCATCTAGCGTCTACTGTGTGTAGTCTGTTTCGGACCCATGGCTGGATCTGCTTATACAAAGTCGCCACCTGTGTCTCTAAATTCTCTAGTCATTTGGTAGTAGCTCTCTAGCTATCCACTAAGCTCTACAAGAATGCATAAGAAAATAACTCCATACTTGATGTAGAAGTTGAAGTGGATGGGTGAGTGGGCCTTGAAGATATGCCAACCGGCTCTGAGGTACATCAGGGTAAAATATGGATGTTACTATGGTCCCTTCACCCTTTGTACTATCCTTGAGGGCCTCGTTATACTCCCCTATTAAAAAATCTATACCTACACCCATATCCTTTCTTTGTACCTCACTAGGCTTTTTTGGAAACCTCAGTCTGTGCCTAAGGTACTGTGACAGGCGTACTAGGTCTCCTAGGAAGAGCTAGACGTGCCAGATCCTTAATCATCTTCATTTGTGTAGTGGCTGTCACCTGTACTCTATCATTAACCCTTGGAATCTCTAGTACACCAGTATCATCACATAAACTATGAAAAAAAGGGAATGGTAAATTCATCACCTCTATACAGGCTTTCTCATGAATCGCACACTGAATGATAGTTGCAAAACCAGTGACTTATCCATCCAGTATGCTAGCAATTAGAGCGGCTCCCTCCTAAGTCAATACATTATACAAAGCAGTAAGAATCAAACTATTTCTAATGAGAAACCACCAAAACTTAGCAACAAAAGTTAATATTGTGTTATTTATCATGCCCTGCCCCTCAATCCAAAGGGTCTCATTACCCAAAGGTGAAATATAGTCGGTAATCCACCTAGCCATCTAAACTCTCTTATGTTTATGCTTAGTCTCCCTCATAATATATCTTTCATGTACAAATCTTAATCTCTAATCACACTCTATTGTGGTTGTTGGGGAAATATAATTTGGATAAAAAAGAAATAGATGGTTGGCTACTACTAAAATATCAACCCTGGCCCCTCTTACAAAGGTTTGCTTGAGCTATGGATATTCAACATGTCTAGGATATCCCTCCTGGGAGTTTTCAAAGCTATTGTGCCATGGTATAATTCATTGAACTCTTACACCAAAGTTGAGCTATTAGAACTACGTGGTGTAGTAATCCACTCTAACTGATAATGGTCAAAAGATGTCGCAACAATGGTGCTCTACTCTGCACAAATAGCTCAATCCTACGGTCCTTATAAATGACCCTCTTAGATGATTTGATCTTTATAATATCACTGTCTATATTAAATATTATTTACAGTCCCTCTACACGACTCCTCGGGTTATCCTCTTCAAGAGGTACCTTTAAGGCATATGTAGAAGAGGAACTCTATCTCTACTATGCTGGTGCCTCTAAAACTATGCACCTTATGGGAGGACTGCCTGGTACCTTCCTCGTACTATGATACACCTAAGAGCTGTACATGAGCTGTCGTACCACCTCAAACTAGGGTACTATTGATTACCCTTCTAAACTGTAGCCTCAGATGTATCCATGGACCCCTCCCCAAACAGGGGGTCCTAAGTAATAACTTATGGAACTAGATCAGACTCTACCTCATCCTTAGCATCATCATTACTTAGTAGAGAAGAATGGGTGAGTGATCTCCAGGCTGACTTCATCCTTGGTTGGGCTAGAGCTGCTTGGGCACTTGGAAAGCCTGAATGGCCTTAGTCCAAGAGCTAGGCCAGGTAACGTTTGGCCTTCTTCAATACTGTGAGTTCTCTGGTAGCGGCCACACCCATAGTGCCTAATATAGCAGTCACAGTTACCTCATTCACCTGGGCTTAACTCAGTTGGCGTATTGCCACAACTGCAGCTGCTCTAATCTATGTAATAGGGCACTCCTCTACCGAGCCACTGCGCTCGGGGAACTCATTTCATCTCCTTAATGCAAAAACCTTCTTATTTGCATATTTGTGAGACATATGTACCTGAAACACTAAATGTTAGTTTTTAACAGATAATGAGGGACTGCAAAATTCAAAGAAAAAATCAAAATTTGAAAACATTGAATTTTCCTTTAATTTCCACATACCTATAATTGAATGTAGTCCCAATGAGTCAAATGTGCATACATAGAACAATAATTATATCCATCATTACCAACTATCATCTCAAACTCAAGGTATTCACCTATTTCTTCAAGTGCCTCTTCCGGTTAAGGTAAAATATTATAGTTTAATCCAAGAACTACGCCCTACATTAAGATTCTAGTATAATTCAAGGATCCTAGCTAACAACTTCATTGGTAAAAATATATATTGAATATAAATAACCATAGCAACTACTTGTTTTCACTTTTAACATACAGCGCTATGAGTAGGATCCAAGAACATTACCTTTTAGATAGAAAAATTTGAAGTGCACTATAAAGAAATGAAGAAATATTAAAGTTGGAACACATGTATAACACTTTTAGTCAAGTTGGTACCACAAATAAGTACCAATTTAACCCTTTTACTAGTGTGTTACAAGTTTATACTTTGAGGGAGAAATTTAGATTTTAAAGGAAAGAATAAAATTTTGAGGAATTGCTAAGCTAAAATGAGTTAAAAATGGCTTAAATAGCATGGGGGTAAGTTTGGGTCTCATTTAAGAATGGGTGGGCCCAAAATTTTAAATAAAATTTGTTCCCAAAAATTGCCCAATTATGGTACCGACTTGCGGTCCGCAAGTAGTATATGTGGTCCGTAAGTAGGGACCGTATGTGGGTCCCTCTATTTGGGAAAGTTCCAAACTTTTTGGATCTTTTATTTTACTATGTACTCTACTACGTGATCATGAATAGTATTTTTGACCCTTTTAGTAATTTCTTAGGTATAAGTCTAGAAATATTCCCCAAAAATCCTCAAAATTTCATCTTTTTAGTTTGCACAACTTACGTGGATCTTGTGGGACTTATGACCCTGATGAGTTGGTTAATCTTATTTCACCAAAAAGCCCATGGATTTCCTCCTACGAAACACATGATTTAACATTGTGGCATGACATGGATATCTTGACCACTCAGAATTCATCAAGATATGAAAAAGAGTACCTTCTTAGGTCATCGATATAATCAATGATCGACACCACTCTCATGTCGGTCGGATGCTTTATTATTTTGTTGATATTGAATATGGATTCTTCCTTATTAACTCTGATCTTGAGTTCTCACTTCTCTAAGTCAGTCATTGCTTATCCCATTGCCATAAATAGTCTTTCAAAAATTATGGGCATCTCGAAATCAACCTCAGAATCTAGAATCCCAAAATAAACTGGAAAGATGAGGAAATCTAATCTTTCATTTACATCGTATGAAATGCCAAAGGGCTTCCTGACAGTGTGATCGGCCATCAACAACTGCATAGTAGTTGTCTTAGAAGGAATCAAACCCAATTGTCTGAATACGACTATTGGCAACAGATTTATGTTGGCTCCTAAGCAACAGAGAACTCTATAAAATCAGGAGGTCCCAATTGTGCATGGAATTATGAACACATCAGGATCACCCTTTTTTTGGGCCAAAGATCTAGAAGTAACTATACTATAATGGTGCAGTCTACCCTCATCCTAAAAACTTGCAATCCACTTCTTGGTCACTAAGTCATTCATAAACCTGGCATACCCAGACATCTTCGTCAATGCTTCAAGGAGAGTGATGTTGGTATCAAGTCTTTTTGCATTTCAATAAGCTTCTTGAAATTTTGTTCCTCTTGCTTCTATTTCAGCCATTGAGGAAAAGGTGGGGGAGGTCATAATGTCGAATTGATTATGGCCTACTTACATCAACCTTACCTTTACCCTCATCAACATTACCATCATTACCTGTTTCCTTTTCTGACTCTACAACAAATGTATTATAAACAAAAACTTCATCATTCCTTAACACTTTCACAGCAGGTAATGGAGGATGCACAGTAGTTATACAACTTCCTGTGGTAATAGCAAGAAAATGATTGTCTTTTTTTGGATTTTGGATAGTGTTTCTTAGAAAGGTGCCCGACTTTCTCTGGTTCAATATAGCCGACATTTGCCCAAACCTATGCTCCAACTACTTGATAGTAGTTGCATGAGATTCGACCTTTTGGGTCAACCATAAAATGTTAGCTCTAATATTCCTAAGGTTGTTCTCTTGATTTTCTTGACCTTTGGCCAGCTTGGTCAGTATACCTTTCATTCTAGATTTTGTATCTCAGTTTTCCAGTGGAATGTACCTATCTCCATTCTTTGTATAGTTATTTTTTTCCTACAATTACAATTTTTCTTCTTACTGTAATACTTGTACCTATCGTCATAATAGTTCCAACCTCGATTTCCTTGTCCTTGGGCTAAAAAACTATCCAAATCCCAATCAAGATACTTGACTTCCTCTTCTAATTTAAACTCATAAGCATTAGAAGCTGAACCCGGTGCTCCTATAATATTATCTTTCTCAAAACTCACTACTGCAAACTGCTTTGCCAAAAACCTAAGATTAGTCCTCAGCAACACACTTTGCACAACTGAATTATCAATGACTCTTTGATTGATGGAGACACCAATAGCATAAGTCCTAGAATCCATCCTAGCCTCTCAAGTTTGCCACCATTTGTTAGTAAGAGAAATTTGGTCAAGAATAAACATAACTACCACCCAGAGTAGTCAAATAAATGTTCCTCTCATGATGGTGTCTGCCATGGCTCTATAATTAATGGTCATGGCTCTGTAGAATATATCCAATAATCTCTTCCTTGAAATACGATGGTAGGGCACCATACTGAGCTTTTTTTAACCTGAACCAAGCCTCATACATAGACTCAAATTGTAGTTGTCTGAAATTACTAAAATAATCCTTAAGCTGCAACATCTTGGATGGAGAAAAGAACTGGTTCAAGAATTGCCTGTGAAACTCATTCGACGTAGTGATAAATACTCTTAGAAGTTACCCTAACAATAAAGATGTTTCTCCTATAAGCGAGAGAGGGAAAAACCTCAATCTAGGCTCCTCTAGATTCACCCCTGGGTTTGTGTACGAACTGCAGATCCCAATGAAATTTCCAAGGTGCATATTTGTGTCTTAGTAGTCAAACAAGAAAATACACCCTTCAAGTTTAAGAGCTGGATCATTGCACTAGTTATATCAAGCTTAACACTTGGGGTAAAAATAGGAAGGATGATAACTTTAGTCTCTATCAGCTCAGCGTAACCCATATCTATTTTATCTTCCACATATGGCTACAAATGCTGGTACACTAGGGTTACGTGGGGTCGACCACCTCGAACTGTATTCTAATTACCGCCAATTTTTCTTAATGGTCTACTTCCGTTCTATGCACGACCAACTCTATCTCTCTTGCTACGTGTTGAGCATCTTATCCCCTTCTCTGATTAGCAGCTTGTGCTAATAGCCCCTTAGTCTATTGGTCAACAATGTACCAAACTCCTCCATAAGTAGAGGAAGGCTCCTGGTGTGCACTCTAACAAACCCCGTTAGGAATAAAATCTCTCTTAGAATCTATCATCCTACTAGGTGTTTGTAGAATCCCTTTAGGATTTGGATTTAATGGAAGTAAGGGATTTTCTTTACTTCGTGTGCCAGGAATACAACTGCGTACCTGTCCCTAAAACAACTCCTATTAGATGATCATATAATCATTGTCAAAATATAGCAACCTATCAGAGGTTGGGGTCGAATCCAAAGGAAACACGTGGCTTTGTAGATCTCAGCAGTTCTATTTAAAGGGCAAAACAAGAAAAGTAAATGAGGGGTTTTGATATAGTAAACCCGAGGAAGTAATTGTACTAACTTCAATTGTAATCAGTGTAGGTGAACACTAGCATTGTGTTCCCCATGGTTTCTCAATGCCATAGGCTTACCGTGCTTTTCTAAACCAATTCGATACTTTGCACATAGAATCAATAAGTTATGTACCTTCTACAATATTTTGGACGAGCAGAATGATTTCAACCCTTACCTTTTGAGTATTAGGATATCGCGTTACTAACCATTATATTGATCCCAGTTAACTATTACCTTTTGAGCCTCTTATTATTAGATGATACCTAACCATCTTACTAAGATAGAACACAGAAGCATTGATTAATAGTTAAACTCCAAATTACTGTTGTCTTTATCTTTTCCTAGTCACTTCTCCTCTTTTGGAGTAAGCAACAATATCTAGGCGGGATCCTAATGTTTGTACCCATTAAGAAAATTATCATAGTAAATATAAAACAATGCATGCATAAGTATCGATTCAAAACAACGACAATGCTTCCCCTACTTCCTCAATACACTAAGGTATGGGTTTTAGCCTCTCATCCTTGTGAAAAAATCAATAAC
This sequence comes from Capsicum annuum, assembly GCF_002878395.1. NCBI lineage: Eukaryota > Viridiplantae > Streptophyta > Magnoliopsida > Solanales > Solanaceae > Capsicum > Capsicum annuum. The sequence goes on along the minus strand of NC_061121.1, from coordinate 137,673,620 downwards.
ATTCATATTTGAAATCCTAGATAAAATCACACCGATAAGTTGAATTAAAACCCACAACCATAAATAAATTAATGAACTAAGTTTAATATACAAAAATCCAAAGATCAAAATCGGATCATGGAATCAAAATATATTTTTGAATATCAAAAGTTTGTAACTCCTACTAAAAGACACATAAAGGGTATTTATAGTACATGAGGAAAGCCTAAAACAAAAGCCTGAATGAAATTGGCGAAAACTGGGCTGGTGGCCACACATGGTCTGTACCTGTAGCCTAGTATCGAGCGTTGGTAGTCCCTGCGATCTTGGAACTAGGCACCACTACAAACTGTAGGTACCAGGAGCAAAAATCTTTCAAGTTCAGTTCTTGGGATTTTGGACTTCTTGTACTTGCTTTGCCTACACGCAGTTTGTAAATCCTACTTGCAGCCACATGTTGACTTTGTAAGTGTCGGGAGTCATCTTTTTAGCTCTTATTCAATTTTTGAACATTCTTTGATCAAGAACAAGCTAGAAAACAACCTGATTATTCATAATTGCTCCAAAAATGGCCAAATACACCCTTTTTCATTTTTTTCATGAACTTATCATTCAAAATATGATTTCCTGCAAAACATATTCAAAAGGCATCATATCTAACAAAAAAATCTCAAGAACTTGCATCTTTTTCTCATTTTAAGAGTCAAAAGTGCTATATTTCTATATTACCTCAAAACCCTCAACTTAGAACATTTGCATGTCCTCAGTCAACAAAATACAACAAAAACAATAATGACACTTAACTAGGAGCAACTAAACTATTCAAGGCAGTTAGTCAACATGTAAAGCTCAAAACACAACATCCCCTTCCAATCTTATTTTTCAAAACCAACTGTGTATGAATATGAAGTACAATAATGTTACATAATGGGATCAAGGTATGGAAATTACATTAGCAACAGACAACCACTCATACATACAAGTAACACTACCCAAAACAAGCAAATATTTAGCAACATGACTCAAGTTCCCTCACAAAAAGAATGTCTCACTCACTCATATGAAATCATGCATGTTAATGTAGGGACGGTCAAGAGACACTCACACTCAAAAGAGAAGTTCCAACCAATGCATGTAAAATATCATTGACTTGCCCTTATTTTCTTTACCTTAGCATTCAGACAGTCAACTTAGGATTACTATAGGACTTTATTGGTTTGTAATGCATTTTTAGGGATTGGTATGACACATATCGATTTATTAAGCATCTAATCCTTCTTTGCACTACACTAACTTTGGGATCTCACTTACTAGACAATTTTCTTTTTATTCTACCCTTATTTCTCCGTTATATTTATTTATGCACTTTCAGGTTGGGTGTGGACTTTTATTCTTTTTTTTCCTTTTCACAATTTTTCTTTTCTTTTTCTTTTTCATTCCTTTTCTTTGTCAACCACACTCAGCCGAACTAACTTTTCCTCTTCTTTTACCCTTCTTCATATCTATTTTACACTATGCACCACTATTATAGTCACCCCCAACTTAGGCACTTTTTCTAAGTTGAGGTGCACAATGTCTAAGGAAGACTAGGACAAAAACAGGTTCATTGTACTATAAATAAAAAGGTTAATAGTAAAACAAAAAACAGGCAACAAGACTTAAAATGGGGATCAAGTGATATAATTTACACATGGAAGGTCATTTAGGATAAAAGTGGACTAAAATAAAAAAATAACTGTAATGCCTCGAGTCTGGTACCCAGAATTCTACACGGTGCCATGACCACGAAGGACCACAAGCTAACCCAAGGCTGATATCTGTACCTATACACTACATAATATACGTATACAAATGCAAAAATAAAGGATAAAAGGTCATAAGGTTCAAATATAATAAAAACATATCATTTGGGTGGGGTATGAAATACCCAAAACAACTGTAGTAAACTGTGTGAAACATGATAGTCTGAAAAGCCTCTAACTGTCTCAATAAGGAGTTGATGGGACATATCCCCAACTAACTCCACTTACTGAAATAAACTAAGTACTAAAATGAGAAAATAATGATCATGTCCTCAAAGGATGAGGACTCACTGCTGACTCTGACTACTGAGTACTGGAATGGTATTGATGCTCTAGAGCTCATTCTTTTGAACCTATGGTATAAAAAACCATAGCACAAATGCATCAGTAGGTTTGAATATACTGTATGCATGTGAGGTAAGCTGAACGCATGGGGTTCATATGCATGAACAATACTAACTAACTGAATAAAATAAATGTGAGAATACATGCATGAACAAGTAACTATAACTGAGAACATACTTACACTGGTATGGGGTTATGAGTATTGATTTACTGACGTTTGAGTATAATAATATTGATAACTGAGTCTACTGAATACAGAGAAACTAATGTTACATTACTAATAAAGGAAAGACTATTTTTGACTGTTTTAATTATGAAGAACTAGTCTGATTGACTGTATCTGACGCTCCTGAAACTAAATACCAACAACATTACTTTTGTATAATTAATATACTATTAATTGAGTTTATGATAACATGATTACTGAGTCTGAGTATTGATAACACGAGTCACTGTATTTAACAGTCCTGACATTGATAGAACTAGCTGAATTCTGTACTGAACTGAGATGATTGTATCTGACAGTCCTGATATCTATAGAACTATGTAAGTTCTATTACTGAGACTGAATGACTATATCTGACAGTTATGATCTGTAGTTGAAACTGTTGGAAGTACTCATCTAACCAACATTCTCCAAATAATGCATTATATGTGAGTTGGGGTATAATCTATAACCCTAATTTGAAGGGTGTCAATACCGCACCATCGGTAAGGACAAGCTATAGTTGACCCTCATATGATAGTGTCCCCAAAAGAGAATGGTGGGACCCTCATCTCACGATGTTTATCCACCTCATCAACCCTTATCTGACAGTATTAATATCTCAGACTATGCTGGCTACATAGTTTTACAATGCAAGGATGACTTCTAAGAATCACACCCTCATCTGACAGTGTGTGTTACCATCCTTGGGCTCACTCGGTGCAATTGCTACTCCCATCCAAATAGAAGCTAAACATGGATTACTGAACTAAACTGGACTAAATTAACTTAGTTTCCATTGACTGATAGAATAGTACTGAGATAACTATATTACTGAGATTTCTTGAGTCATATGTCTGACTGAGTTCTATGGATCATGGCTTGACGGAAGATTTCGTGAAAACATGACACTAACTCTAGGCACTCAACTATATTTTTTGGGTAAAAGTATCCCTAGGACTAGATGGGAAGAAACTAACAAAGCATGACTTTCTTGAATACATGACCAACATCACAATCTATAATACAATAAGTTGGAGATTTCATGTAGTAGAAGTTCTAAAACACCACATTGGCTATACAATATCCATACTTTATTGACTAAGATATTTCATCAAACACTTGGTGTGCATAAACTTGTACAGGAATGGAGATTTCGTATTATTATCCTAGTGTGGCACTTTTCCTTCACATAGGCATTTAGTAAAACATATGGGGAGTATGCTTTGGTTATACTATCATTAGATCATCTAATAATCATTGATACATCAATTAATTTGTAATTTGAAGGGGGTTTATCATGATTATTATGTAAATCATCATATACTAGGGTCAATCATTGGAATATGTAATTTAAAACATGAATCAAAACCCTACAACATCATGACCATGAATTTCAATTCTATTTAAATCATCAGCATTCATAAATACATAAATCTTGTATTTTGAAAAGAGATTCTTAAGATTCATGGGTAAAAGGGACCCCTAAATCAACACTTGACATACCTTAATGCTTGACTTTAAGAAGATTGATGGTTAAATTCTTTAGATTTGAATCTTCTATTAAAATCCTAAGGCTTGTTCTTGAGAGAGTTTGAGAGAAAGTGAGTATATTTTGGTGAATTGAGGCTGAATTTCATGTTTATGGTGTTTTATGTCGTGGGTGTATAGTTTTGGGTGAGAAAAAAAGTCTAAAATACCCCTACAAAACTACTTTCTATTTGCTAAAATTCTCAGTTGAGGACCAAGGCTGATAAGCCGTCAAATATGTGACGGCCCATCTGGGCTTGTCATTACTTGGAAGCTGGAATTGATAGGGTTATGACTAAGTGTGAAGACTTGGGTTGATAAGTCGTCAGATATCTGATGGCCCATCAGATATATCTTCACTCAGTTACAAGGCTAACATGCTGGAGTAAAATGGGTATAACTTCTTACTCCGATATCAGATTTGGGCAAAATTTGTATATTTGGAAAGCTAATTAAATTATCTATCTGTTGGTGGCTCATGATCTTAAAAATTAATAGTATAACGGAAATATACTCATTTAAAGTTGACTACATAAATATCTTTCCCAAGAATTCAATCGGTACTGAATGTTTTGATTTGCCTAATAGCTAGGACGTATTTGAGACCTTAATTGACATCAAACTTGATCATGAAACTATCAAAGAACCTAATGTACTATGTATAAGCTTAAAATCTGGCACTTATATTAATTTGCATTTTTTCAGGGTATTAAAATATCTCCCTCTTGGGAACATTCATCCGCGAATGAGACTAATTAGACTAAGAGAAATGATAACTGAAAGTACATACTGGACATGAACAGTTGAAACATGACTACCTAACTGACATTTCTTAGATTCATACGGAGCGTGCATATCTGATGCATGATTTCATGACTGAGTTGATACATGAATGCATGACAGAGAGTACTGATAAGCTGAGTACATATATCTGATGTGTGAATACATGACTGAACTGAGACATGAATACATGACTGAGATTTCTATTAACTGAGTCTTCTCACAAGGAGAATGCATGTCTGATGCATAAGCATATCACTAATTTGATACATGAACATATGATAGAATATGGAATGGTAAATGGATACCAAGTTTAAAATAGAATTTTGAACATGAACTGGACACCAAGTTGAAACTGAAATCTGAATATGAAACTGAAAAGCATAAAGAAAGATGTTACCTTGGGATGAGTCTAAATTAGTGGAAGAAGAGGTGAGGATACTTGGTACGCATGTCTACTTCTGCTTCCTAAGTTTCCCTCTCAATGGACTGATTTTGCCAAAGAATTTTGACTAGAGGGACTTCTTTGTTCCTCAGTCTTGTAGTCAAAAATTTTTACTGGAATCTCTTCAAAAGAGAGGTTGTTCTAAATGTATACGCCATTAACAGGGACTACGACTGTTGGTTTACCTATGCATTTCTTAAGCAACGAAACATGAAATACTGGAGGCACCGAAGGTAGATCTGATGGTGACTTGAGATCATAAGCTACTTTACCAAAGTGACTTAGCATTTTTGAAGGGACTGACATATCGGGGAATGATCTTTCCCCTTCTTGCCGAAACTCTTCACTCCCTTCATGGGAGAGATTTTCAAACTCACAAAATTTTCAAACCTCATCTCGAGATCCTCTCTGAACACGCATAAACTGGAAATGAGAACATGGCTGATTTTGTAATATGTGATGTGAACTGGGTATCATGAACTAAATAGAGCCATTAAGTACATGGCTTACGACTTATATTGGAGCTAGAGGTTCAGCCTATGGGTACCTAAAACTCCAAATAGGATTCATTACGTGAAGAGAAATTGGAGGGTTTAGGGGATGATAATTGGGGGTTATAGAGAATATCTCCCTTAGGAAATTATGTCCCTAGAATAATACTGACTTAACTGAGATACTGAGGAAAACTGGGACAATGCAGAAGGCATCTACGAACTGGATCGTGACTGAATATTTTAGATCTGAAACTGAGACATGATACATGAATTGAGCCGATCCTGCAACTAATGGGACATTCTATCGTATAATAACATCCCTGATATTTATGATAGTAGGACTAGGTGGAAAGATGGGAAACTATACCATACGAACTTGTTGCCAAATTGCTAAACTGAATTACTGGCTGATTGATCTAACTCATACTAAAAACTTATACTTAACTGAAGTACTTCTTCTTTACTTGAGACTACTAAAAAAATATTCGCATGAGTGCTGAGCATGAATTCCTAAACTTACTAGCTTATCTGATTAACTGAATTACTGATAGCTAAATACTAGGTGGGAAAAATAGAACCGTATTTAGTATTGAATAACAAGACTGCAACTGCAAAGCGTTACTGACTGAGTGACATAAGATAATGAGCATAAATTGAGGGTAACTGTATTATTTGAGAACACAACACCAAGAGTACAACATGCTTATAGAACAGTCTTGTAAACTGAGGTACTGGAGTGCTGACAACTGAGTAGCTGATAACTGTACGCTCTGGTCGAGTGAACCCAAAACTGAACTAAGTTACTGACCTGATTACTAAACTAGGACTAGGACTGTGATTATAAATAAGATAGTAATTGAGACAGTAATCGTAACTTAGACTGTAGCTGAGACTGAATACTAGTTTTCGATAACTAGGGTTTAGACTCGTACTATAGTACTAAATTTTGAGGCTGAACACTGATTACTGAGTACTGAATATTGGAACTGCAACTAAGATAGAAATTGAATTTTGATAGTTACACAACGGGGGATGACATAAGTCCAAGATATGAATGCATACTCACACTCTCTACTTTCCCAACTTCTAAATACAACCTCTTGCTAGCCATTTACTTGGGCACTAATATGAGATTCAAGCATATCTTCATAACTACACCTTCATGTAAAACAAACATACAGAAATCTTCTCTTAACATGTAATATTTACTTACTCCCATTCAAGCAACTGCCCATCACTACACTGATTTCACAAAGAGAGCTCACTGAAAGGTTAAATCAGGAGGAACTGAAATATAAATGGACAGTAACTAAACTTGATACTTGACTGAAGCCTACGAAACAAGATATGAACTTCATGGATTCACCAAGAGGTATAAAATGAGGATATGCATAACATAGTATGAATTTAACAGATCAGTAGAGGCGTACCATGAAATATGGAAGCTGAGTATCTTATAAATCATGATATGTGTACATGAGCCATGAGCTGCATGACCTAAGTTTAGAGTTTTTTGCATTTGTGGGACATGATTTATATTACTGAGGTGAATAGAGCTGAAATCCTTATGCTGGGAACTAGAATCGTACATGATTCAATGGAAAGTGTATGAATATAAGTTGTGTTCATGGAACTGAGATGTGAAGCATTGGTAGGGATCATGTTGACTGAAGTACCAAA
>NC_061121.1:137638915-137663360 GCF_002878395.1 Capsicum annuum | reverse complement strand
ATTTATAAAACAAAAATATGTGAATGTATATATGTGTGAATAGCATGAATCTTGTTATGGCATTAGAATTAAGGATATGATAATCACTTACTAATAATTTGCATGGACCATATAAGTAGTAGCTTTTAATATTGACTCTGTTCTATGTGTGTGAGATGATAGTTAGTCTCATTTGTGTGTTGAATTCAGAACTTGCCTAGTTAATCTTGCCAAGGTTGAAGGACAGTCGATTAGGAATGGATCATTGACCATTTTTTATTGTATTCCACTTTTATCGTAAATGACCTTCCATGTGTAAAATAGTATCCCTTGATCAAGCATCACAATGGCTATACATATATTCATACTTCATTGACTAAGACATTTCATCAAACAATTGACGTGCATAAACTTGTACATGAATGGAAATTTCATATTATTATTCTACTATGACACTTTTCCATCGCATAGGCATTTAGTCAAACATATGGAGAGCATGCTTTTGTTATACCATCATCAACACATCTAATAATCATGGATACATCAATCCACTTATAAATTGAAGGGGGTTTATCATGATTATTATGCAAATCTTCATATACTAGGGTCAATCATTGGAATATGTAATTTAAAACATGAATGAAAACCCCACAACATCAACAACAACAAACCCAATATATTCCCATATAGTGGGGTCTGGGGGGCGTATAGTGTACGCAGTCCATACCACTACCTCTAAGGAAGTAGAGAGGCTATTTTCTATAGACCCCCGACTAAAGATAAAAGGTAATATACAAAAGCATCAAAAGCATAGAACACGATAAAATAACATAGGTACGGTATCCATAAAAAATTTGTACATTGCCAAACAAAGGACACAAAAGTCCACCTAAATACTTCCTATGACTCATCCATACCCTTATCCCTCTATCCTAATGCTTTTCCTTCATATCTTCCTATCCAAGGTCATGTCCTTAGTCAGGTGTAATTGCTCCATGTCATATTTAATCACTTCTCTCCAATATTTCTTTGGCCTAACCTTACCCCATTTGAAACCTCGTAAGGATAACCTCTTACACCTATGAACTGGGGCATCCGTGCCTCTTCTCATAACATGAACAAACCATATCAACCTCACTTCCTACATTTTATCATCCACTAATACCACTCCCACCTTCTCCTGAATAATTTCATTCCAAACCCAGTCAGCCCTTGTGAATCCTCACATCCAATGCAACATTCTTATTTCTTCAACTTTCAACTTTTGGATATGAGAATTCTTAACCGGCCAACTCACTTCTCCATAAAACATAGTAGGCTGGATTGCAACTCTATAGAATTTGCCTTTTAGCTTGGGGGGCACCTTTCTATCGCATAAAATTCGTGAAGCGAGCCTCCATTTTATCCAACCTGCCCTAATACGGTAAGTAACACCCTCATTTATCTCTCAATTTCCTTGAATTATAGACCCAAGATACTTAAAATTATCCCTCTTGCAAACCGCCTGAGAATCCAACTTCACGACTATCTCCTCCTTTTGCCTCGAGTCACTAAACTTGCTCTCCAAGTACTCTGACTTGGTCCTACTCAACCTTAAACCTTTAGACTCCATGGTTTGTCTCCAAACCTCCAACTTATCATTAACCCCTTGTCAAAACTCATCTATCAGAACTATATCATCCATAAAAAGAAAACACCAAGGTACCTGCCTTGTATATTTCGTGTCAACATATCCATCACCAAAGCGAATAAAAATGGACTAAGAGTATATCTATGGTGCAACCCTATCAAGACTTTGAAATGCTCAGAATCTCCTCCCAATGTCCCTAACCGAATCTTTGCTCCTTCATATATGTCCTTAATTGCTTTGATGTACGCCACCGGGATCCCTCTCGCCTCCAAGCATCTCTAAAGAACCTCTCTAGGGACCGTATCATACGCCTTTTCCAAGTCAATAAACACCATGTAAAGATCCCTCTTCCTCTTTCTATACTGCTCTATGAGTCTTCGCACTAGGTGAATTGCCTCAGTCGTGGAGCGACCAGGCATAAAACCAAATTGATTCTCCAAAATAGAGACAATCTTCCTCAACCTCTGCCCGACCACCCTCTCTCAAATCTTCATGAACATGAATTTCAATTCTATTTAATTTATGAACATTCATAAATACACAAATTTTGTATTTTGAAAAGAGATTCTTGAGCTTCATGGGTGAAATGGACCCATGAATCAACACATGACATACCTTAATGCTTGACTTTAAGAAGACTAACGATGAAATTCTTTGGATTTGAATCTTCTATTAAAAACCTAAGGCTTTGTACTTAAGTGAGTTTGAGAGAAATACTTAAGTGAGTTTGAGAGAAAGTGAGTATATTTTGGTGAATTGAGGTTGAATTTCACGTTTATGGTGTTTTATGTCATGGGGGTAATGTTTAGGTTTAGGAAAATGACTAAAATACCACTATGAAACCACTTCCCAGCTGCTGAAATTCTCAACTAACGACCAAGGATGATATGCCATTAGATATGTGATGGCCCATCAGCTTAGGTCATCACTTGGACGCTCGAATTGATGGGTTTCTACCTAAGTCTTACGACTTGGGCCGATAAGTTGTTTGATATGTGATGGGCTATTAGATATGTCGTCACTCAGTTGCTAGGCTAACATGCTAGAGTAAAATGGGTATAACATTTTGTTCCGCTATTGGATTTGCGTAAAATTGGTATTATTGGAAAGGTAATTCAATTATCTACCTGTTGGTGGGTCATACGCTCAAAAAGTCATAGTATAGTTGAATATACTAATATCCTTCTCAAGAATTCAATCGGCAAGAAATGTTTTGATTCGCCTAATAGATAGGACGTATTTGAGACTTTAATTGACATCAAACTTTATTATGGAACTACCAAAGAACCATGATGTACTATGCATAAGCTTGAAATATGGCTCTAATATTAATTTGAATTTTTTCAAGGTATTACAACGACCTATAATCCTTTCCTATTCGACTATCCTTCAACCTAAGCAAGACTAACCAGGCAAGTTTTGAATTCAACATACTAAGGGAACTAGGTAGTATCTAACACACATATAGCACATAGACAATATTACTAACTACTGCCTATCTGGTTCATGCGATTGTGAGAAACTGATTATCATATCCCTAATCCTAATGCCATAACAAGATCCATAATGTTCAAATATATATATATTCACATAGTTCTAAAACACAATTTTTTAGAGGAATATCAAAATTAGTCAAAACATGAATATTCCCCTAAATACATAAAATCTCCTAATTAAATAAAAATAAAACACAGTATAAAGAGAAACACAATTTAACACAAAATTAACCTAGATATGCCAGTTCTACAACCATACCAAGCTTGATAGGAAAAGAATCCCGACAATAAAAACCCGCAATGGCATGGTATGCCCAACCCTTATAAAAAACTACGCACTATCCTCAATATGCTAAAGCAAAATAAAATAAAGAGAAGTGAGAATATATCTGGGATACACTATGTGCTCCAATTAGGAGCATCCCCAAATGGGGGCATATCAGCTGGCAGAGGTGGTGTTGGTGGCGATGCACTATTGAATGATGCACCCGCTGTTATAGATACATGTCTCTGCCTATCGATGAATACAGTCTCTATGAAATCTTACCTGACTTTTTTAACTTCCTAGTTATATGGTAAATTAAGCTCCTACAAGTTATCTATGAAACCTCTCTTGTCCCTAACACCGGGACCTCTTTATCACCCTCCGTAAGAAAATAAAACTATCTCGATGTGCATGGAGGTAATATATGGAAAACTAGGGGTATAACTGAGGGAGTGGCTATAACACGGCTCTCTATGAGAGAGCGTACCTCTACTTGTAATAAGTCAAACTCCTCCCTTATTTGGGCTAGATCTGGTGCAATTATCTCTAGATATTAAGATATAACCCATCTCTCATACTTATTGAGCCATGTGTAGAAGTCGGCACATAGCTCGAACAGTGCAGTACTCAGTGTGGCCTCCCATAGGTCCTGTGCCTGCTCAAATTTAGTCCTAACCCCTAATCTCATTTGCTCATAGAGGGTAGTCATTTCAGTCTTAACAAACCTCACTCTGGCTTCTATGGCCCTCTAATTGTCTACTAAGCTCTTCAAAAGCTCACTAGATATAGTAATCATACCAGTCACTGGCTTTGTAGTGGATGGGCGAGTATGCTTTGTATATTCACCCACTTGCTCTATGGAAGAATTTGGGGCTGGAGAAGAAGTAGCCTATGTCTTCTCACCCTATACCCCCTATCTCTATCTCAAAACTAACACCCACATCATCTCGATGTTTCTTAATAGGCTCTGTGGAAACTACAGGGCCCATAATACTGCTTTCTATTGTCTCCATCTCCTAGAAGTGCCCAAACATGCCAGAACCTTCATATTCCTTATTTGTGCAGTCGTAGGTACCCTTTTATTTACACATGGTATCTCAGGCACACCGGCCTCATCACATAGCCTCAGAATTATGCAAGGGAAGGGCAGCTTAGTCTAATCGCCAAATGCTCTGTCATGCAACTCATAGAGACGAATAACAACAAAATCAATATCATATTTCGCCATCAGATAGGCAACCAGTGCTACTTCATCATATGTCAATGTATTATACAAAGTAGTGTGTATCAGTTGGTATCTAATCAACAACCACCAAAACTTGGCCTCTAATGTCAAGAGGTCCATGTTGATCACATTTTTTCTCTTAATCCATGGGGTCGTATCACCCAATAGTAAAATATAACTAGCTATCTACCTAGCCATCTCTATCCTCTCATATTGATGCTTTGCCCCGCATAATATATCAATCACGTGTGATGCTCAATATGTGGCCGAACTCAGCTGTAGTTGCAGAAGTGTTGTAATTTAGGCTGAAGATAACTCTGTGGATAGTTTCCTCTACAATATCAACTCTAACCCCTCTAACCAGTGTATGCTCAAGCTATAGCAGTCTAGCAAATCTGATCAGTCTTGGATGATAATGCATAGTAAATACTATGGTAGCTCTATAGGATGTACTAAATTCCCATACCATAGCTAGGTTATAGGAACTAAGTGTCCTAGTCATCCACTCTAGCTGATATTTATCAAATACCAGCTACAGTTGTGGTACTCGATCTAGCCCTGACAGGTCAATCTATAGCTACTCGTAAATACACCTCGTAGGCATGCCTAGCTCCTAAACATGGTTGTCCAGCTCAAATATATTCCACATCACTACCACATACTACCTCGAAGGACCCTCTCTAGGAGGTACCTCTGGGTATATTTAGGTGCGGGTTTCTGCTGTACTGATGTATCGTGGGAAGGCTGCTTACTACCCTTATCAAACGTGGTATCTTTCTGTTGTACATAAGTATCCATACCCTCCTTAAACTAAGGCACCTTGGATAACTTCTCCTTCTCATCCTCATCAGATTAATCTTGGGACCCCTCCTCAGACTGGGGGTCCTGAGAAGTAACCTGTGGAGTAGACTTAAACTCTATCTCCTCCTCCTTATCATCATCATCAGGTGGAGATGTATACGGTGGTGACATCATGGATTACTTTATCCTCGGATTGGTTGAAGTTTACTGAGCAACTTGGCAAGTCTGTCCTCTTGTGACTCAGTGTGTCACCACAACTACAACGTCTATACAGTGCTGCCTACTGCACTCCTCCATTGAACCACTAGGCTTGGGAGACGCTTCCCATATCCTTGAAGTAACGACCTTTTTCTTCTTCATCGCTTTAGGTTCCACATGTACTTGCAAAACCAATTGTTAGTTTCCAACAAAAGTGAGGGATATCAAAAGTCAAAAAAACTCAAAATTCAAAAAGTTTGAATTTTTCCTTAATTTTCTTACCCCTATAACCAATTTGATATTCCAGCAAGTCGAATGTACGTACACTTACCAAAATCACAATTTTCAATGCAATAAATATGGTCAACATTGTACTACTTTCATTCATTCAAGTTCAACTTCCAGTTGGGGCCTAACATTTGATTTTTGTTCAAATCAAGGCCCTATATTATGTTTTTAGGCTACTGCACGGCTCCTACATACAAGAATGATATTTTCTATATATTTTGCAATGGAATACATATATATATATGTTTAAACATAGATAAACATATGTATAACCATTAGGAGCTGAGAATATTACATTTTATATGAAGAATTGGAAGAGAATAATGAAGAAATCAAGAAAACGTCAATTGTAATGTATTTCTAGTGTGTTGGAACAAGTTTGACATGTCCCAAAATTGGTCCATGTTGTATGGGCCCCTCAACCCCACATGAACCGGAGTTCACCTTGATAACTCAACCAAATCATCAATATATATCACAAAGGTTATTACGATAGCGGAAACATACTTCCAGTCATAACTTAAACATGTCTAAGTACTTCAACAGATTCATCATACTAACCAATAACCCCAAGTCCACATTCATGCACAATACCCTATTCAAACTGATGTTTAGAAATGTATGTGTTAGGACAATCCCCTAAAAGTAGCCAAACCAAGTCAAAATAAGACTAAGTGAAAAAATAGGAGATCGAGAATGAATGCCTTCCGAAATAAGGGAGCTCACCCCTCCAAATTCAATGCACGAACTGCTTCGATGGCCTAATACTGCACAGGAAAAAAACATGATACTGTAGCCCCTATATCGCATGAGGACATACCGTTAGAGATGTTTAGTAGTTTGAAAGCTAGTATGTAACTCAAGGATAAGGATGTAATAGCATCGTAATTCAACAAGTCAATATAATATATTCAATCATATTCATACACTTACTCCTATATATAGGTATATCACATGCTTATCAAGAATCAAGGCATAACAACTTTCTTGAACATTCATTTATAGAAATGAAATGAAGGACTCCGGCCTTCCACACTTAAGTTCATCAATACTATTTAGTCATAGAAATTTAACCACAATCACATACCATTAGATAAATGACTTTAACCATACTCAAACGTTCATTAGTCAAGGACTTTAACTGCATACAAAATCATTCAATCAAAGGACTCTAACAACACACACATCATCTAGGCAAGGGACTACAACCTCATACTTATTAGTTAGACAAGGGATTGTAACCTAATGACAAGGGACTCTAACCGCATGCAATCTTATTGGGCTAGGTACATTAACTTTAAAAGATCTCTTTAAGAAAGGGACTTTAACCTCGAGCAATTTCATCAGGCAAGGGACTCCAACATCAAGCTATTTCATAAGGCAAGGGGCTTCAACCTCAAGCTCTTTCATTAGGGAAGGTATTTCAACCTCAAGCCATCACAACTATCATTATTTTACATTGGGACACTAACCCTTTGCCCATGCATCATCATTCATTCCATACAACACTTAATGATTTTAACCATTTAACTAATTCATAATTATACATGACCCCTTGTTCTTACGGGAGCCTTCATTGCTCAACCATTTTAATAGGCCATTGCCTTTATTCAACTTATTATACAATTTAAGTTATGGTCATCAAGACCATCACAAACTATTCAAATTTCATTAACAATCCTATCCCATATTCTCACCACACTTTAGCTCAACACAGAATTCAAGTTCATCTTAATATTGAGGGACTTCAACCCCTTATTCGTCATTAAATCAACAAGTTCATCATTTTATAATACATTGCTCACAATACTTTTACAACATCATTTGTCAATCATTCATACTCATTGTGCCATAGCCCTAATTCAACACATCACCACATGTGACAAGACAATTCACTTAGTAATTTTCACAAACACCTTATGTGCATACCTTTGAAAAGGGTATTTTTATGGTGGAAATAATCAACATTAGGGTTACTCAAGGACCTCATGTTAAACAACATACAAAAAGCACCCATATATGCAAATCATCATTAATAGCATTTATAAATATAAGTCTAAGAAAGAATAACCATTATTCATCATTTGGCAACAAAACCCTCTTCATTTGATTTCAAAATCACTATGTGGACTTACTAATCCAAGTGTAAATTACATGGGTTTAGAGTTATTTAACATGGGGAAGAGGTACATGCCTTAGAAGACTTGATTCACCAAGAGTCTTGACTTCACTTTGCCTCTTGAAGATTACTCTTGTAACCCTAGCCTTCGATTCTTCAAAGATGGGTTTGAGAGAGTGTTTAGGGTGTTTTGATCCATCAAAATGGATGTTTAGGAGGCTACAAACACTGATATAGTAAGGGGACTTAGGGTTTTATGCATGGGAAATGATCAAAAATCCCTTAGTTGAAATCTATATAATAAACCCATGCATGGGTACGATTCACCTTACTAACAATATCCTAGGGTTTGAGTGGTACCCAAACTTTTACCCTAGGCTTCTCCTAGGTCACTTACACTATTAAAGGTATGACCACACACCTTTGATCATATCCAAATGGTACGACCCATGAACTCATTCATATACAATACTCATACAAAATACTGTCCATTCTATACCAAGTTCCATTCACCATACGACTCGCCTAGGTATGGCTTGTACCCTTAGGTATGATTGAGGGGAGAGTGACTCGTATAATGGCTAGTGTACTATAATTCTAGGATTCTCAAGGTATAAGTAGGGAAAGGAGAATGGATACGACTGTTATCTAAGGGGTATGACTCATGCCTCTAGTTGTACCTACCCAGTGAAATCAAAATGAGGATTTCTTTCAATGGTTCAAAGTCTAGGTGTTTCAATTCTCCCCAAATTGGATCATTTGTTTACGATTGATGGGTAGGGAAAACAATAAACACAAGTTATAACATTATCATATATTAAACAAACCCTTGAACAATTTAGATCAAGCATAGAAAAAGGTTACAACACATATCATGCTCATTATCAATCAATCATTCACTTCATCAACTTTGGGACTTAAACCCATTATTAATCAAAGACACTTGTTCATTTCATACCTTAGGGACTTAAACCCTTTACTTATCAACACTTGCTCATTTCACAACTTAGGGAGTTCAACCTATTAAACTTATAAAGGATACTTATTCAGTTTAAGGATTAGGGACTCGAACCCATTATTTTACTAAGGATATGAATCAACTCAAAATACAAGGGATTTAAACCTATCACAACATGACATACATTATTTCAAAGCATTAGGGAATTGAACCTGTGGCTTATCAAGGTATGATTCAATTTTGAACATTTGGGACTTCAACCCATTATCTATCAAAGACATAAATCAAAGTAAAGAGATCAACATATACCTCCATCCCAAGTTTCTAGAATGGGAAATAAATGCAGATACTTGGACTTCATGTCCTCTTCCACTTCCCAAGTAGCTTGTTCAAACTTTTGGTTCCTCCATAGAACCTTCACTTAAGCCACTTTTTTCATTTGTAACAGGCAAACTTGTCGATCCAAGATCCTTACCGGGATCACCTCATACAATAAAGAGTACAAGATATCAACATCCCTTAAGAGAATAACCAACGATGGATCACCCACACATTTCCACAACGTGCGGGTATGGAAAACCGAGTGAACAGAGTTCATACTAGAAGAAAACTCCAACTTATAGGCAACATTACAAACCTTTCTCATAATCAAGTAGGGGTAAACATACGGTGGACTAAGCTTCCCCTTTTTTACCAAATCACATCACTCTCTTCATGGGTAACACTTTCAAGAATACCCAATCGCCAACACTAAAATCTATATACATACGCCTCACATTTGCATTGGAATTTTGGTGGCTTTGAGTAGTTTTTAGCCTATCACGAATCACCTTCTCCTTCTCTAAAGCTTGATGAACTAAATTGATGTCAATCAACTTACCCTCACCAACTTCGTACCACATAATGGGAGATCGACTTCTCCTACCATACAATACCTAAAACGGGGACATGCCAATACTAGAGTGGTAACTATTATTATAGGCAAACTCAATCAAAAGCAAGTAGTCATACCAACTACTACCATAATCAATCACACAAGCCCAAAATATATTCTCAAATATTTGGATAGTCCTTTCTACTTGCCCATCTATTTGCAGGTGGAAAATGGTACTAAGGTATACTCTAGTACCCAAACCCTTTTGGAATGACTTCTAAAAGTAGAATGAAAATAAAGGACCATGATCTGAGATAATAGAAACTAGAGCATCGTGAAACTTCATGATCTTTGCAAAATATAACTTAGCATAATCTTCCGCCGAGTAATTAGTCCTCCTGGAAATAAGTGAGAGGACTTGGTCATTCTATCAATAATGACATAAAAAGAATCATATTGATTTTGAGATTTACGAAGATTGGTAACGAAATCAATATTAATTTCCTTCCTCTACCATTCGGGAAACACAATTTCTTGGTACAACCCACCGGGCCTCATGTGCTCAACTTTCACTTGTTGACACACCATATACTTGGACACAAGCTAGCCATATCATGCTTCATATTTCTCCACCAATAGAACTCTTTAAGGTTATGATACATCTTGGTGGAACCAAGATGAATGGTATAATGAGATCCGTGAGCCTCGGCTATGACCCTTTCCCTCAATCCATACATGATGGGAACACATAGCCTACCATGGTATCTCAAGATACCATCACCACCAATTACAAAGTCCACAATTTTGTGTTGGCCCACATTCTTCTTGATATCATCAAGTCGGGGTCCAATACTTGCTTTTCTTTTATATCAACAATAAGAGATGATTGAGACTCTAGATGCACAAACACAACACCATCCTTGGAGTTCACAAGTCAAACTTCAAGATTAGCCAAACGGTGAATATCCTTCACTAATTCGCACTTATCCTCATCTACATGGGCCAAACTTCCCATGGACAATCTACTAAGAGCATCGACGACTACATTTGCCTTACCAAGATTTAATAAAGACTCCTATCATAGTTTTTTAATAACTCGATCAACCTTGTTTGCTAGAGATTTAAATCCTTTTGGGTAAACACCTATTGGAGACTCTTATGATTGGAAAAGATATCGACATGAACCCATAAAGATAGTGCCATTAGGTCTTTAATGTAAAAACCATAACTAACAACTCTAGGTCATGAGTAAGTTAGTTTTTCTCATGAAATTTTAATTTCCTAGAAGCATAGGTGACCACCCTACTGTGTTACATCAATACGCAACTAAGACTGACAAAAGAAGTATCACAATATACCATAAAACAATTACTACACTCGAGAAAGGTAAAAATTAGAACCGTAGTCAACTTATCTTTCAACTTATCAAAACTATCCTCACACATATTAGAACACAAAAACTTGGCAGTCTTTTTGGTCAACTTGGTCAATGTGCGGCTATAATAGAGAAACTCTCTATAAATCTTCTGTAGTGACCGGCTAGACCCAAGAAGCTCTGAATATCAGTTGGAGTCATAGGTCTAGGACACTTCTTAACTGCCACAACCTTTTGGGGATCTACCACGATCTCTTCATTAGAGATAATACAACTAAGAAAAGCTACAACTTTTAATCAGAACTCAAACTTGGAGAACTTGGCATACAAACGATGATCCTTCAAAATTTACAACATGACATAGTGGTAATCGACATGATTTGCCTATCTCTTAGAATAGAATATGATATCAATAATGAAGACAGTGATAAATATGTCCAATAACGGATGAAAGACCCTATTCATTAAGGCAATAAAAGTCATCGTGGCATTGGTCAACCCAAAATATATAACAAGAAACTCATAGTTACCATACTGGATTCCAAAGGATGTCTTAGAGATATTCGCATCCCTAATCCTACACTGATGATAACCTGATCTAAGATCAATCATAGAGAAATACTTCGCACCCTAAAGTTGATCAAATAAATCATTGATCCTTGGAAGAGGATATTTATTCTTTATGGTCACTTTGTTCAACTGACATAATCAATGCATATACAAATGGAACGATCCTTCTTGTGTACAAATAACATGACAACACCCTATAGAGACACACTAGGGTAGATAACACCATTATCTAAGAGGTTTTTTAATTTTTCCTTAAGCTCTTTTAACTCTGCCGAAGCCATTTTATAAAGAGAGATAGAAATTGGATAAGTGTTCAAAACAAGATCAATCCCAAAATTAATTTTCCAATTGGGAGAAACTCTGGGAAGATCATTGAAAAACACCTAGTAAACTCATTAACCATGGGAACAAATTCTAGAAAAGGCTTTTCTAAGTTAGAATCTTTAACTCTGACCAAGTGATACAAACACCGCTTTGAAATCAACTTTTGGGCCTTAGATAAGAAATGAACCTTCCTTTAGGAACCAGGGAACAACCTTCCTATACAATGACTGACTCATTAGGGAATCAGAACAATGACCCTACTGGTCTAAAAATATAAGGAACCATAGCAAGAGTCTAACCAATCCATTACTAGAATGACATCAAAATCAACTATGTCCAGCTCTATCAAGTCTACAATAGTACCTCTACCACCAAATGATACCACAAACCTCATATAGACCCTTCTAACAATCATAAGGTCTCTGACATGGGTAGAAAGAACAAAATGGGACCAACAGACAATCAGGACTACAATCAAGATACACAATGACATACGGGGTCACATAAGAAAGAGTAGACCCTAGATCAAGCAAACAATACATATCATGGGAGCAAAGTTTCAACATACTCATGACAAAATTAGAATATTAGTATACTAGCAAGTAGCAAGTGTATACAAGTAGTTTCATCTAGCATCAATGCCAAAAATAAAAGTAGAGGCAGACATAACACCCTTTGATATAGCAGTTGATAGAGTAGCAATAGAAGCCTACTTGGCCCAAGAAGCCGCTAAAGAGGGGCAATCACACTGCATGTTCCTAATATGAGCTTAACTAAAATATCTGTTCCATCTCTTCTCACACTAACCACAATGACTCTTACCACAAAATCTGTAAGGAGGTCGACATGGAGCTGACTGGATACCACTAGCCTAGAATTGGGCACACTATGCTCGGGACCCACCACTAAATTGAGATTGACGATCACTAAACTTTGGGTAAGGAGAGTGAACACTAGATGAGGAGAAAGAACTTGAACTCCCTTACTTCTTCTGTGACCACTTGCCACCATCACGGCCACTATGCTTAGAAGGTCTAAATTTCTGTCCTTGCCTCTCAATAAGCTCAACTTGCTTCTTTTTCTCTTCTTCCACTTGTTTCATATACATAATCAACCTAGAAATATCCATGTTTTCAATTAATAAAGCCACCTTGATCTCAAGGACTAACTCATAGGATAATCCCAAGAAAAACGTACGCATTTTATCCCTCATGCTAGAAATCATCTTGGGAGAATGCCTTGACAATTGATTAAATTTAAAGGCATAGTCTTGAATAGACATCCTCCCTTGCTTCAAGTTTAGATACTCTTATGCCTTTGGCTCCCTCAACTCTTGAGGAAAGAGCTGGTCTAAGAAAGCCTCAAAGAATTCCTCCTATATGGCAGGACTAGAATTAACACCTCTAGATAAATCCCACCCTTCCTACCATTGATATGCTATATCTTTCAATTAGTAAAAAGGAAACTCAATGGCCTTAACCTCCAAATCATGCATGATTAAGATGATCTTCTCTATTTCATCTAAAAAACCTTGAGGATCTTTCTCAACCTTCGTACCGAAGAACATAGGAGGGCTCAACCTCATAAATTGGCAAATTCTTATTACCTTACAAGAAATGGTATTCATAGCACCAAGATCTATTGGAGAGACTACCAACTGAATCAAGGGGTTGATAGAGCGACAAACCTCGATATTACTAGCAACCTTTTGAGATGACAAAATAGAAAGGTCACTTTAATAGTCGAGGTTAGAGGGGATAGATGGAACACCATGAAGATGGTCAGATACTGCAGCCCTAGCCTAGGTTCAAACTTAAGTTAGTAGTGAGTCCTCATCCCTCGAGGATATGATCATTACTTTATTTCTTCATTACATAGTTTATTTTAGTAGTTGGAGTTAGTTGGAGACATGTCCCATGAACTCCTTATTCAGATAGTTCAGTTATAGGGCCCTAAGAAGTGTTTTCTTGAGTCTCAGATCTCCTTTAAGGCATGATCTAAAAGATAGCAAATAGAAATCATAGGAATCCATGACCTTAGACTCTATAGCTTGAGATTGAAAAATAAGAAAGGAAAACATTTCCTAAAATGCCTCGTAGCCCCTCTTTTATAAGTGTGGCACGCTTCACACCCATAAAGAAGACTCTAGCAGACACGGTGTTGTGGACACCCAATTAACCGTAATCATAGGCTTTGATACCAACTTGATATTCCCCGAAATTGGGCCAAATCATATGGGAACCTCAGGACCACATGAATCAGAAGTCGCCCTATAACCCAACCTTATCATCAATATAATCACAAGGTTCGAATAAATCCTGACCATATTAAGATAGCATAAACATACTACAAGTCATAACTTAAACATGTCTAAATACTTTAATAGATTTATCATACTAACCAATATTCTCAAGTCCATAGTCATCCATAATACCTCTATTCAAACCGATGTTTAGAAATGTACATGTCAGAATAAACCCTCGATAATAGCCAAACCAAGTCAAAATAAGACTAAGTCTAAAAATAGGAGACCAAGAATAAATGTCTTCTGAAATAAGGAAGCTCACTACTTCGAAGTCAATGCATGAACAACTTCGATCACCTAATCATTGCGCTACAAGAGAATATGTTTCTTTGACCCCTATACTATATGGGGACATATCATTTGGAGACGGTTAGCGATTAGAGCACTAGCATATAATTCAAGGATAAAGATACAATAGTATCATCATTCAACAATAAATATATAACATATTCAATTATATTCATACACTTACCCTTACATATAGGTATATCACATGCTAATCAAGAATCAAGACTTAACAACATTCTTGAACATTCATTCATAGAGATGAGTAAAGAACTCCTACCTTCCATACTTAAGTTCAATAATTCTATTTAGGCATAGGGATTTAACCATAATCACATACCATAAGACAAAGAAATTTAACCATGCTCACATGTTCATTATCAAAGAACTTTTACCATATACATAATCATTCAAACAAGGGACTCTATACGCACAGGTATTACTCTAGGAAAGGGACTCCAACCTCATGCCCATTCATCAAATAAGGGACTCTAACCTCATACCAAGGGACTCTAACCGCAAGCCATTTCATTAAGTGAGGTATATTAACCTTAAGAGATCTTATTAAGCAAAGAACTTTGCATTCGAGCAATTTCATTGGGTAAGGGACTTTAACCTTAAGATATTTCATAAGGCTAGGGACTTCAACCTCAATCTATTTCATAAGGTAAGGTACTTAAACCTCAAGCCATCACTACTATCATTAGTTAACATTAGGACTTTAACCCTTTGCCCATGCATCAATATTTATTTCATACAACACTTAAGGACTTTAACCATTTAACTAATTCAACATATACATTACCCTTTGGTCCTTATAGGAGCCGTTATTGCTAAACCATTTCAATAGCCCATTGCATTTATTCAATTCATCATACAATTCAAGTTATGGCTATTAAGACCATCACAAACTACTTACACCTTATTTTCAATCCTATAACATATTCTCACCATACCTTAACTTAACACACAATTCTGGTTTATCTTTATATTGAGGGACTTTAACCCCTTATTAATCATTAACTCAACAAGGTCATCATTTCACAATACATGTCTCACAATAATTTTACAAAATCATTTATAAATCATTCCTACTCATTGGTCTATTGCCCTAATTCAACACATCACCACATGTGACTATACAATTCACTTAGTCATTTTCACAGATACCTTAAGTGCATACCTTTGAAAAGACTATTTTTATGGTAGAAATCATCACGGTTAAGGTTACGCAAGGCCTTAATGGTGAATCACATACAACAAGAAACCAAATATGTTAATCATCATTAATAGCATATATAAACATAAGTCTAAGAAAGAGTCAACATTATTCATCATTAGGCAATAGAACACTTTTTATTTGATTTATAAACACCATGTGCACATACTAATCCAAGTGTAAAATACATAGATTTAGAGTTATTTAACAAGGGGAAGAGGTACATGCCTTAGACAACTTGATTCTCTAAGAGTCTTGACTTCACTTTGCCTCTTGAAGATCACCCTTGAAACCCTAGCCTCCAATTCTTCAAAGATGGGTTTGAGAGAGTGTTTAGGGTTTTTTGATTAATCAAAATAGATGCTTAAGAGGCTACAAGCATTTATATAGTGAGGGGAATTAGGGTTTTAGGCATGGGAAATGACCACAATGCCCTTATATAAAAACTATAAAATAAACCTATGCATGGGTATGACTTATCTTATGAACCGTACCTTTGGGTATGAATGGTACCTAACTCGTACCCAAGGATTCACCTAGGTCACCTATATTTTTAAGGGTACGACCACAAACTCTTGAGTCGTATCCTAAGGTTATAACTCATGCCTTCAACTATATACAATACTCGTACCAAGATGACTCACCTAGGTATGACCCGTACCCTTAGGTCTGATTGAGGGGAGGGTCACTTGAATAATTGAAAATATACTATCCTCGTGGTATTAGAGAGAAGGGGAGAGTGGATATGAATTATATCCAAGGGGTACGACTTATGCCCCTAGTCGTACCCACCCTAGTGACATCAAATGGAGGATTTCTTTCAATTGTTAAGAAACTAGGTGTTTCAAAGTTGGTATCTCAAACAAGTATCAATTTAGCCTTTACTTAAGTGTCGGGTTAGTTTGTGTTATAAGTGGAAAGTTTAAATTAAAAGAGAAAAGTGAAGTTTTTATGATTTGAATGAGTTAGAATAAGGGTAAAAATGTTTTTAAATAGGTGGTGGTTTGTTTTAGGCCAAATTTAAATATTTACGAGGCCAAAATTTTAATTGAAAAGTGGGCAAAAAAATTAACCTTACTGCATCTTGTACCTGTGGCCCATACCCCCGATCTGGCTCTTAGCGCAGATAGCACCAGTGGCTAGCAGAAGCTGGCTGCAGGTGTTGGGCCAAAAGTATTGGCCTACTTTTGTGCATCTTCGACGTGGAGTTTTGGTATTTTTTCTGATACTTATGGTCCTGCAACCTAAGGTTTAGGTCCCAAAAATAAAATTAGATGCCAAATTCCATAAATTACCATTTTTCATCCTCAAAATCTCAACTTTTATACTTATTATTCAACTTAGAATGTGGGACTTGCAACCATGATGAGTTGATCACATAGCCTTCTTACTTACAAATTGATGGATGTAGTAATCTGTTCCTATATTCCGGGTTAGTACATTAGTTAAAAACCTACAAAAAAGAAAAATAACAAAAATATTGATATTAAAAATAGTAGGTTGCCTCCCACTTAGCACTTAAATTGAAGTGGCCATGTTGGTTACTTACATTCACCAACAAGCCCATGAGTTTTCTCCCATACAACGCTTGATTAAATGTCATAGCATGACGCAGGTATCTTTACTACTCAGAATTCATGAAGATCCCAATAGGAATATCCTCCAGAGTAATCAATACAATCAATCACCAACATTAGCCTCATATCTGTTGGCTGGTTCATTGACTTTTGAATGTTGAATATAGCCTCTTCCTTATTTACTCTAAATTTTAGCTTACCTTTCTCTATGTCAATCATAGCTCTACCTATGGCTAAAAATGGTCTTCCTAATATAATGGGCATCTCAGTGTCAACCTTACAGTCCAAGATGAATCAAAATATGAAATTATGCACCTTACAATAACATCAGAAAAGATTCCCAAAAGCTTCATCACTATACAACCGGCCATCAATAGCTGCATTCAAGTTAGTTTTGGAGGGTTCAAACTCATCTTCTTAAATATGGCTTGTAGTATCAAATTAATGCAGACTCCTAAATCACCCAAGGCTATGGAAAATCGGGATGACCCAATAATGCATGGTATAGTAACTACACCGAGATTACCCTTTTCTTGCGCCAACGACCTAGTCGTGATTGTACTGCGGTGGTTCATACCATCAATATCCTCAAATGTCTCTCTTTTCTTCCTTGTGAACAACTATTTCATAAACCTGGCGTATCCAGGCATCTGCTCTAATGACTATATAAGAGGTATGTTCAAAATCAATTCATTCAACATATTAATGAATTTCTTGAACATACCTTTCTCTTTGTTCTACCTCAATCTCTGTGGATAAGGTAGGGCGGTCTCAGAATCTGTCTAATTTTTGTCTTAGTAATGGGATCCTTAACTTTATGTTCTGTAGCTTTATTAGTATTACCTGTTACCTTCTCAGACTCAACAACAAATGTTTCATCGTCAATATCTTCTGAAGCAGGTCATGGGGGATCCATAGTAGTAACACTACTATCATGGTAATAGCAAGTACGTGACCATAATTTTTAGGATTTTTCATCATGTTGCTCAAAAGGGGACCTGGTTGCCTCTGGTTTAGAGTTCCTAATATTTGCCCAAACCGGTGCTCCAACTACTTGATAGAAATAGCATGTGACTTGACCATTTTGTCATTCCTATAATATAGACCTTAATCTCTTTAAGGTTGATCTCTCGATTTTCCTGACACTTAACCATCTAGCCAACTTCTCATCAATTTTGGATTTTGTATTTTATCTACCAAGTGGAAAAAATCTTTCTCCCTTCTCTCTGTAGTCATCTTTTATCTTCTAGTCACCATCTTGATCTCTGCTATGGTCTCTGTATCTATCATAATAGTTCCACCTTGGTTCCCTTGACCTTGGGCTTGGAAACTCGCCAACTAACGATCCAGATAATTCGTTTACTATTTAAATTCTGACTCATACACTTTGGAAACTGACCTTTGTGCTGTTACTACATTTACATTCTTTGATATTACCTGTGCAAGATGCTTTGTAAGTACACTATTATCAATCCTTAGAAACGTAATATTCTGCGCTACTGTATCATCAACTAATTTTTAGCCGAAAGAGGCACCAATAGCATAAGTGCTAGATCCCCTCATAGTCTCCTGAGTTTTCCACCCTCGGTTAGTGAGAGAGATTTGATCTAACATCTTTGAAGCTGTCTCCCAGCATAGTCTCATATATGCCATCTAACTAAGCTAGGTCTAAAGAAATAGAAGTTCTAACCTATCTCTTGTCAAAATAGCAAATTAAATCATGAAAAAGTCACCTCTCTCTTCTGTACAATTTTAGATCATTGCGATGTTATCAATAATTTAAACTACTCTTTAAGATATCAAAAAGATATCTATATCGATAATTTGTAATTTGAGCCAAAAATTAAGCCAAAAAATGTCCCTTGGGGGTCGTTGATGAAAATAGAATATTCTCCCACAATTACCTTCCCCATAATATATGGAACTCAAACCTAAAAATTTGGCTAAACTATATACAACCTAGAAATTAAGTGAAATTAAAGAATTAAAATCCAAATTCAATATAATAAGGATCAACTTTATGCGAAATAATTATGGAAAAGTCATAAGGGAGGTAGAAAAAGTTATCAAAACTTAGTTTTGATGAATATCCCATTGGGATTAGCTCCACTAATATTAGACACTCCAAATTTTAGGATAAAATCATGGAAAATCAAAGTTAGAGTTTATATAATTCCTAAGGGTCCCTTCTTTGTTATTAAGGGGACCCCATTATGAATGTGCAATAGCACCCAACTGACCTATCATGATATTGAGGGTCTCTTCAAGGAATGAAAAGTACAAGTTAGACTGAGTCTATCAGACCCTTCTTTCAAAACATGATGGACTCATCACAAATGCTAAGGTCAATTTCTCAGACCTATGCAAATATGAAGGCCTCATTAGGAACATGAAGTGAAAAAGCATGTTGCACTAGAAACTAAAATCTAGCAAAAGCTAAATAAAAACTGACTCTAAATGGACCTTTTATATTAGTTTAGAACCTGGTACATGCAAAAAAAATATGTCACCCAATGGGAAATGACATTCTATACTTAATAGAATCATCAAAATGCCCAACATAAGTCATCTTAATGAAATGTTGACCAAACTCAACACTGTACCAATTTTATTACAAATTCACCCTGAGTATCAAAAAAGAGTATGAAATCCTTGGGAACCATACCAAAATCCCCCTAGAACAAAATCCACATTATAGAGATAACAAAACAAATGAAATTCCTATCCAAGTCTATTTCCTAAAAATGTATCAAAGGAAAACATCCTAACTTTAAAAGTTCCAAAATAGGAAAATTGGTTTAAAACCCAACTAAATACTTTGGGAACTAGACCAACATCCATTTAGGTCAAAAATACTATAAGTAGCTATCGGAAGGGTTAAATTCGTTACAATGCATGAAAATTACAAAAATCACCAAGAGGGCCATTACATAATCAACGAATAAAAAATATTTTCATCCTCAAAAGTTCGTGAATTGAAAGTATTACCTGCTCAGTATCATAGGTATCTTCCTCTATGGAAAGTTTCTCTATTAACCCTTAATCGGTGGAATCTCATTTCCCCTCTAATCTTGGGCATCTTTATGCACCCAAATGCCACACTCCGCCTATATTTTAACTTAGTTTTGAGAATAAATTAATAGTATTTTCTTGTGCTTCATGTTTTGATCGATATACATGATCTGATATACACGTTTAGTTGTTTTTAGGTGGATATGTAACAAAAAGTTATCCAAAATGAAAGAGAAAACCTGAGACAAGAGTCATGCGCGATCAAACAGGAATTCAGACATTGAAGGCGCCCATGCACCCCACAGTTGAGTCTTGGGTTATCAAAGAGAAATTCATATATTGAAGGAGCCTATTCGCTGCATAGCTGAGACCTCTAGACTAGCCTCTGCACGAAACAACAAAAAAAGAAGAGCTACAGTATAAATAATACTATAGGAGGCGCATTGCGCATGCTCAGTCTATGAATTTTCCTCCATGTTTCACACCCATATTTTGATGGGACCCATATTTTGATGGGATTTCATTTTTTAATGAGACCAATCCCAATGAGTTTTCGATTAAATTGGAACATCTCTTTAAATACCCCAAAGGCGACCTAGCTATTCATGTATAATTTTGGAAGGATAAAACAACTTCAAGGAGGCTCCAATTAGGGTTCTTATTTATTTTCCTTACTACTCTTTATTTTGACATGTCCAATTAAAATTTTGTGATTTCATATAAGATTAAGAGTGGCTAAAAGCCCTAATTTTTTGGTTGAGGCTACAAAAATAATTGTATTGTATTATTCTTTGTTTGTTTGTCTTTGTTTATCAATTATTAATTATTCTCATGTTCTTGTTTTCAATATTTTAAATATTAGCTACTTTAAAAATTAATCGTTATGCCTAATGTGAACGGACCAAGGGGATAGAGGGTTGGAATGAAGAATATAATGATTGAGATATTATCTTTAGTAATTAAGGGCTTGATTTGAAATTAGGATATAAATATATCTAATTCGCTGCTAGCCAAGAAGAAATATAAATGTGTTTGAGTTAAATCCTCACATCCCGACTCAATAATATAATTGTGAGACTACTTTAAATAAATGATTAGAGGATGACCATTTTTGAATCATGTTATTAAACCCATTAATCAACAACAAAGATAGACAATTAAACTAATAACAAAGAATTGCTATTCATGTTTGTGAATATTCCTTGACCCAAGAATCGTCCCAAATATTATTTGCAACCCTTATCATTACATCTTTTCTTATGTTGTTCATATAGAAATATATAAAAATAAATTATTTGTGATAAAAAATTGTACTTGTTTAATTTTATAGTATTACTAAAATTGGGAATTTGCTAAGCGCACAAATCCTTATTGGTTCAAATTAGGCTCAAAAGGGACACTTTATTACTTGTATGACCACATACACTTGCGTGTATATGTGACTGCAACAAGTTTTTGCTCCATTTATGGGGAATAGAAAAATAAAAAAAATTCTAGTTTTAGTAGTACTATGTTTCCTATAAGTGCTGAAAACTTGGTCTTATCTAGTAGTCATGCATGTACAGATTTGAATTTATAAAAGGCTAGCAAGGGAAAGGGGTCAAACCATATCCTGAACCTGAGAGACGCTTGGACCAATTGAGAAGAGAAGTAGCACTTCTCTATCAGATCCCATAGGCTCAATAAGGTAAGATTATTCATGTCGATATGGCTGATAAACAACCATCTCGAAGGGCAATGCACAAAGTTGAAATCCCACTTACAACTAGTGTTACATCTAGTATCCACAGACTAGAACCAAAAGGTAGATTTTAATTAAAGTAAAATATGGTGTAGTTATTGCACACTAGTAGGTAGCTTATAAGATTGTCACAGAAAAATCTCTGATACATCCCAAAACTAGGCCATGTCATATGGGTACCTCAGGCCCACATGAATCGGAGGTCACCAAAAAATCCATTATAATCTTCACATCAATCATATAGATAGGGTAAATCTCGACCATATAATGAGATACCAGAAATCATACTACAAGTCATAACTAAACAAGTCTAAACACTTCATTAGATTCATCAACTAACCAATAAATCCAAGTCCATAGTCATACATAATACTTTTATATGAAACAAACTTTAAAAATATATATGTCGGGACAACACATCGATAATAGCCAAACTAAGTAAAAAATGACTAAGTCTAAAGATAGGTGATAAAAGATAAATGTCATCCAAAGAAAGAATGCTCACTACTCCAAAGTCAATTCACGAACTACTGTGATTATCTAATCACTCTGAAGGAAGAGAAGGAGATGATCCGGCCCCTATGTTGCGTGGGGACATAGCATCTGGAGACGGTTAGCAGTTGGAATGCTAGCATGTAACTCAAGGATAAGGATAAAATAGCATCATTATTAAATAACAAGGAATATATCATATCCAATCATATTCATAACCTTATCCATATATATTGAATATCACATGCTAATCAAGGGGACAAGATTTATCAACATTATAGAAGCGATTATTCATCATACATGCAATGGAGGACTGCAACTTTCCACACTTATGGATTAAAGAATTTCTTATTAGGCATAGGACTTTAACCATATTCACATATCATCAAGTAAGAGACTCAAACCACATACACACCTATTTAAGTAAGGGACTCTAACCACACACACATCCATTCAAGTGAGGGACTCTAACCACTCATACACATATATTCAAGTGAGGGACTCTAACCATTCACACACATTCATATAAGTGAGGGACTCTAACTGCTTACACACATTCATTCAAGTGAGGGACTCTAACCACTCACACACTTTGATATAAGTGAGGGACTCTTACCGCTCACATACATTTATTTAAGGAAGGGACTCTAACCACATGCTCACACATTTGGCAAGGGACACTACCCATATGCCATATTAAATAGGGGACTCTAACCCCAAGCCAATTCATTTGGCAAGGCACTTCAACCTCATGAGATCTCATTATGCAAGGGAATTTAATGACAAGAGGTTTTATTAGGCAAGGGACTTTAACCTCAAGTCATCACGACTATTATTAATAGATATTGGGACACAAACACTTTGTCCATGCATCAACATAAATTCAATACCACACATAAGGACTTTAACCCACTTAGCAAATTCAACATCTTACATGGCGACATGGATTTGATGGGAGCCTTCCTTGCTCAACTATTTCAATAGGCCAATGGCATAATTTAACTCATCATACAATACAAAATATGGTCTTTAAGACCCTTACAAGCCATTCGTATTTCATTATTACTTTTATCCCACAATTTAGTCCCACACATAATTCACGTTCGTTTTCATGTTAGGGATATTAACCCCCTTCTGATTCATCAAGCCATTAAGGTCATCAATTACACAATACATGGTTCATTTTACCTACACAGTACTATTTATCAAGAATTTATAAATATTGGACCATTTCCCTAGTTCAAAGCATCATCAACATATAACTAGACATGTTACTTAGTCATTTTCACAAACACATCATGTACATGCCCTTACCAAGGCCAATTTTATGACAGAAATCATCAATACTAGGGTTACTCAAGACCCATATGTTAGACCACATACTAAAATAATTCACATGTGCAAACTTCCATCAATAACAAGTATAAATATAAGTCTAAGCAAGCATCATCATTATTCATCATTAGGCAACAAAAGCCTTTTCATTTGATTTTGAAACAACCATGTACATTTACTAATCCAAATATGAAATACATCGATTTAGAGTGATTTAGAAAGGGGAATAGGTACTTGCCTTAAACAAGATGAATCACCAAGAATATTGACTTCCATTTGCCTCATGAAGACCACTCTATAAACCCGAGACTCCAATCCTTCAAAGATTAGCTTGGGAGAGTATTTAGGGTGTTTGATCCATCAAAATGGATGTTTAG
>NC_061121.1:137499782-137635915 GCF_002878395.1 Capsicum annuum | reverse complement strand
CTTGGGAGAGTATTTAGGGTGTTTGATCCATCAAAATGGATGTTTAGGAGGCTACACACGCTTATATAGTGAGAGGATTTAGGGATTTAGGCCTGAGAAATGACCACAAGGCCCTTAGTTAAAATCTAGAAAATAAACCTGTCCAAGGGTACAACTCACCTTACGACTCACTTAAGTAGTCATACCCTAGGGTAAGAGTGGTACCCTGATTCGTACCCTAGGCCTCTCCTAGGTGAAACACACTTTTAAAGGTACGACCATGCACCCTTGAGTCGTATCCAAGGGGCATACGACTCACCTCTTAGTCGTATGCTCTACTCATAACAAAACCAGTCCGCTCTAAGCAAATACCTCACTGCATACGACTTATCTAGGTATTACTCATACCCATAGGATATGACTGAGGAGGGGTCACTCATATAGAAGACAAAATGCTACCTTTTCAAGGCTTCTCTATGTATGAGAGAGGAGGAGAGGGAGGATACGACTCATATCCATTGGGTACAACTCAAGCTCCTTATCGTACCCATCCCTATGACACCAAACGATGAAGTTTTTTGGTGGTTCTAAGTATAGGTATTTCAATTCTCCCTCACTTGGCTTATTCACCCACAAATAAGGGATAAGGCTAGCAACATAAACAAGCCAACATATCATCGCACATCAAAACAACATTCAAGCAAGTTAGAAAAAGCATATAACAGGGATATAACACACATAATGCACATATTCAATCAATCATTCGGATCATGATCTTTGGGACTCAAACCCATTATTTATAAGGAAACTTATTCATTTCAAAGCTTAGGGGCTTAAACCTTTTCTTATTAACACTTACTTATTTCACAACTCAGGGACTTCAACCCATCCACTTATCAAGGACATGGATCAATTTAAGATACTAGGGACTTAAATCCATCACAACAAGGACACGTATAGTTTCAAAGCATTAGGGACTTAAACAGACACAAATCAACTCAACATATTAGGGATTTTACCCGTTGTCTATCAAAGCCGAAAAGTCAAAGTAAGGAAATCAACACATACCTCCATCCTATTTTTCTAGAAAAAGAAGAAAATGTGGATACTTGGACTTCATGTCCTATTCCACCTCCCAAGTAGCTTCCTTGGACTTTTGGTTCCCTTATAGAACCCTTACCGACTTCTTTCGTTCCTAACCAGAGAACTTTTTGATCCATTATCCTTACTAGGATCTCCTTATAGAACAAAGAGTCCAAAATATCAACATCCCTCAATGGAAAAACCAATGAAGGATCACCTACACATTTCCACAACATAGAGACATGGAAAATCGGGTGAATGAAGTTCATACTAGAAGGCAACTCCATCTTATAGGCAACATTGCCAACCCTCTACACAATCAAGTAGGGGACAACATATCAGGGACTAAGCTTCCCCTTCTTATAAAACCACACCACTCTATTCATGGGAGACATTTTGAAGCATACCCAATCACCAATACTAAACACTAAGTTCCTACGCCTCACATCTATATAGGATTTTTGGACACTTTGAGAGGTTTTTAACCTATCATGAATCATCTTCACCTTCTCTATGGCTTGGTGAACTAAATTGGAGACAAGCAACTTACCCTCGCTGACTTTGTTCCACCCAATAGGAGATCCACATATCCTACCACACAATGCCCCAATAGTTACCATGCCAATACTAGAGTGGTAACTATTATTATAGGCGAAATCAATAAAAGGAAAGTAGTCATACCAACTACAACCATAGTCAATCACACAAGACCGCAAGATATACTTTGGTCCTTTCACTTGGCTATCCGTTTGTGGGTGAAAAGCAGTACTAAGGTGCACTCTAGTGCCCAAGCCCTTTTCAAATGACTTCCAAAAGTGGGATGAAAATGGAAAGCCACGATCTAAAATAATAGAAATTAGAGCACAGTGAAACTTCATGATCTCCAGAAGATACAACTTAGCATAATCTTCTGCTGAGAAATTAGTCCTCACGGGCCAGAAGTAAGGGAACTTGGTCATTCTATCAATAATGACCCAAATGGAATCATATTGATTCCAAGATCTTGGAAGACTGGTAACAAAGTCTATATTAATTGCTTTCCACTTCTATTCAGGTAATAGGATCCCTTGATACAAGCCCTCGGGCCTCATGTCCTCAACTTTCACTTGTTGAAACACCACACACTTAGCCATATAACTAGCCATATCATACATCATTTTACCCTACCAATAGAACTCTCTAAGATTATGATACATCTTGGTGAAACTAGGATATAACGTGATCCATGATCCTCGTCCATAGCCCTTTATCTCAATCTATTTACATCGGGAACACACAGCCTACCTTGGTATCTTAAGATACCATCACCAACAATTACAAAGTTTACAATATTTTATTGACCCACATTACTCTTGATCTTCCTCAAGATGGGGTCTACTGCTTGCTTTTTCTTTATCTCGACATCAAGAGATGACTGAGATATCAGAAGCACAAACTCACCACTATCCTCAAAGTCCGCAAGTCAAACTCCAAGATTATCTAAGCGGTGAATGTCTATCTACATGGGCCAAACTACCTATGGACAATCTATCAATAGTGATGCAAAAAGAATCATATTGATTTTGAGATTTAGGAAGACCGATAATGAAATTTATATTAATTTTCTCCCACTTCTATTCAGGTAACATAATTTCTTTGTATATCCCACTAGGCCTCATGTGCTAAACTTTACTTGTTGACACACCATACACTTGGACACATAACTAGCCACATCATGCTTCATATTTTACTACTAATAGAACTCTCTAAGGTCATGATACATCTTGGTGGAACCACGATGAATGGAAAAATGAGATCCATGAGCCTAGACCATGACCCTTTCCCTGAATCCCTCGACGATTGGAACACATAGCCTACCTTTGTATCTTAAGATACCATCACCACCAATCACAAAGTTTGTAACTTGATATTGGCCTATATTACTCTTGATCATCATCCAGTTGGGGTCTAATACTTGTTTTTTGTTTATCTCAAAAATAAGAGATAATTGACATGCCAGATACACAAATACACCGCCATCTTTGGAGTCTGCAAGTCAAACTTCATGATTAGCCAAATGGTGAATGTCCTTCACTAATTCCCGCTTATCCTCATCAATATGGGCCAAAATTTCCATGGACAATATACTACGAGCATCGATTACTATATTTTCCTAACTTAGATGACAATAAAGACTCATATTATAGTCTTTTAATAGCTCAAGACACCTTGTTTGCCGGAGATTTAACTCCTGTTGGGTAAACACATATTGAAGACTCTTATGATTGGAAAAAATATCAACCTGAACCCCATATAAGTAATGTCCCCAAATATTTAACGCAAAGTTCATAGTTAACAACTCTAAGTCATGGGTAAGGTAGTTCTTCTTATGAACTGTCAGATACCTAGAAGCATAGGCCACCACCCTACCATGTTGCATCAATACAAAACTAAGACCGACATGAGATACATCACAATAAATAACAAAACCATCAATACCCTCGAGCAAGGTTAAAACTAGAGTCAAAGTCAATTTATTTTTCAAATTATCAAAACTACGTTCACATGCATCGGACCACAAGAACTTGACCTTCTATAGTAATTGGCTAGACCCAAGATGTTATGAATATCGGTTGGAGTTGTAGGTCTAGGCCACTTCTTAACTACCTCAACTTTTTGGGAATCTACCATGATCCCTTTACTAGAGATAACATGACCAAGAAAAGCTATGACTCTCAATAAAAACTCACACTTAGAGAACTTGGCATGAAAATGATGATCTTTCAAAGTTTGCAACACGACACAGAGGTGATATACATGATCTACCTTACTCTTAGAATACACTAAGATATGATATATGAAGACAATGCCAAACATGAGTAAGAAAGGATGAAAGACCCTATTCATCAAGTCCATGTATGCTGCTGGGGCATTGATCAACCCAAAAACATGACAAGAAACTCAAAATGACCAAACAAAGTTCTAAAGGCCGTCTTTGGGATATCAACATCACTAATCTTAAGTTGGTGACAACCTGATCTAAGATTAATCTTAGAGAAACACTTCTCACCTTGAATTTGTTCAAAAAAATCATCGATCCTAGGAAGAGGATGTTTGCTCTTTACTGTCACTTTGCTCAACTGACGATAATCAATGCGCATACAAAGGGAACCATCCTTCTTGCTCAAGAACAACATGGGAGAACCCCACGGAGACAAACTAAGATAGATAAAAACTTTATTAAAGAGATTTATCTATTGCTCCTTAAGCTATTTTAGCTTTGTCGAGGCCATTCTATAAGGAGGAATAGAAATCAAATAAGTGTCTAAGACACGATCAATCTCCAAATCAATTTCCCTGTCAGGAGAAACAATAGGAGGATCATCAACAAACACCTCAGGAAAGTCATTAACCACGAGAAGGGATTCTAGAGAAGGCTCTTTCAAGTTAGTAAATTTAAGATCAGCTTTTGAGCCTTTAGATAGGAAATAAACCTTCCCTTAGGCACTAGGGAATCACCTTCCCATTCATGATCAACTTATTAGGGAATTTAAACATAACCCTATGGGTTCAACAATTTAAGGAATCATAGTAGGAGGGTAACTAAACTATCCCCCGAATGACATCAAAATCAACCATGTCCAACTTTGTCAAGTATACAAGAGTATCCCTACCACCAAATAATATCATACCCTCTAAGATCATTCTAACAACCATGGGGTCTCCGACTGGGGTAGAAACAAAAAAGGGAATTGACAGACTCTCTAAACTATAATCAAGATGCACAGTCACATATAGGGTAACATAAAAAAGAGTAGACCCTGGATCAAGCAAATAATACACATCATGGGAGAAATTTCTCAACAAACCCATGACAAAATCAGGAGATGCCTCAGAGTCCTGCCATGTTGAACTTGGATAAAAGCAGTTTCGGTCAGCACCACTGCCAGAAATAGAAGTAGAGGTAGTCATAGCACCCTTCAGTGTGGGATTAGATGAAGTGCCAATAGGGGACCTATTGGCCCAAGGAGTAGCTAGAGTGGGGAAATCACGCTGCATATGCCCAACCTGACCATAATGGAAAGATCTATTTCTCCTCTTCTTATAGAAACAATAATAACTCTGACCATTTAATACAAGGAAGGCGAGGTCGATCCGACTAGGCATCACTAGCCTATAATTGGGCACCCTATGCTTAGGACCCACCACTAAACTAAGTTAGATGATCACCTGAAAACTTCAAGTAAGAAGAGTGAACACTTGCCGAGGAGAAAGAACTCAAACTCCCCCATTTCTTCAATGGCCATTTACCACCATCACCATACTATGCTTAGAAGGCCTAAACATCTTTCCTTGTTATTTACTAAGCTAAACTTTCTTCTTTTTCTCTCATTCTACTTGTTTTAAATACACAATCAATGCAAAAATATTCATGTTCTGAATCAATAAGGCTGTCTTGCTCTAAAGGACTAACTCACGTGATCATCCCAAGACAAACTAACATAATCTAGCCCTCATGCTAGTAACCATCTAAGGAGCATACCTTGAACTATTGATGGAATTTAAAGGCACACTTTAACGAACACCCTCCTTGCTTTAATTTCACAAACTCTTTCATCTTTTCCTCCCTCAACTATTTAGAAAAAAAGCGTCCAGGAAAGCCTAGGAGAAGTCCTCCTACATGGCAGGACTAGCATAAAAACCTTTAGAAAACTCCCACTCTTTGTACCATTGGTACGCTACATCATTCAATAATAGGAAGCAAACTCAACGGCCTCAATCTCTGAAGCATGTATGATTTGAAAGATCTCCTCTATTTTATCAGCAAAGCCTTGAGAATCTTCCTCAACCTTCATACTAGAGAACATAGAAGGGCTCAACCTCATTAACTATCCAATTCTTGTAACCTCAGAAGAAATAGAAGCTGGAGCACCACTTTCTAATTGAGAAACTACCAATTGAGTCTTGAGGTTGATAGAGTGATAAAACTCATTATTAGTAGCATCCTCTTGAGGTGATAGAATAAGAAGGTCTCTCTCATAGTCGGGGTTAGTAGGGACAATCGGAACTCCACAAGTATGGTTGGATACCGAAGGCCTATCCCAGGTCTGGACTCCAGAAGTTGGATGAGTTTCATCTATAGGGCCCTCAGAAGGGTTTTCGTGAGTCTCAGATCTCCTTGGATACATGATATGAAATATAGCAAGCGAAAATTGATGAATCCAAGATATTAGGCTCTACATCTTGAGATAGAAACACAAGAAAGGAAAACATTTCCTAAAATGTCTTATAGCTCCTCTTTTATAAGTGTAACATGTTTCACACCCATAAAAGAGACTCTACTCTACACGGTATTATGGACACCTAGCTAACCATGAACCTACGCTCTAATACCAACAGGACACACCCCAAAATTGAGTCATATTGTATGGGCACCTTAAGCCTACATGAACTGGAGGTTGCCCTATAACCCATCACAATCATCACATCAATCACATAGATCATATAAATCTCTACTATTTATTAAGATAGCGAAAATCATACTACAAGTCATAACTTTAAAATGACTAATTACTACATTAGATTCATCAACTAACCAATAAACCCAAGTCCACAATCATCCATAATGCCTCTATACAAGCCCTAGTTTTAAAAAGTATATATCAGGACAAGCCCCTAACAATATCAAAACATAGTAACAAATAACTAAGTCTAAAGATAGGAGACCAAGGATAAATGTATCTTGAAGAAATAAAGCTCACCACTCAAAAGTCAATGCACAAATTGCTTTGATATCTAATCACTGTGTAGGAAGAGACGAAGATACTCCGGCCCCTACATTACACGGTGATATAGCGTTCGAAGACCATTAGTGGTTGGAACGATAGCATGTAACTCAAGGATAAGGATAAAATATCTTCACCAATCAACAAAAAGCAATGTATCATATCCAATCACATTCATAACGTTAACCATATATATAGATATATCACATACTAATAAAGTAGACAAGATTTATCAATACTTTGGAAGCGCTCATTCATAATACATGCAATGAAGGACTCAAATCTTCCACACTTATAGATTAAAGAATCTCTCATTAGGCATAACACTCTAACCATATTCACATATCATCAAGTAAGGGACTCAAACCACATACACATCCATTTAAGTGAGGGACTCTAACCATACATGCATCCATTCAAGTAACGGACTCTAACTTCGCACACACATCCATTCAAGTGAGGAACTCAAACCACTAACACATATTTATATAAGTGATGGAATCTAACCACTCATACATATTCACCTAAGTGAAGGACTCTAACCACTAACACACATTCATATAAGTGAGGGACTCTAACTGCATACACATATTTATT
This sequence comes from Capsicum annuum, assembly GCF_002878395.1. Classification (NCBI taxonomy): domain Eukaryota; kingdom Viridiplantae; phylum Streptophyta; class Magnoliopsida; order Solanales; family Solanaceae; genus Capsicum; species Capsicum annuum. Next base: position 137,628,491 of record NC_061121.1, on the reverse strand, counting down.
CGAGCAAGGGACTCTAACCATGTGCTCACATGTTTGGAAAGGGACTCTAACCACATGCCATATTTGATAAGGGACTCTAACCCCAAGATAATTTATTTGGTGAGGCACTTTGTCCTCATGAGATCTCATTATGTAAGGGACTTTAACCATAAGTGATTTATTAGGTAAGGGACTTTAACCTCAAGTCATTATAACTATCATTAGTCAATATTGGGGCTCTAACCCTTTGTCCATGCATCCACATACATTTAATTCTACATATAAGAACTTTAACCCATTTAGCCAATTCAATATCATATATGACCACAATGTCCTCATGGGAGCCTTTATTGCTAAACCATCTCAATAGGCAAATGCTTTAATTCAACTCATCATATATTTTAATCTATGGTCCTCAAGATTCTTATATGCCTTTATATGGTCCTCAAGATCCTTATATGCCTTTCATTTTTCACTAGAAATTCTATACCATAATTTACCTCCACACATAATTCATGTTTATTTTCATGTTAGGGACTTTAACCCCTTATTATTGATTAAGCCATTAAGGTCATCAATTACATAATACATGTGTCATATTAACTTCACAATACCCTTTACTAAGCATTCATACATATTGGACCATTTCCCTAGTTTAATGCATCATAAACATGTAACTTGACATCTGACTTAGACATTTTCATAAATACATTGCGTATATGCACTTACAAAGGCCAATTTTATAATAGAAATCATCAAGACTAGGGTTACTCAAGACCCACATGTTAGACCAGATACAAAAATCATTCACTTGTGCAAACTACCATCAATAACATGTATAAACATAAGTTTAAGCAAGAATCTTCCTGATTCATCATTAGGCAAGAAAACCCTTTTCATTTAATTTTAAGAAAACCATGTACACTTATTAATCCAAGTGTAAAATACATGGATTTAGATATATTTAGAAAGGGGAAGAGGTACATGCCTTAAACAAGATGAATCACCAAGAATATTGATTCCTTTTTGCCTCTTGAAAACCACTCTTGAAACATTAGCCTTTAATTCTTTAAAGATGAGCTTGAGGGAGTATTTAGGGTATCCATCAAAATAAGTGTTTAGAAAGGTACTCACACTTATATAGTTAGGGGCTTTAGTGTTTCAGGCATGGAAAATGACCATAAGGCCCTCAGTTAAAGATGGAAAATAAACTCAATCAATGGTATAAATCACCTTATAACTCACTTAAGTTGTTGTACCCTAAGGTATAAGTGGTACCCTTAGTTGTTCTTTAGGTCTCTCCTAGGTGACACACACTATTAATGGTACGACCATGCACCCTTGAGTTATATCCAAGAGGTACGACTCACCCCTAGTTGTATGATCCACTCATAATAAAACTAGTCCACTCCAAGTAAGGACCTCACTCCATATGACTTAACTAGGAATGACTCATACCCTTTGGGTATAATTGAAAATGGGTCACTCATATAGAAGATAGAATTCTACCCTTCCTAAGATGCTCTGGCTACAAAAGGGGAGTTAAGAGAGGATACGACTTATATCCATTATGTAAAACTCAATCCCCTAGTCGTACTCACCATAGTGACACAAATGATGAAGTTTTTCAATGGTTCTACGTCTAGGTATTTTAATCTTATTAGAATCTAAAAAAATTTTAATAGACTAGTGATGCATTTCTTCCTGCTATAGTTTCTATAATTACATGAGGTGTATGCTTTTACCATTTTCTATAATTACATGAGGCGTATGCTTTTACCATTCTTACTATTAAGAAAAGCCAAGAGATGGTTAATAGAAGAACATTCAAAATAAATGACTACTTATGATGACCATGCTTGGAAGTTCTTGAGTCAATTCTATCTATCGAAAAAAAACTACAAGGTTCAGGAGTGAAACTTTGAGTTTCAACGAAAAGCCAGATGAAAATCTATACCATGGTTAGGAGAGATTCATGTCTTTTCATAAAGATTGCCTACATCACTAATAAAAAAATAATGTATTAGCTCATATTTTTGTGTAAAGTTTTGACCATAATATAAAGATTTTAATAGATTTAGCTAAATATGGTTAGCTCTAGGGAAAACCTCTTATGAGTTATATACTTTTCTCAGCCATATTTCACTAGATAATTTAAAGTAAGATGGCAATGAATCTAGAGGTATGGTAAAGAAGCCTGTAAGTATGATAGAAGTGGATAACATCATAATATTGGCTGCATACGTGACCTTTTTATTACAGAGGTGATGAACCAATTCAACAAGTTGAATGTGGCTCAAACTCAGGCCAAGCGAATACAGTTCAGTAAGTTAAAACTTGGTGTAAAATCTATAGAAGTAGTGGTCATGTTATAAACATGTATGGAGAAAATCTAGATTTAGTTAATTTTATGGGTAACGCATAAAAATAAAATCAAAATTTTGCTAATACCTACAACCAGGATTGACAAAGTTATCCAAAATTTTTATAGGGTGGCAACCAAAGGTAGAACTAGAACTTTCAACAGTAAGCTCAAGGATGTAATGTTAGCTCTCAGTCAAGTAATATTAAAGAGATTCTAAAGAAGATCACAGATAACTATTAGAAAATAGTTGTAGAAATAAAAAATTACAAAATTGCTCAAAAGAATTAAGGAAAACAAATGAGTTAGCTAGTTGAAGTTTAGAATAAAAGACCTCAAACAGGTTTTTCAAGTAACAGATCCTAATCTCAGACAAGCAATATCAATCTTCTCAAGAAGCAATAGAGAATTAGATGAAGTACCTCACAAGAAGAAGAAGAATAATTTGCAAGATTAGTTGATTAAACCAAGCTCAAATATAGATAAGGTGCAGTGAATAAAGTCAAACCAGTAGAAAAGAACAAACTATCACCACCATTACCGCAAAGGTCCGAAAAAAGAAAAGAGGATGAATGATTTAAGAAGTTTTTTTGAATATCTAGAAAATTACATATAAGTCATCCTTTACTTGATGTTTTGTGGAAAATACTGAAGTAAGCTATACACTTGAAGGGTATCATGACGAAAAAAAGGTGCCTTATATATTTTTTTAACTATGGCACTAATTGAGTAATGTAGTTTTATGGTAATGATTAAGCTACCAAATAAGCTCAAAGACCCTGGGATTTTCACCCTCCCCAAATAAGTTTGTGAAACTGAGTTATTAGAGGATTTGTGTTACTATGGGCAAGTACTAATTTGATGCCCCTATTTGCAACACTTTAAAATTGCAATCCAATGTTAGAACCATGCTCATGTAAATGCAAAATAAATCATGTTTTGATAGTAAGATAATTGATTTATGCATGTACTAAGGGTACAAGTAACTCCTACCTCACAACCTAGTCAAAATATCCCTTACTGATTGATTTTCTATGAAGTATCTTGCTAAAGTAAACTTTAAATGAGCTTAACTCCTATAGTTTAGGTATTTTTAATCTTAAGACACACCAAATAATATATATTTGAATTATAATTCCTATGCATCTAGTATCACCTTAATCTGATATCAGAATCAAAATTTATGGCTAATATACTAAAGCACTATCAATGTTGTTAATGATGACTCAGATACTATGAATCATCGCTAGACCCTACTAGACGTTGTGACACACTATGGGTCGGAGGGTGACTCTTACTAATGGCAAAGGGGATGTAAGTACTTGACTTTTAGAGTGGCTTGTAAAATATTTATTTCTGTATGATTTGACTATTTTACCCCTCCTCGTGGTTACTTTGTGGAATTTTTAGAGTGTGGGGATGGGTTTCACGATTTCGAATATATTTTTGTCTAATTTATGTGAAATTGTAATTTTTGGTTGTTATAAAGATTGTATAGTTGACTTTGATGAATATTTATTGATATATACATTGGATGGTAAAACAGACTATGCCAGTAGATTTGAAGCATTGATTTTAGGTTAATAAGATGGTTAGTATGGTTTTATGACATTTATGTCCCATTTTGACCCTCGGTTCAAAAACTCATGCAATTCAATTTTGGGGGTGAACATTGTGAAAGTGATGTCTTTTTAAAAACTGATATGGCCATTGAGTCTGGAGTGTTGAATTTGAGTTAATAACGGGGTAATAGGGTCTCGAGAATCAATTTTCTGAAAATGAACTTTTATCATAAATTTGATGATTCCACTACATCCGGAATATGTTTTACAATCATATTTCACTATTAGATAATGTTCATAGGGTTCCAAATTAGTTTTGAGGGCCACAAATAAGTTTCTGACATTATTGGGGCTAGTTGTTCACGAAAACGAACCTTTGACTGTTTGACCGAATCACATAAAAAATAATTTAGCCACTTAAGATAGATTTTGACCATTTGACCATGTCGATTAAGTGATCAATGTGTTGATTAAGAGATCAAAGAGCAACCATCACTGAGTATAAGACCTAAATTTATATTTTTGACATTTTGGGAGCTAGGAAGCTCTAATTTTTATGATTTTCAATGCATTTTTTTATCATAGAATCATCGTATATCAGTTTAGAACTCTAATTTTACATTTCTCCAAGAACTTCTCTTTTATTTTTTGCAATTTCTACCCCAAGTTGATAATCAAAATCCAATTTTCACCATTTTGGGGCTTGCGAGCTCGAATTTGGGTAGTTCCAAAGGAGTTTTTGAGATTTGATTCATGGGTAAGATTCTATCTAATAATTATAATTTTCCCTTGATTTAATCTTCAAAACAACTTCAAATTATTGATTTTAAAATGGGTTTTAGGGGTTTTTATCGGTAAGCTTGAAAATATTTTTTTTATTTAAACCTCATTTCAAGTCATTTTTGCTTGAGTTTTTGTTGTAGAATCCTATGATTATGGAGAACATATTTAAAAAATAAAAATATGAGTTTACCTTTACTTTTTGAAAACCCCATTTGGGAGTCTGTTTTCGTACCAACATAGAATTCTGCAACATGTCTATCGTTGGCTTTGTTTTGATTTGTAGAATCTATATTCACATGTTTAGATTATTCCATGAATGTTTGTTAGAGGATTTCTCTAGGTTGAAGGGTTTTTGTATTGGTATTTATCATTCGAGGTAGGTTATTGCTTAACTTTTTTCAAGTGGGATTGGGCAGTTATTAATAATATAAAAGCATTCTATGGGTATGTGGTTGTATCATGGAAAACATTTTTAGGTAATTTACGAACCTATGAGGGGGCCTATTTACATAATATTTTCTAGTTTTAAAATATTATTCACTATGTGTTACCGTTTCGGGTCTCATACGATGTTATTGGCCTAGTATTAATATATGTATGTTTGGTACACTCTTTTTAAAGGAAAAAGCCTAGATTTTTGGAATTATATTATAACAGTTACAATTTCTAGAAGGTTTCACTAGATGGTTTTTGAATTATATTGGATCAAGGATGGCTGGTTGATTTGAGTAGATTTTTTGCTCACGTGGTTGGCATATTGTTTGGTTATTGGATATACTCATTTTGGCTGGTTGTGAGCATTACAAATTTATTCATGAAACATTGGTACCACCATGGAAATACTAGAAAAATTGGCTTTTTCTATCATAAAATATGACATCTTTAAAAACTCTCTATTAATGTTTGTGTCGGAGCTGAGTTAAGGATATTTGTTGTATATGGGTTGCGAAGCCCCCATGGGTCATACTTGTGGAGCACAACTAGTAGGTGTATACAAAGGTTGTGCAAAAATCTCTTGCATCACATCTTCATTTTCATTACATCTTATATTATATGAACCTGCTATTGTTGTATGTTGTGTTAATTTGTGTCTTATGTCATACATGCATGAAACACTGGTACCACTGTGGGAATATTGAAAATACTAGCTTTTTGGCAAAGAAGTGACATCTTTAAATACCCTTTATCGATATATATATATAAGAAAAGAGTTCTGAATATTAGTTGTGTATGGGTTGATGAACCCCCTATAGGGCCTTCCTCAGGAGTACAACTCGGTAGGTGTATACGAAGGTTGTACGACAACCTTGAGCATCACATCATCATCACCATCATGATCATCTTCTTTATCATCATCATTTTTATTGAATTTCATATATATTATGCTCATTCTATTTTGTGTTATCATCTTTGATATGATATCTATCTATGCGTATTTCTTTTTAAATACTAATATATGTGTGATATCTGCGTGCCTATCTCCTTTCTTATATTTTTTTGTGGTATATGTGGAAGTTGTAGAACTATTAGTGGAGGCGGTATGGGCTATTTATTTGGGACATTTTCTTATTGCAGGTGGTGAGCCTATAGTTTGTGTTTATATTTTTTATTTTCTATTATACTCGATAGGCCTTTGATACATACTGTGTACAACTGGAATGTACACCCCTACTATACCCTATTATTATAGATCTAGGTACGAATGCAACATATGATAGGTGATTCAGGTGGTATCTAGAGTATATTTGAGGTAGCAGTTGATCCAAGCTTCTGAAGTTGATCTACTACCTCTTCATATCTATTACATATCTTATTTGGTATTCAAAAAAAATGTTTTGATCTTTTTTTGACTATTATTCTAACACCCTAAATTTTTGTCCTTAAAATTTCTGAGTTTATGTACTCACTGCCTAGACTATGACTCACCTATTAATTCATAAGGTCTCCATATGAGTCATAGGGCTTGAGTCGTAGGTCGAACAGTAAGGTTGGGTCATGCTACTATCTTGATCAAGAGTCATTACGAGTCATAATATGTGACTCGTAGTCTCACTAGTGTAGTGGTCCCTTAATTTTGTTGTGACCATGATTGGACCTAATAAGTCATTAGTATGAATCATGTGGTATGAGTCATAGTCAAACTAGTATGTGCACCCTAGGCTACTGTCTAGACAAAGAGTCATGGTGATGACTCGTAGCATGTCCTTACGAGTTGTAGGGTGACCCGTAGTCACTACCGATAATTTTTCAACTTTTTAATTAAGGGTACTTTGGTCTATTCCCTCTTCCCCACTTAAGAACTACCACAAGAGACATTGTGACTTTATTTTCATTATTTATCAAATCAAAAATTTTTTAAAGTCTCTCAAACTTTTCAAGAAAGTACAAGCTAAGGTTTCTAAGGATTGGTCATTTAAGCTTCCATTGTTAATTTCTGTCCATAATTCTTTATTATCTAAGGCATATGACTACTCTTCCTCAAATCTTAGTTTGTTAAAATCATGTACTTACAATAGTGATCCATGTGATTAAATTAATGATTTCGAAGATGTGTTGAGGTTTTTTGAACATTAATGAATGAACTATTTTTCCCATGGTTTCTGTTGATTATTCATGATTTGAATTGATGATTTTGAATTGTTGGGTGCATGGCTATGGAGAATCAAGATGTGTATTGTAGAATCCTTGCATGATATAAAAGGATATTGAAACATAACGATTTGAAATTAAACCTTTGGGATCATGGATTCCCCCAAGCTAATTAATAGTTAAACCTAGGGGTCATGGATTCACTCAAGCTAATGAATAATTAAACGTAGGTGGTCATGGATTCCCCTATGAGGTGAATAATTAGAGCTGGTTAGGTCTTGGATTCATCCTGGCTATGATAATTAAAATGGCATGATTATAATATCTTGCAAATGTTTTTGGAATGACCATACAAAAAGTGTCTGCCTTAATGGATAGTGATGGTTAAAATTATGGCAATGTGTAAATATTTTAATTGGGTTTAAAGAGGGTTGTGTATCTGGCTTTGATGGTAAAGGTTCTGAAGAACTAATACTAGAAAGTCATGTTTGTTGGTGAAAGGGTTAGTCGTGACAACCGTATACTTGTGTTATACTACATATATGTATAATTGATGTTCATGGATTCCCCGACCTACATGATATCTCCAGTTCATGAACACACACTAGGGCCTATCAAGCCAGGAGGGATGGACCCATAAAACCCATGGATTTTATATAATCGTTAAGCTATATAGTCCAAGATAATGTTTTACTCCATTGTAAACCTTGTTCCCTATACCAGCATATTATGTATATATATGTATGTACACTGAGTTCATGTGGATTTTATTATGGTTTTGACTTGACATTATTTTATCTCTTCCTTGAGTTACATTCTAGAACTCGCCCTGCTAATCATATCCAAACGATGTATCCATATGCGATGTAGGGAACAGAGACGCTTTTAATTTTTCTAAATATTGATTAGGTGATTTTGGATCTATCATAAGTCTCATTGAAGTAGTGAGCCTCATTCTTTTTGAAGGCCTATTGCTTCTTTGATTAGTCATGCCATAAACTATTTATTTAGTTTCCCTTTTGGCTATTGTTGGGGGAATTTCCCAACTTATGATATCTTTTGATTATTAGAGACTTTATGGATTACTATGGATTGGGATGGTTAGTAAAATTATTAGATTTCCTTTTTAGTTAGTTGATTTACTATCTTTTTTTAGATTCATAACTTAGTTTATCTTTTTATATGTTTGCACCTCAAACTATCTTTTTATATCTTTGAAACTCAGCCTATCTTCTTATATGTGTGGAATTTATCTGCTACTAGTTTTATTGGTTCTCTGGTCCTTGGTAGACTTACGATACCCATCACGGCCAGGCCCTGGTTTGGGTCATTTCATGGTTGGTATCAGAGCCTAGGCTCGTGATTATTAGGTGCTTACAAAGATGGGCTAAGTAGAGTTTTTTTTATGGTTGTGTAGCGTGCCACCACATATAAGGAAAAGGTTATGGGACATTTAGGAATGTTTCAATTTATTTTTATCTATTTTTTAGGCTATAGAGTTTAATGTCTTTAAATCTCCTCTAATTCCATTTGTTGCATTTAAGATTATGCCTCCCCAAAGATCTAATGCTCATGGAAACTTCGTCTTCCCACCTGAGGACAATATGGATAGAACTCATTCTACTAAAGAATTACAGACCCAGCATAGGGTCCCTGCTCCTGATTGCCCATATGGAGTTTGATCGGTCCCTACTAGTCCCCCTAAGCCTTTTTGAGAAAATAATGATCATGTCCCAGTGCCCCAAGAAGACATTTTTAATGCCAAAGTCCATTAACTTATTCATCTGCTTACTTAATTGGTGTCTTTAAAGTCTCATCAACCTGACCATATGGGTTTTAACGCTCCATCTTTGGAGGTCACTAGAGTTGTACAATTCAGGAGGTTAAATCCTCCAACCTTCATATCTCTATGATTGAGGAGAATCCTTAAGGGTTAATAGATGAGATGGAAAAGTCTTTCTAAGTGATGCATGCTACTGATGTGGAGGGTGTGGAGTTCACCATATATCAGTTGAAGGATGTGAAATATCAGTGTGAAGAAAAATTAAAGCAGTCGAGGGGTAATGATGCTGAGCAGGCTATATGGGAGGAATTTTCTGGTATTTTTCTTCATTATTTCTTCCTCAGGAGTTGAGGGAGGATAAAGTTTAGGAGTTATGAATTTGAAGTAAGGTAGGGTGAATATGAAGGAATATGACTTGAAGTTTCATTAGCTATCTTATTATGCTATGAAGTTGGTGTATTCTATGAGGGATATGATGAGGAGGTTTAATTTGGGCTTGTGTTAGGACTTAGTGTTGGAGTACAAAGTTGCCTTGATTATGAAGGATGTGGATATCTCTATGCTTCTGGTGTATATACATCAAATTAAGGAGGAAACAAAGAAACAAGTAGAAATAGGGGAAGGCATAGTAAGAAATTTATGTATTCTGAGAAATTGAGGGATTCTGAGTAGGGTGAAGAACAACATAATAGTAGAAAGATGGTTGGCAGTAGTCTAAGAAGAAGTGGAAAAATTCTTGTTCTTACTCTACGACTAGTGCTCCATATCCTTAGCTATCCAGTGATTATTATTTTAAGACTGGCAGAGGGTTTAAGACACAAGGTGCTTAGTCATAGGCTAGTGGAGCCCAGTCAACCCCATCTTATCCCCTAAGACATTTTTATGGTTTGATGCATCATAGAGGGGATAAGTTCTTTAGTTATAGTCAGATGGCAACGATAATATCCAACTAAGGTTGCTACAGGAGATAATAAGGTTTCGGTTGCTACTTTTTTAGCTCTGACATCGAAGGGTTCTATGTTTGCTATCGGCACTGGACAAAATCATCTATATTCTCTTGTCACCCATGAGGAATCTGAGGTATCTCCTAATTTTGTTGCAAGTACTTTATAGCTTTTCTCTCATGATGTGAACTACTTACCTAATCCGAGGTCCACCCTTTATTATGTGACCCCTTAGATGGTTGTTTATTTTGGTTTTGGCCCTGAGTGTATTGTTGATTCCTTTTTTATGTCTACCCTTGTGGGTGATTCTGTTGGGGCTCGAAGGGTCTATAGGCGTTGTATAATATCTATCTGTGGTTGGGAGACCTTGGTGGATCTAATAGAGTTGGATATGTTAGATTTTAATATGATATTGGAAATGGATTGGCTTCACTCATTCTATACTTTCTAGATTGTTAGATTTGAAGGGTCAGTTTCCAATTCCTGAATGAACTGATAATTGAGAGGGAAAAGAGTTCCATAGTACCTAAGGGGAGGTTTATTTGTTATCTTAGAGGCTGGAAGTTAATTTCTAAGGGTTGTCTATACCATCTAGTTCAGATTAAAGATTCTAGGTTTGAGGTTCTCTCTTTACAATCTATCTCTATTATTAATGAGGTTCTGATGTGTTTCCCGATGATCTTTCTTTTATTTTAATGACAGGGAAATAGACTTTGGTATTAATTTTTTCCCAAATACCCCTACTATCTTTATTTCTCCTTATAGAATGGCTCTGGCTAAGTTTAGAGAAGTTAAAGAGCAATTGAAAGTTCTTCTTAAGAAGGGTTTCATCTGTCTTATTATTTTACCATGAGGTGCCCCTATGGTTTTTATGCATAAAAAGAATGGTTTGGTTTGGATATGTATAGATATTTCTAGTTAAATAAGGTGACGATGAAGAGTAAGTCTTCTCTTCCCATGATAGATGTTCTCTTTGACCAGCTTCAAGATGCTTAGTACTTTTCTAAGATTGATTTTCTGTTGGGTTATCATCTGTTGAAAATTAGCGAGGTGGATATTCCTAAGACATCTTTCCACACCCGGTATGGTCACTATGAGTTCTTAGTCATGTATTTTGGGTTGACTATTGCCCTGAAGTCATTCATTGATATTATGAACTGGGTGTTTAGGTAGTTTTAGGATTTATTCATCATTGTGTTCATTGAAAACATCTTGGGATATTCTTAGAGTAAGAGGGATTATGTTAATCCCCTTCGAGTAGTGTTGCAGACTCTTAAGGATCAGTGATTTTATATAATGTTTTTGAAGTGTGCATCTTGGATGAATGTTGTGACCCTCCTTGGTCATGTTATTTCTAGTGAGGGGATCATGGTAGATCCACAAAAAGTTGAAGCGGTCAAGAAATGGCCTAAACCAACTACTCCAGCAAACATTTGGAGCTTCTTGAGTTTGGTAAGGTATTATAGGAGGTTTGTGGAGAGTTTCTCTTTGATTGTTTCTCCTTTGACTAAGTTGACTCAGAAAAAGGTGTTGTTTTTGTGGTCCAATTCTTGTTAGGCTAGTTTTGAGAAGTTGAAGGATAAGTTTACTTTTGTGCCAGTTTTGACCCTGCTGAGGGTACTGATGGTTTTGTTGTATACTATGATGTGTCTAGTATGGGAAAGGCTTGTGTGTTGATGCATTCTTGTAAGGTGGTGTCATATTCTTTTAGGCAACTAAATGTTTATGAAAGGAATTATCCACCTCATGATTTGGATATCTTAGCTGTAGTTTTTGTTTTGTATATTTGACACCATTATTTGTACGGGGTATATGTGGATATCTTCACAGATCATAAAAGCTTGTAGTATGTGTTCATCTAGAAGGAGTTGAATATTAGTAAAATGAGATGGGTTGAGGTACTTAAGGAATATGATATAAGTCTTCATTACCATCAAGGTAAAGCTAATAAAATTATTGATACTCTTAGTAAGTTGTATATGTGTAGCTTATCTTTTGTGGGTGAGGAAAAGCAAGAATAGGTGAAGGATATCACCGATTGGCCAATCTTGGAGTTTGTCTTATATATTCCAAGGATAGAGGTGTGATCGTGCAACAGATGATCAGTTCATCTCTTTATACTGAGGTGAAGATGAAGAAAATTTTGGATCCTATCTTGATACGAATCAAGGCTGACGTGGTCCAGCAGAGCATCATGGCTTTTAAGATTGGTAGTGATGGTATCTTGAGGTAGCAAGGTAGGTTGTGTGTCCTTGATGTTGATGGGCTATGATAAAGAATCTTGTATGAGGGTCATGAGTTGAGGTATACAGTTCATCCTAGTTTGATAAAGATGTATCATGATTTGAGGAGATTTATTAGTGGAACAACATGAAGAGATATACGACAATTTTATGGATAAGTGCTTAGTTTTTTAACAACTGAAGATAGAGCACTTGAGGTCTAGTGGATTTTCTTAAGAGATTGAGTTGCCCATATAGAAATAGGAGGTGATAAATATAGATTTTGTTGTGGGTCTTCTGCGGCCTTGCCATTCGTTTGATTCCATTTGGGTCATCATGGATAGGATGACTAAGTCTGCTCACTTTTTCTCTGTAAGGACTACTTATTCTAGAGAGTATTATGTAATTGTTTATTTAAGAGATAGTTAACTGCATGGTGCTCTAGTTTTCATCATTTCAGATTGAGGTATCCATTTTTTCTCGTTGATTGCATTCTTTTCAGTAATGCTTCAATACGTAGGTAAACCATAGCACCACTTTCCACCTTCAGATAGATGGACACACAAAAAGGACCATTCAGACTTTTGAAGATATGCTAAGGGTCTGTGTGATTGATTTAGGTAGGAATTGGGTAGATTAATTGTCTCTCATTAAGTTTGTAAATAATAACAATTATCACTCGATTATTTGGATATCTATTTTTTAGGATCTTTATGGTAGGTGGTGTAGATCTCCTATCGGGTGTTTTGAGGTTAGTAAGACTCTATTGTTCAGTCCAAACTCTGTTCACCAAGTCATGGAGAAGGTGAAGGTGATTCAGGATAGACTTAAGACTGCTCAGAGTCACTAAAAGTCCTATGGGGATGTGAGGCAAAGAGAGTTGGAATCTGAAGTTGCTGATTATATGTTCTTGAAGATATCTCATATTAAGATAGGGATGAGATTTTGGAAGAAATGAAAGATCAGTCCTTGATTTATGGGTCTATACTTCATTTTTAGAAGAATTGGAAATGTTGCGTGTGAGTTGGATTTGTCTTTGAGTTTGGGTTCCATTCATCCGATTTTTTATGTTTCAATGTTGAAGAAATGTGTGGGTGATTCTTCTTTAACTGTTCGCATTGAGAGTGTTAGTATTTTGGATTCCTTGTATAATGAGAAAGTCATTGATTGGATAGGCAAGCCCGTTATCTAAGGACTAAGGATGTGGCGTCAAAGGTTCATGGAGGAAACAAAAGGTGAAAGAAGCTACTTAGGAAGCTGAAGAGGACATGAAGTCCCAGTATCCCTTCTTGTTCCCTAGAATAGACAATCGTGCTTAAGGTATGTATTTTGCTTATCATTATTATTTTTTGACTTTGTTAAAGAAAATTGTGGTTGAATTCTTTCTTATAATTGTGCTAATGGATTCCTTGATTCATCATCTGAGGATGAATGATCCTGGGGAGAGAATGTGACACCCTAGATTTTCGCCTCTGAAATTTCTGAGTTTTTGAACTCATTATCCAAACTACAACTCAACTAATTTGTTCGTACGGTCTTCTTACGAGCTGTAAGGCTTGAGTCGTAGGGTGACTAGTGAGGGTTGGCACATGTTACTATCTTGGTCACAACTCACATTTAACATGTCATAAAGACTCATTACGAGTCATAATATGTGACTCACAGTCTCACTAAGGTAGTGGTCCCTTCCTTCTGCTGTGACCATGACTACGAATCAAAGTCAGACCAGTGTGGTTACCCTGAGCTACTATCCAAACTATTAGACATGGTGATGACACATAGCATGTCTTCATAAGTCATAGGGTGATCTATAGTCATAGGATTGGCCATTCAAGCTTCTATTGTTGAATTCTCTCTATAATTCATGATTATCTAAGGCATGTTACTCTTCTCCAAAGCTTATTTTGTTAAAAGCATGTATTTAAAATTGTTATCTATATGATTAAATTGATGATTTTGAATGTTGATTGTGGGTTTTGAGCATTAAAGAGTGAATTGCTTTTCCCATGGTTTCTATTGATTATTCAAGATTTGGATTGATGATTTCAAACTATTAGATGCATGGGCATGGGAAATTAGGATGAGGGTCGTGGATTCCCCAACCTTTGATTATGTTGAATATTGGAATTGGTACAACTTCAACCCAATCTTGTGACACTGGCTTTGAAAATGAGAAAATAAATATGAAACTACTTTTGGAACCTTTTCATGATATAAAAGGCTATTGAAATATAACAGTTTTAAATTGAACCTTAGGGGTCATTGATTCCTCTAAGCTAATGACTAATTAAACCTAAAGGGTTGTCATTACCCCATGTGGATAAATTTTTGGAGCCCTTAGGAGTTGCACCACACAATAAGTGACCAGGTCCTCAAAGTCAATCACAGGAAATCAAATAATAAAGTGCAGGAAAACTAAAGGATTTGCAGGAAAATAACAATACACAATATTTAACAAGGAAACCTCCTAGCTCGAGGGAGGAAAACCCACGACTTGCCCTCACAGGCACCTCAAAAGTTCATTATAATCAACTTCTTGATTATAGGCTCTAACTTGAACCTAAATCTAGGTTCCTCTTGCTTGTAATAACTCTACTACAAGGCCATCTTGACAACTCTGCCAAGGCACTCTCTAGACTGATTAACTCTAATTAGTATCAAACTTAGGAAACTCGACCTAAGCACTCTCTTAGGAAAGAAAAAGGATCATTACTTTTCAATCATGAGTAATTCAATTAAAAATCATTACTCACTAAAGAATCTCTCTAATTCATCAAACATATGACAAAATAGTTTGAGCAATATCAGATATGGAGTTTTGACTTTTCTCACTTCAACATTCTTTTTGTATTTGTAAAAACTGCTTGATTAAGAATCATATTTTTTATTTTATAGATGAGGGATTATTAGGGCTGAAATGTCATTGGACCAAGTGTCCTACTTAGTACAAGCAGCACCTGCCAGTTTGTTATACAAACTAACAAAGCCATACAGACGGATGCAACCTATGTTTTTTCCTCGAACATCCAGGGAACTTGTCACTTGTTGTTATCAACTCATCACCTAAATTTCATATATCAATTTCCCCATTTTTTATAATGACAAAACATCAACAAAGCCTTGAGCATCAATGTGCATTCATCATATTTAATCAGTGTGATTACCACTACTAGGATGAATGTTCTCCCTATAGTCATGCTTCCACCATCATGCAACATACGGATCTGGTCCTTTGTTGTCATTTACTTATGAAGATTCAATTTCTTCCCCTTGTCTTCTTGCACCATTATTAATTTAGTGCATTTTCTTACTTTCGCCAATCCTTATGCCTTTCTTAATTCATTCATCTACTTAGCATCTCACTTATTTCCCCCTATCAACATGCCATTAAAATATGCAACTCATGAAATCTATAACTCAACTCATCATAAGCATCTTCATTAGTTTCACTACACCTGTACCTAGTACCTGGACCCTACTACATGAACTCAGTATTCCTTCTTTTGGCATTATTAAAATGTGAGTGCAGTAAACCAAGAGTAAAATAAGCACAAATTGGTTAACCCATGGCCACTGCGGCAACGCTAACATGAATAAGAAACTTGAAATTTAAAGGGAACAAATGTAACATACAAAGCAAAGATTAATTCATAACTAGAGGATAAGTATCATTACATTGCATAATTTAAATATTGTTAGGGTAAAATCCACAGGAACTAAGAAGGATTGATAGGTGAAGGACTGGGAAAGAGAGTTTGAAGTAATAAGGTCAGGTTGTTGTTGATATTCCTTATCTCCGTATTTAGGCTAAGGACTTCATCAATAAAGATTGACACCCTCTTTTTCAGTTTAGCATTCTCAGTTATGAGAATTTCAGAGACACATAGGGTTCTTTTTAAGAGATACTAAATTGTCACCTGGAGCTTGCTGATTTCTTCATCCTTGAAAGCTATGTTGAACTTTAGTTCCTCTATTTACTTGATAAGCTCTCATTGAAAAATGCTACAGGATTTAATACATTTAGTTATGACCAGCGTCTTTATGCCAAGAATTTGTAGCATAGTTCCTTGGGTTCTACTTTCACAGGTAATGCCAAAATGGTCAAATACATTGTTTAACCAATAACCATAAGGCATTCCATGTTTTCCATTTTTCCCAATAAAAACTTTATGAATTTATTCCATTATTAAAGAGGGTAGATATTGAATTCAAAGATATTAAGGCATTACATCACATACAAATCTGTGGCTTAGACAATGTTTCTCTTTTGTGATCTAGGCAGAATCACCTTGTTCACAAAGTCAAAGACCAATTGAATGTAACTCTTGAGTGAATTCCTATTCACTGTAGCCATAGATTTCCCTTTGACCTTTGATCATTTACTAAGAATTCTATTGGAGGCATCTACTTTGAGATAGTTCTCACACCATATATAGGAAATTCCAAAATTCTTCCCAGTGTTTCTTCAATTAGCTTTATTTTCTTTCCTTTGATCTATGCAGTCAGATTCACCTCATCATCTGAGAATTCTAAAGTGAAATATAATTCCCTGACTATCATACAAAAAATAGTGGGAATAGGTTCTTTCATAAGATGCATTCAACCTTTATGTTTAACCAGCTCAACTAATTCCACCATACCAGGTTCTGTTATCATATTTGAATAAAAAATACTTCCATTTGAAATCTTTTGATTTTTCAAGAACCAGTTTCTAACTTTCTTGGATACGACCTTAATTTGATCATCATTTGTTCTTTTTGTATAAGGGATCACAAATTCTTTTTCAGATACTTTCCTCTTCTTTGGAATAGTTCCCTCAAGTTTCCACTGCTTCTTAGTAAAAATTCTAGACCATTTTCTAGATATTCTTGATATTTTACTGACATTGTTTTTCTTGTGATCAAGTATGCTCTTTTCTGGGCTATTTAATAAAAAGATGAGGTTTTCAGCAACCCAGGTTTCATCTGTCACAACACTATTAGTATCATTTTGAGGATTCAGGGATGATTCTTCATCAATAAGTTGAGTGATGAAGGAGTTAGGGTTTAGAAAGGTATAGAAAGATCGATGTTTTTCAGGAATGTTTGGGAAGGGACGTTTAACTTTGCCAAGCTTAGTATCATTTGAAAGATAAGAAAATAATAAAGTTGCAGCTATCAGGAAGGTCTTTTTCATAGATGGCTATTTGGTATTAGGATTTTCCTTTATGATAAGAGAAAGGAGTGAGAGCAATAAATTTAAAGAAATAATGAGCAGAAAAAGGGTTTTCTCTGGGAACAAGATATGATCAGTTTAAGATTGTACATGACTCACCTTCTCTTTTAGAATAGGACAACTTTTTTTAAAACAAGGACTAGGAGGACACAACTTTTTCTTGAAATAATGAACAAAATTTGCAAATACAAGAAACTAACCTAATTGACGGGACTAGGTCCCCATCTATTTTGAGTGAATCTTCAACTTTGTGCTTTTCACATCTATCCACCTCTATAGTTATTCCCATACGTGTATATCTGCAAAGGTATGCTACTGAGTTAGCCAAATATGTACCTAATTTACAAAGGATACTCGCCTTCTAATCATAGCCAAATTTAATAAGGAAAGATGATCAATGTAGTAAGTCATTTTGATTTGATTAATCCCAACTACATATTGTTAGTTTTAATACACCATTTCATTCCAGAAGTTTTCCTAAAGGTAGGTATGAGGTCTAGTCCCCAGACTTATCATCCATTGAATTTTCAAGGTTCCATCTGCATTACTTTAGATTAGCCAGCATCTTTCACAATCTTTTACAGCTTTGTGAGCTCATCTTTAGGATAGGAATGTTTAAAAAGCCGCGAGATTTATCACATAGTCTTTTGTTTCCACTCTTATATCAAATTTGAAGTTAGAATGTCCAGTAAGAGGAGAGGATATGATCTTTCAATTTGTCATTTTGAGAATAGTTCCACTGGGACCAGATCCCTATGAATTCAGACTAGACACTTCTTTGGTGCACTTCTACTTGAGCTGATGTTTGTGATTGAGATCTTGGATCACCATTCATTATTTTCTATGCATTATTAGACTTGGAAACCTATTTATGTTTTAGTTCCCAGTAGGAGGACAAAGGTGTGATTAAATCCTTCATTGTCCATCTAGGAAACGTGAGATTCTTCATGTTTTTATAAGGTCTTAAACCTTTGGGATAGGTACTCCCCTAGTGGACATGTCTAACATTGATCTTTCTTGCTCTGAGCCAGCTTTGACAATGTTCTTTGATGTGTCCATCTCTTCCACAGTGAGTACATAGAGGCTTGTAGACCTCATTCTTAGTATTTTCAGTAGCCTTTCAATGAGACCCATATGATTGTGTTTTGTAGTGATACCCAAGACCTATACAATTATTAACTCTTTTATTAGTTAAGTTAGAAAGAATTTGAGAAGATACAATCCATTGTAGGGATTTTTCAAGTTCTTCCCTTAGATGGACCAGGTCCCTTTCTAAATCCTCATTCTTCAAAAGTGAAGACATGGGATGCCATTGAGAATCCTTCAAATCTTCGTCATGCTCCACCTAAAATTTTGAATCTTCTCTCTTTCCTTTACACTCAGAAGTATCTCCTTTCTCTAGTTGACTTACTAAACTCAAATTCTCAAATTTTAGCTTAGCAACCTGTTCAGATATATGGAGAGTCAAACCTATAACTCAAGCTCCTGATCTTCAATATTTTTCTCTAGATCATTATTCTTTTATCAAAAGCATCATATCTTTTCTCCAGTCCAATCATTAAATTTAGATTTTCAAATTTTAACTTACTAACATGTTTTCAGTTTTAGATAATAAGAGAGCTAAATCAATTAACTATGTTCTTGACATTCTACCTTTTCTTGTAGAGAATATTTTCTTTAGTCATTTTACATATAGAGTCAATCAACACATTTGTAAGCCTTTTTTATCTTTCTATTAGAATAGTTGTCCAAGTTTTCTTTAAGGTTAGAAAGTGTTACCTCATTTTATTTTTCACCTTTAGTATTTTTTGTAAAAGAATACAAGGAATGAAAGGTCACCTTCTCATCCTCCACAACAAGCATGGAAACATCTGCAGAATTCTTAGGTTCATCAGATTTACTGGACGAGTTACACCAACTAGCTAAAGCTTGTTTAACTACAAAAACAGTTGCATCCTATATTCTTGATTTTATAGGGACTTTGTCCCTAATATTTTATTTTTCAACTCCCGTGTTTAGATAATCTTGATAGTCTATTTTGTGCATTGGACAATCCTTAATTATATGTTTAAGATTTCCACATCAGTGAAAAACTTCCATAGTGGCTTATTTTATGTTACTACTTCCACTATAATAAAACTTGCCACTTTTCCTCATAGCTCTAATGATTGTTCTTGTAAAGTAGGAAACATCAGTGTCTCCCTCATTTGAACCTGACCTTGAAGCTTTTAATGCCAAAGATTTTCCCTTTTGACTTTCTTCTTCTCTTCTCCTTGTTTATTCTTGATTTTGTTGGTTTTCAGGATCCTAATAATTTCATCCATAGTAAGGTTCTTTGGGTTTCTTGCCTCAGCTATGGAATCCAATTTTCTTTCTCATGACTTTGGAAAAACACACAAAATCTTCATCACTTTCTTATCCAATGGAATCACTTCTCCTATATAGTGTAGCTCATTTGTGATGGAAACAAATCTTGTCTGTATTTATTTTATTATCTCTCCTTTCATTATGAAGGTTTCATACTGTGTTATCAGCACGTCAATTTAAAATCCTTCACATCTGTAGTTCCCTCATGAGCAATTTTTAAGCAATCCTAGATTTCTTTAGCATTTTCATATGCAGAAATCTTATTGTATTTATCTGGACCTATACCACACACTAACATTTTCTTTCCCTTGTAGTTCATCTTATTTTTTTTCCTATCTTAATCATCAAGCTCCCTCATGATTTTAATCACCATTATTTTAACATTTCATTCTTTGACTGCTCTTACAGGTACACGAAGAACATTAAGAATTATATCCATTAGCTCACCATCCTTAGACATAATAAAGTCAAACATCCTTGTTTTCCTCCACCAATAGTACTATCCATTAAATTAAGGTGGTCTAGTGCTAGATTACCCTTCTTCTATGCTTAGGGAGAAGCCATGATAACCAATACATTCTAGGTGTGAACCAGTTTTGATACCAATTATTGGAACCCTTGGGGGTCGAACCATACGGTGAGGGACCAGGTCCCTCAAAGTCAATCATAGGCAATCAAACAATAAAGTGCAAGAAAACTAAAGGTTGTGCAGAAAAATAACAACACACAATAGTTTAGTGGAAACCTGCTCGCTCAAGGGAGGAAAAATCATGGCTAGCCCTAACAAACACCTCAAAAATTCATTATAATCAACCTATTGATTATGTACTCTAACTTAAAACTAACTCTAATGCAAGCTCATTTTTACAAATCTGCCAAGGAACTCTTTAAACTAATTAACTCTAATTAGTATCAAACTTTGGAAAACTCAACTTAAGCACTCTCTAAGCAAAAAGAAAGGATCATTACTATTTTATCATGAGTTATTCGATTACAAATCAGGACTCACTCAAGACACTCTATAATTCAGCACACATATGGAAAAAGAGCTTGAGAAATATCAAATATGGATTTTTTTTCCTTTTTTTCTCTTTTGCAATCTTTTTGTATTTGCAAAAAATACTTAAAGAAAATGCATATTTTTTCTTTTAAAGATGAGTAATGATTAAGGATAAGATGTCATTGGACCAAGTGTCCTAATTAGTACATGTAGCACCTGCCAGTATGTTATAAAAATGGATAAATCTGTGCAGACATATGCCAGTGCTGTTGTTTCCTGAAATATCTAGAGGCCTGGTTCCTTGTACTCATCTAATCATCCTCAAAAATACATATTGAATGAATGATTGGAGCTTATAGAATCATGGATCCCCCCTATCTATTATAATTTAGAAGCATGATGATAATAACTTACAAGTATAGCTAGTATGATAATACAAACAATGTATGTCTTAATGGATAATGATGGTACAATTTATGGGAATGGGTAAATATTCTAATTGGGATTAAAGGGGGATGTGTAGATGGAAATTAAGGTGGAGGTCCTAAAAGACCAATATTGGAAACTCATGTTTGTTGGCATAAGGGTTGGTCTTGATGACCGTGTTCTTATGTCACACTATATATATGTATCATGTGTAGCGAAGGGTTATAGATTACCTAGACTATATAATATCTCTAGTTTGTGCGACTAACACACACTAGTTCTTATCTAGGAAGGGTGGTTGGACCCATATAGCCCAAGGGTGTTTTTAAGATTGTAAAGCTATATAGTCTATGCTAATGTTTTACTTTAATGCTAAACCTTGTTCCTTTACCAAAATTTTATATATATATGTATGTATGTATGTGTGTATGTACATTGTGTGCATGTGGATATTACTGTGGTTTTGACTTGACATTATTTTATATTTTCCCTGAGTTAAATGCTAGAACTTACCCCATAAACCATCTTTGAATGTTATATCCCTATACGATGTAGAAAATAAAGACACTTATGTTTTTCCTGCACAGTGATTAGGTGATTTTGAATCGATCATGAGTCAGCTTGAAGTGGTGAGCCTCCTTTTTATAAAAGGCATGTTGCTTATTTTATTAGTAATGTCATAGACTGTTTATTTGGTTTCCCTTTTGGCTATCATTGGGGGCATATCCCTACTTAGTATGTCTTTTGATTAGTAGAGGCTTTGTGGATAACTGTGTGTTAGGATTGTTGTTTAAATTCTTAGACTTTTTTCTGAGTTAGTTTTCTATCTTTTTATATGTTTGGAACTCAAGCTATCTTGTTATATATTCTGAACTCAGCCTATTTTGTTACATGTTCAAAACCCAGCTTATCTTGTTATATGTTATAACTTCATCTGTTACTAGTTGTATTGAATTCTATTTGACTAGGCAAAGGGGGTGGTATCCGGTCCTCGGCAGACTTGAGGTAGATATCAAGGCCATGCTCTATTTTGGGTCATGAAAATTATTGTATACTTTTACACTCGAGATGTATTTAGTAGTTCTTATGCTATTACACAAGGGTTTAGGGATATTGTATTGGTATCTTTGACTATGTATTTCCACTTTTACTATATATGTATGTGGTTTTCCTTCACTCTAGGAGTCTTTCCTAGGGTTTTTTTTATTAATTCGTGTTTTTATATCAGTTGAGGTGATAGGCTTATTTGTCAAGGCTTGCCGCGGTGACGTACCATCATGACCTTAGTTTTTTGGTAGTGACAAATTGGTATCACAGCCAGGTTCATTGGTCTCAATAGTGTAAGAACGGGTGCCTAATAGAGCCTCACATATTGGTACGTAGAAATTTGGACCTATCACCGGGAGGTTATAAGACGTCTTTAGGAAGCTTTCCTTATGTTGTTCCTTATCGGGCGGATCTTTCATACCACATTTCTAAATTGTGTTCCACTCTTTTCTATGCCAATATCTGAGTATGGTATTCTGAGATCAGGGGTTCATCCTTCATTTATGTTAGCTGCTCAAGTGGGCTCTTATCTAGCTGTTATACCTAAGTACACAAGCAAGTGTACGTGGTCACCAAGTAGTAAAATGGAAATTAAAATGGAAGTATCAATCCCACATGGAGCAGTACTAAGAAACTATCAAATTCTTGTTCAAATAATAAGATTAAATCAGTGCAACGTAACTACATGAGTTGAACATTATAACTATTATAAATTAAACAATGAGGTAAATTAAAGGTTTGAATAGTTATAGGAAGAAACTTGGGGATAGGTCTTTGTGAACAATCATACTAAGCGATAAACTTTATCGTCTAGGTCGATTACCTTGGTTTTTAGTTGACAGGGTTCATACTATCACCATGGCCTTACAAACCCTAATGAATTATCTAACTTACCCCACAACTACACATTGAGAGGGATGAAAGAACTATGTTAAATACATTCATATTTCATCCCATACTTGAAGCAAATATAGTACATTGGTATATTCCTATCCTAAATGCCAATTATCACTCCATTCAATTAGTGATTACACTTCTATTCTTTCTATCCCACGTTTTATCCTCTTATTCCTCCTCCTAGGTTAAGAAGATGATTATAAATGTATTTTAAGAGTTGAGAATCCTTATATTTGTGATAATAAGGATATAAAACAACCAATAATGATAA
Organism: Capsicum annuum; assembly: GCF_002878395.1. Classification (NCBI taxonomy): domain Eukaryota; kingdom Viridiplantae; phylum Streptophyta; class Magnoliopsida; order Solanales; family Solanaceae; genus Capsicum; species Capsicum annuum. The sequence continues at coordinate 137,605,045 of NC_061121.1, read as the reverse complement.
ACAAAATAAAACAGGTCAATTCATAACAATAATACTCATGTTCTTGGCCTTAACATAGGAAAACAGTGTTTAGCCGATCATGGATGTAAATGTTATCACAATGAATGAATACATGTTAAAATCCATAAAAAAGAAAAATTAATGGAATAAAACCCTATTTTAAGTGTTCTCCAGCCTCCCTTCAATTCCCAAGGTCATCCAAGTTGTGAAACATAACAACTAAGTGTCCTATTTATACTTGGACACAAGCTGCTGATTTTGAGGTAGGGCCGTGTCACGCATTTATCGTGGTTCCTATGGTATGAAGCATAAACTAATAGAGGTGGGATACTTTAATTGGTCATTTCTTATGCTAAGGTAATTTCAAGGACCTAACTCGGTGCCAAAGTTTTGTGGCACGCCATTGACTCCAAAACGTCCATTTTTGGTCAAGCCTTGTCCTATGTTTTTGTCCATCCTTTCCAAGTGTTGTCGTGCTATTTACACATGATTTAAATATTGTGTATCATTTTTAAATAATAATTATAACATAACCAAGGACCATAAAGCATCAAAAAACACTAATTAGAGCTCAACAGAACATACAATTTAGGACAATGAACTAGTAACTTAAGCTAAGAATACTAGTTTTGTCCTTTTGGTCTATACCTTAGTGTTTTGTGTCTTGTCTTGTTTCAATAGAACATTAAAAAAATATAAAAAAATTATTACACATGTGGTTACCCAATAATACCCTTAGTATCTCCTTAAACACACTATAATCCATAAAGATCAACTAGAACAAAACATATCTCAAGCTAGTAACACTAGTTATCTGATCTAAACTCTAAGTTCCAAATTGATTCCAACTTGTTTTAAACACGCCTTAAACATTATAATAAAGTAGTTTAAAAATTAGATTCTCAATTATACAAATATTTACTCATTATACCTATGAGAAGATCCTTAATTAGACAAAGATTTACTCATTAAGCATAAGAGATGTCCTCGAAACAAGACTAATTAATCCAGGATAATAACACTAAGGTGCATAAATCCACCTCAGATAATCACCACACACTTAAATCCTTTTTCCTCCTTGAACAAATATTCTCTCTTAGCATCATAATTAGTGAATACTCTGCACTTTAATAATGATAAAGACACTTAATCTAGTACTACAATGATTGCCCAAAATATATGTTTTTACTCTAAGCATATTATACACGTAAATGAAAGCTCAAGAGTACTACTCCAAAAGACCCTAGACTCAATAATTGACTCACCAAGTTGGAAAATTCATGCATATTACTCAATCATAGAGATCATACAATTCACCCAGATATCATCAAACATGTTCCCTTAAAACAAAAGGGGTACCCATACTCACTCACATAGATGCAATTATTACAATAATGGGCAAAAAAATCAATTTACGCTCACTCTCACAAAGAATTCACAAGTTACACATGATGAACCATAGGCTTGCCCTAGTATCGTACTCCGCTAATATCTGAATGTTAGGACTTAGGATCAAATTGGTCTATTAAGGGTTGTAATGTAAGTAAGGGGCGTGTAGAGACTATGTGGATAAAAGTGGGACTAACTTCCCTATGAACTTTAATACATCACATGAACATTAAGATCAATCTATAAACAACCAATTTTCTCTACTTATATCATACCCATTCTCTTTTATTTTGCCCCATCTCATTAAGCCAGTCAAATATAATGTGGAGGGAATATTTTGCATCAGCTCAAGATCAAATTTTAGCACAGTACCTCTCTTTTTCATCATAAAACTCCCACTAACAAAATGTATCAATTTTTCCATACCAACAGCTAGTTTTTGGGGTCTCACTCTTTCCTATTTCCCTCTTTTTTTCTGTACTCCTTAACCTATTAAGTTTTCACTAAAGTACTAAGCATATTTGGATCAAATTAAAGTCAAAGAGAATAGAAAAATGCAACATATGAATTATGCACAAAGGTAGGTAAAAGAGGATATGAAACATTGTTGTAAAAGAAATGCCTATATCATCTCCTAATCCTTTTTCATTATTTTACTTTGCACATACACCAGACATATTCTAGATATCACATGCAACAAGGAATACGCAAAAACTCACTTCACACATAGCATATGCTCAACTCAAGTAGCACCATCCTAGACTCTCAACAAAACAATCATATGAATTTCAGAGTAAAACCAACAATGTACATGGATCATAAACTAGAGCCTAAGAGTCTTAAAAGTAATAATCACATAAAAAGCGTACTCTTACACACAAAGCCCACTTGCATCATGCAATTACAAATAAAAACAATAATAATATCTCACTTACCAAACCACAAATAATTGTAAAATTACTCCTAAAAAGAAAAAGGATATTAGGTTTACGGGGTCCCCCATGGTAAAAAACCCAAAAAACAACCATGGGTAGGGTGAAGTGGGAACTTCCTAAACTGACCTAACTAACTTCAACCTAAAAAAAAAACATATATTTGTATTTTTTTTTTAAAATTTTCAAATTTAACCTAAAAATTAGAAAACAACAACTAAATACTAAGATTCTAACGCAATTACATCACCCGAACCAATGGGACTTTCCCCGCCCCACACTTGAAAACATACTTTGCCCATAAAGTAAACTCAAAAGTAGAAAATAAATTCTCCTTGAAGCCTCTAGGCCTATCTAGTAGCATTTTTGAATATCAAGAGGGCTAGAGGACCCAACACTTAATCTCTGACATGCTCTTTAGCTCAAGTCTCAGGTAATCAGACTTCCCATCAACTAGTGACTAAATAAAAATAAAAACTACATAAAATAAAAAAAACAATACAAAAAATAAAACCAATCTTCACTTGGTTTTTCGCTCAAGCAGCGCATGATTTAGTTTTGTGGCAATGAGTGGTGAATTTACCACTCATTTACATCCAAATTTGTGTACACTACTATAATTTGGAGATGTGAGAGAAAATTTATTAATTGAATGCAATAATTTCCATATTTTATAAATATAAAGGTGATGAAAAGGAAAGGTGTGGAACTGAGCATTAAAGGGATCAAATAGAGAAGCGATGTATAGCTGGAAGACCCTGAATGGGAAAGAGTCTCAGTTACCACAGTCGCGGTCTTGGAGCCGTGATTGCGACTGATCAAGATAGGTAAAATACAGAAATCAAAATAACTTTAAGGCAACCACAGTGACCGCGATCGCAGGTATGTTGCCGCAATTATGGGACCGAGGTATTTTTGCCTACGAACAAAAATAAAATGTAGCGTAGTTGGTACCAAATCCAAAAGGGGTGAAAATCCTTTCACATGGATAATCATTGAAATTCAAATATGAAATTAGGGACTTGACATAACCCTACCAAATTGGAGTCCATCATCTCACTCTTTTTTAACCTCTTGAGTGTGATCTCGTAAGGTCAACAATTTTTTCAATTTTAGCCTTTTCAGGCTCAGTAGTAATCATAAACTTAGGATTAAGTAGTTGCTCGAGAATCTCAGTGTGAATGTTCGAATAGTTCTTTGGTGGTGCACTTTCTACCATCCTGAACTATCTACTTCCATCACTGTAATCAAATACAAATCTTTGTAGTCGAAAGGTGGATTAAATGGCTTATAAACTCTAAAAACCACCTCTTTGTGACCCAGTCTCCTTGTGTGAGTTCTCTTTCTCACATCTATCAATGATCCTCCCATGGCTAAGAATGGGAATCTCAGAATGATCGATACCCTATAATCTATATCATAATCTAATATAATAAAATCAATAAGAATTTCAAACTTACTAGGCTTTATGACGACGTCATTAATTATTCCATCGGGGTTCATTATGGTCTTATTCACCAATTCCAGCACCAAAGGGCATGGTCCAAGCATACCTAACCCAAGAGTTTTGAACATGGGTAGAGGCATCAAATTTGTACTTACCCCAAATTACTCAAGGCACTAACTACTTAACCATCACAAATATTTATGGTGAGGGTAAAAATCCCTATCTACTTAAGCTTTTAAAGCATTTTTTTAATACTACAGAGCTGCATTTCCCCATCAAAGCCACTATCTCAATATCCTGCAGCTGCAGTTTATTAGTCACCATATCCTTCAAGTACTTGGCATTCTTGGGCATTCCCTATAAAACATATAAAAGAGATAAATTAATGTGAAGTTCTCTGAACTTGTAAAAGAACTTAAAAAAAGCATCCTCTGTTAATGATGATGGTGGCCTTTCCTTCTTAACATCTGTTGTCTTTGGGAAATCAGACTTCCAAAAATTATCAGCAATGTAACTTTGTCTACAACCATTTTAGAAACCAGCTCTGCATCTACCTCCTTATCTTTTTTTGAAGGTTTGTAATTAAGATTCTCACCACTTATTAAAGTAATTTCCATAACATACTTTGCAAGTTCATTATCACTTAGCAAACCACCCTAAGGCCTGGTATTCCATGCCTTCTGCAATTGCCCAAACTACTACTCCAACTATTTTTGTGCAATTTGTTGATTTTTTATATCAAAAGCCATTTTCTCTTTATTATCCATGATCTTTTGTAGTGTTTCCTCAATGTTAATCAATGTTTGTTATACAGTGGCTATTGAAATTATTGCTACTAGTTGTTGCTTTAAGAATGAATGGGCTGAGTCTTCAACTTTTTTTTTTTGACATTACCATATTTGGCTCTTATGTATTGATCACAAAGTTGATAGACTTAAGATTGACTCCATACACCATATCAGAGCATGTTGCACTCTATTAACCTGATCTAGAGTTTGCTTCACACTAAACATGATAAAGTGATTCATTATTTGATTATGCATAGATAAAAGTTAGGCAGCTAACGCTTTTATGCATCAAATTTGATCATATACAAACCTTTTTCACTAAGATACTTAAGGTATCACCATGATAATCAATATTTCCTTCTGCAATCATGTTCAACAAGGTGTGTAGATCATCATAAGTCTGTTTTAAAGACTTACCACCTGTAGATAAATCTAGCAAAATTTTTGTGTTATGGTTATGTGCCTTAACAAAGGTGTGATCTAGTACCTTATTTGAATACTAGTGATGTGGAAAGTCCCGAAGAAGATCTTTGAACCTTCCGTAAGAACGATAAAGATTCTTATCTATCCGTTGCTTGAATCCCAAAATCTAACATCTTTGCCAGATGGGAAAAAATGGATATGGAATTTCCAGGACAAGTCATCCTATGTTGTGATAGAAGTTGTCGGCTCAGCTTATAATTATTTATTTTCTTCCCCCAAAAGGGAAAAGGGGAAGAACGTTAATCTCACATAATTAGTTGATACTCCAGTTGGTATTAATACGTCATTAATTTCTTTGAAGTTCTGTAAGTGAACTTGAGGATCTTCATATGTAAGCCTAGTGAACTAACCACAGCTGTGCAAAAGTTGCACCATATTGTGCTTTAGTTCAAATCTACCTCTAGCAACCGATGTGTGAATGGCCAAGGTCACTTTACTTACATGTGCGATTTCCACTACATGAACTGTCTCTTCTTCATGAATTTACTGGATATGGTAGAGAAGTATTGGTTCTTTCCCCCATTAGTGTAAATGTTGCTCGGGCTGAGGGTCTAGTTAAACAAACTACCTATTGCTTGCAAACTTACTAGACTGTTGACTTGTTTCCTACAAATTTAAAACCCTAGACCAAGTAAAAATCACCAAATAAATCAAAAAGTAAAACTAAACTAGACTAAGCGCAAAAAACTTGTTGCGCCCAAGAGCACATGCAAGTGTACGTGGTCTACCATTTAGTAAAATAGCCTTTGAAAGACAAGCATCAATACCACAAGGACCAGTGTGAAGCAACTGTCAAATTCTAGTTCAACTATTAAGATTAATTCAGTTTAACATAACTAGAAGAATTGATAGTTATAACTAACGTAAACTAAACAATGTGGTAAATAAAGGTGTGAACAGTTATGGGGAGAAACCTAGGTTCAAGGAGCTGTGAAAAAATCATAATAAGCTATAAAATTCATTTTTAGGTTAATTATATTGTTTGTTGGTTCACTAGGTTCATACTATGACTATGACCTACCTAACCTTTAATCAATCATCTAACTTAGCCCCATAACTATATCATTGAGAGAGAATGAAATAACTAAGTTAAATACATTCATATTTCATCCCATACCTGGACCAAATAGAGAACATAGGTATATTTATTTCTTAAATACAAATTATAACTGCATTCAATTAGAAGATTACAATTGTATTCTATCCATTCTATGTTCTATCCTCTTATTCATCCTCTTAGGTTCACAAGATGATTATACATGTATTCTAAGCATCCCAAATCCTTAAAATAGTTATAATAAGGACAAAAAAATAATCAATAATTATAAATATCAAAAACCAAGTCATATCTTAACAATAATAGTTATGTTCTTGGCCTTAACCCTGAAAACGTGTGTTTAGCTAATTATATACATAACCGTAATTACACTAAATGAATACATGTTAAAATACATAAAAGAAAAAAAATAATTGAAGAAAAACATTATTTGTGGTGTTATCCACCCTCCATTCAATTTCCAAGGTCGTACAAGGTGTGAAACATAACAACTAACTGTCCTATTTATACACAAGCTACTGATTTTGACTTAGGGTTGTGCCACGCCCTTATCGCAGTTTATAGGATCTAAGGAACCACCTAATGGAGTTCATATACTGTAATTAGTAATTTAGTATGCTCCCAAGGGTGTGGAACATCCCTAACATTGTACCGAAGGTACGTGGCATTCGAAAGACTCCAAAATATTTATTTTTGGTCATGTGTTCGCCCATCATTTCCAAGACTTGTGTTTTTTCCACTTGATTTCCAGATTTTGTATTATACATATATCTTAATTACCATCTCAACAAGAAAAATATATTATCAAACACCACAAACTAGAGCTCAACACAACATACAATCAACGACGATGAGCTAGTAACTTGAGCTAAGAGTACTACTTTTATCCATTTCATCTTTAACGTAATATTTTTTTAGCTTTGAGGGTTTAAATTTAATATTTAACACTATAAATAAGTTATTCTACACATTATTACACAATAATACTGTTAGTAACTAATTAGACACAGTAGAATCCGTCGAGATCAACTAGAACAACACATAGCTCAAGCTAGTAACACTAGATTTCTCCTCTAAACTCAAAGTGGATAATTTGATTCAAATATTGTTTGAATAACACATTAAACATTATAATCAAGTATTTTAACATTTATTCAAATGTTTACTCATTAAGCACAAGAGAAGTACTCAAAACAATACTAAGTAAGCCCGAATAATAACACTGAGGTGCATAAATCCACCTTAGATCATAAGCTAGATTCACTACACCTCTTCCTATTAGGAGTCTATTTATTTCTTTTGTGGATTAGAAGAGGTTTGTGAGATTCACTCAGTTGGGTCCTTCTTAATTCAGTAGTGCTATAGGCGAGGATGCCAATGAATTCTTACTTGACTATCATGAGAAGTTTCATAACCTTGGTTCACATAATTTGAATGGGTTTTCTAATACTAATTATTATTTTAGAGATGCAAATATAGATTGGTGAACGTTTCTTGTTTATTTCAAATCTTTTGATTCTCCAGAGATGATTTAGGAATAGTTTACTAAGTCCTTTATAGATAGGTTTGTACCTTTGAGTCTGAGGTATTAGATTAGAGATGAGATTGATTATTTAGAGCACGAAACCATGACTATTATAAAGTATGAGGCGCACTTCCATGCCTTGTATTGATATTCTTTTACCAACATTGCTATTGAGTTTGAGGAGATTTAGAAGCTCATTAAGGGGTTGGACATTTCTCTTCTGCTAGCTACAACTCCGATAATAGTGTATAGAGCATCATTTTAGAGTATAGTGGATCATTCTTGAATGAATAAGACTATTCTTTATGGATTTAAGAAAGACAATAAGAAGGTACAATGTCAGGGTTAGTTGAGAGGTTATGCTCTTTGAGGTAGAAATTCAAGAGGATTTCTCATGTATCATAGTAGGCCAATGAACACAACCTAGTAGTGTTCAGATAATGGGTCTTCTGGTTTAGTAGCTTTGGGTTTTGGTTGTTATAGTGAGACTCTTACCAAGCCTATCCATGTTTCTACCCCTATAGAAGTCTCTTTAGTGGCTGATCACGTGTATAGATCTTGCGTTGAAACTTATTTTGGGCATGAGATTTGGGTAAATTTTATTGTCCCTAATATGGTAGGTTTTGAAGTCATCTTGGGTATGTATTAGTTAGCTCCTTACCTCGTTGTCCTAAATTATTATACTAAGACTATGATTGTAGTGCCGTTGCATGTACCAAAGATAGCTTTAAAAGGTGTGCTTTATTCGAGTCCTAAAAGAGTTATATCTTTTCCTCAAGCTCATTATGTGGTTGATAGGGTTTTTTTTTCTTATTTGTCTCATATTTATGATATTAGTGTTACTTAACCTCCTTTGGTTTTTATTTGTATTGTCTATGACTTTATGGATGTTTTTCTTATAATTTTCCTAGTAGGCCTTTGGATCATGAAATTAACTTTTCCATTGATTTTAAGATGAGAACCAAGACCATTTTTGTTACTCCTTATAGGATGACCCTAAATAGTACAAGAAATTAAAGGATTAATTATTGGAGTTATTAGATAAGGGATTTATCTAACCTAGTGTATCACCTTGGGGTAAGCTTGTGTTGTTTGTAATGAAAAAGGATCTCTCTATTTACATGTGTATTGATTATTGATAGTTGAACAAGGTGAAGATTAAGAAAAAGTATCCTCTTCCTTGTATTGATGATTTGTTTGACGAGCTTCAGGGTGCTTTGCTATTTTCAAAGATCAATTTGAGGTTCGTGTATAACAAGTTGAGGTTAGAGATTTGGATAATTCAAAGATAGATTGTTGGACTAGGTATGGTTATTATGAGTTCTTGGTCATCTCCTTTGGGTTGAGCAACACCCCATCCATGTTCATGGATTTGATAAACCGTGTATTTTTACCGTATCTTAACTATTTTATCATTATATTTATGAATGATATATCTTTTTATTCCAAGAGTGAGGTCTATCATGAGAAGCATTTGCGTATTTTGCTTTAGGGATTGAGAGATAAAAAGTTTTAGGCAAAAGTTCTCCAAATATGAGTTTCGGTTGGAGTCTATTTCGTTCTAGGGTCATGTAGTGACTAAAGATAGTGTTATGGTCGATCCATCCAAGATTTTAATGGTTCATGATTGGGCAACGCCTACTTCTCTGATTAAGATTTAGAGTTTTGTTGGTTTATTCGGCTATTATAAGCATTTTTTAAGGATTTTATCTATTGAAGATCCATTGACCAAGTTGACTCAGAAAATGATTTCCTTTCAGTGATAAAATGCCTGTGAGGCGAGCATTCAAAAGCTCAAGTATTTGTTGACTTTAGCTTCTATCTTGACTTTGCCCAAAGAGGGCGTGGATTTTACTATCATTTATAATGATTTAGGTGTTTCTTTAAGTTTTGTATTGATTTAGAAGGGTAAGGTTATATGAAAGATTGTCATCAATTAAATCCCCATGAGAGGAATTACCCTACCCACAATTTTGAGTTTTATGCGATTGTATTTATTTTGAAGTTATGGAGGAACTACTTGTATGGAGTCCGTCATGAGATTTTCTCAGATCATCATAGACTTTAGTATTTCTTAACCCAGCGAGATCATAATTTAAGGTAACATCATTGGCTTAAGTTTCTTAAGGATTATGACCTGACTATTCTCTTTTATTTAGGTAAGGCTAATATGGTAGCAGATTACTTAAGCCAAAGTCAACTAGAATAGGTAGATTAGTGCATCTTTTGACCCTAAAGAGGCCTTTGGCCTTAGAGGTTTAGTATTTTGATAAGTAGATAGTTAGGCTTGATATTTCAACACCTGGGCATGTTTTTACATTTTTGGAGGCTAGGTCTTCTTTGATGGAGAAGATTTAAGACATTAGTTTATGATATTAGTTTGAGAGTGATTTATGATAAGGTGTTAAGTGGTGATGCTAAGGAAGCATCACTTTATTCAAATGGTATTTTGAATATTGAAGGCCAAATTTATATGCAAAGAGTACGTTAGCAGATTAGATTTACTTAGAAAGGCTTATCATTCTATATATTCCATGCATTCGAGAGTGACCTAGATGTATCATGACGTGAGTCAGCATTACTAGTTGGGTGGTATTATGAAGGATGTAGAAAACTTTATAGCTTACTGCCTATGTTGCCAATAAGTGAAGGCCAAGCATTTAAGGCCTGGTGGATTATTTCATAGATTACCTATTCTCAAGTAAAAATTGAAATGAATTGGTATGGACTTTATGATGAGGTCCCTTCATTATTCCCGTAGTTAGAATAGTATTAGGGTCATCGTAGATCGATTGACCAAATTTTCTCAAATAGTATTTGGGTTATCATGATTCAATTTGCCAAATCTACTTATTTCATTATTGTTTAGGTGTATTTTAGTGTCCAGAGGTTTACCTATATGTATATTAGTGAGATAATATATCTTTATGATGTTCCAGTATCTATCATCTTTGCTCGATGTTCAGTGTTCACATCTTTCTTTTGGGAGTCTATTTAGGAGAATTTGGATACCTGGGTTGATCTTAGTGCAACTTTTCACTCACAGACCGATGGTCAGTTGGAGCAAAAAATTGATGTTTCGAAGGATATGCTCCATGTTTGTACTATGGACTGGACTTTGGAAGTTAGTGGGAGGAGCCTCTAGCTTTGGCAGAGTTTGCGTATGATAATGTCTACCATTCTAGTATCAACATAGCTCCTTATAAGTGATTGTATGGTAGGTGTTATCGCTCTCCAGTTAGTTTGTTTGAGGTTTCTAAGGTTAGAACTTAGGGTAGAGACTTGCTTCGTGAGTCTTTGAATAGAGTTTGGGTCATTTGGGATAGACTTTGAGTGACTCAAAGTAGGCAAAAGTTCTATGTAGATCATAGACTTCATACCATATGATTCAGTGTCAGAGATCGTGTATTTCTTTGTGTTTCACTCATGAAGGATGTAATAAGGTTTGGGGATAGATTAAAGCTTAGATCTAGGTATATTAGACCTTTTGAGATTTTTGAACTATCAGGGATATGGCTAATAAGTTAGCATTAACCCTAGATTTATAAATTTGTCATTTAGTTTTCCATGATTCTATGTTTTAGCATTATATTTTAGATGAGTCTCATGTTATTCGTTGGGGTTTAGTTTAGTTAGATGAGTTGTTGTCTTTTGTTGAGAAGCTCATCTCCATTCTAGCCAGTGATGTTGGACGGTTTCGTTCTAGAGTTCTAGAGTTATTTTAAAAGTTAAGGTCTTGTGGAGCCATTCACCTATATATAAGCTACTTGGGAGGTCAAGTCTAACATGTATGGTAATTATCCATGGCTTCTTATTGATTTACGTATTTCCCTTTCCTTTAGTTTTAGACAAACTAGTTTTTTAGTATGGATGATGTAAGGACTTGATTTTTGGTGGTTGTTGTGAATACTTATCTCTATGGGATTTGGTCATTTTACCCCTCCTTATGGTTACTTTGTAATATATTTGGAGTATGGGGATGATTTTCATATTTCCCAATGCATTTTGCTGTGATTTATATGATATTGTGGTTGTGGTTGTTATAAAGTCTCTATAGTTGACTTTGCAATTTTTATTGATCTATACATCAGATGGAAAAATAGAAAGTGCTTGCAGATACGAAATGTAAATTTTAGGTTGGTAACATGGTTGGTATGATTTTACGGCTTTTATTTGTCTTTTTGACCCTGAATTTGAAAAGTTGTGATATTGGGTTTCCATGGTTAACTCGATAAAGATGATATTTTTTGAAAATCTGATATCGCCATTAAGTATAAAAAGTCAAATTTAGGTTAATAGTGGGGTTGGTTCGATTTTGTGATTTTTATATCTCGTTTCAATCCTTGGATCAGAAATAGTGTAAATAGCGTCCCAGAGGTAAATTATGTGATGATGATCATTCTTCACAAATTTGATGATTCCATTGGATCTGGAACATGTTTTACTATAAAATTTACTATTGAATTAATGTTCATATGGCTCTAAATGAGTTTCAGGGGTCAAAAATAATTTTTTCATTTTGTTGGTGCTGGTGTGTTCGTGGAAACGAACCTTTTTTTGTTTGAACGGGTCACTTAAGAAAAAACTTGGCCGCTTAAGCTACATTTTAAACCTTTGACCATGGCATTTAAGCGATCAAATTGTCTCTTAAGCGACCATTGCTGAGTAAAACACCCAAATTCGTAAATTTGACATTTTATGAGCTAGAAAACTCCATTTTTTTCTGTTTTGATGCGTTTTTATCATGGAATAATTGTCTACAAATTTAGAACTCTATTTTCCCCATTTCTCAAGAACTTCAATTTTGTTTTTCATGATTGTCGCCCAACGTTGAGAATTGAAACACCATTTTCATCATTTTTGGGGGTTCAGAGCTCAAATTTGGGCAATCCGAATGGAGTTTTTGAGATTTGTTTCATGGTTAAGTTTCTAATCTCATGATTATAATTTTTCTCGATTTGATCTTCAAAACAACTTTAAATTTTTTATTTTAAAATGGATCTTGGAGGGATTTGTTGGTAAAGCTTGGAAAAGGTTTATCCTTTTTTTGAACCTCATTTTAACTTATTTTTGCATGGATTCAGTTGTAGAATCCTATGATTATGGGGAATATTTTTCAATTAATAAAAATTATGAGTTTACCCTTTCTTTTCAAAAACACATTTTGGGGTCCGTTTTGACTCCAACTCAGAATTAGGCAATATGAGTATCGTTGGCTTTCTTTTGATGTGTAGATTTTATATTTGTATGTGTTAGTTGACATCAGATCTGTTCGTGAGAGAAAGGCTCTAGGTTGAAGGATTTTTAGACCCCTTGTTGGCATTTGAGGTAGGTTATGGCTTAACTTTCTTCAAACTAGGTTGGGTAGTTAATAATAAAGTCAGAACATGCTATAGGTATGGGGTAGTATTACGGAAAATGTGTTTAGGTAATTACCTGCCCGTGTGGGGGTATATGTGGATAATATTTGTTAGTTTTGAGATAATATTTGCTATGTGTGACCATGTGGGGTCTTATATGATGTTGTTGGCTTGGTATTGATATATGTATGTTTGATTACACTTTTTTTAGTGGGAAAAGCCTTGATATTGGGAGTTATGTGGTATCAATGAAATTTTCTTGCATATTTCACTTGGTAGTTTCTAAATTTTATTAGATCATGGATAGTTGGTTGATTTGTGTGGAATTTTGGCTCACATGGTATGTATATTAGATATACTCATTTTGGTTGGTTGTGAGCATTACTTTTTAATATTATATTTATTCATAAAACATTGGTGCCACTGTAGAAATACTGGAAATGTTGGCTTTTTTTTTAAAGAAAAGGTGACATATTGAAAAACCCTCTAGCGATGTATGAGCTGGAAGGGGAGCGTTGGAGTAACTTTCAAAGTTGCTGCCATGTGACAAAGAGGTAATGGGTTTAATGCTTGGAAATAGCCTTTGGCAAAAATGCAAGGTAAGGTTGCGTATCATATACACTTATGGTGGGACCCTTCCCCAGACCCTTCGCGTAGAGGGAGATTTAGTGCACCAAGCTAACCTTTATGGGTTGCGACCCCCCCATGAGTCCCACCTCGGGAACACAACTCGATAGGTGTATACAAAGGTTGTGAGATTACCTCGTGCTTCAAATCATAATTCTAATTACATCATATATTGTATGCAGTTGCTATTGTTGTATATTGTGCTGATTTGTGTCTTATGTTATACATGCATGAAACATTGGTACCACTATGGGAATACTGTTAATACTGGCTTTTCTAACAGAAATGTGACATCTTTAAAATCCCTCTGCGAATATAAGTGCTGGGAAGAATTATGGATATTGGTTGTATATGAGTTAATGAACCTCCCATGGGTCCTACCATGTGAGCACAACTTAACAGGTGTATATAGAGGTTTTGCGAAAACCTCAAGCATCATCAAATCATCATCATCATTATGATAGTATTCATCATCATCATCAACTTTATTGTATTTCATAAATATCATTTTTCATTCTGTGTTGTATTATTATCCTTAATGTGATATCTCTCTCTGTGTACTTTTTTTCCGTACTTGTATATGTGATATTTGTATACCTATTCTCTTTTCTCGTATATGTTTGTGGTATATGTAGATGTTGTAGAACTGTTAGTAAATATGGTATGGCTATGGTTTCGGACATTTTCTGATTGCAGGTGGTATGCCCATTGTTTGTGTTTATAGACTTTTTTTTGTACTATGCTTTGTCGGCTGTTGATATGAGTACAAGTGGACCATGCTCACCCCTACTGCACCCTTTTAGTGCAGATCCAGGTATAGGAGCACTACACGACAACTAATTTAGTGGTATCTAAAGTATATTCAATATTGCAGTTGATCCAGACTTCCGGAGTTGATCTACTACCTCTTCCTATCTATCACATGTCTTATATTGTATTCAAAGATAGAGTTGTGATCCTTTTTGGACTATTATTGTATCTTTTGACATTCGAGATATATTTAGTAGTTCTTATGTTGTGGCACCAGGTTTTGGAATATTATATTGGTACTTTTTACTAGGTATTTCCACAAAAAGTGCCATCATCACCTTTGTTTTGAGGTCATAATAGGGGACCAAAATTTGGGTCCTAGGCGATGACTTAGGCTACAATTATTTCCAAAACATACGTGTTGTATCTAGGGTCATCAGGGTTGTTTCAAACAACTTTTTTGAATATTTTAAAGGGGTTTTTCGGTCTTTCCCCACTCTTTTAACCTTAAAACTACATAGTTTAAGATACCCAAGGCCTGACTAATAAATAAAAAACACCCCTAGTCCCTAATTCCTCATAATTCACTCAAAAATTACAAAATTAGAGAGAATGGGCAATTTTCCCCTTCAAGCTAGAGTTGGGGTTCTCAATGGGGTTCTCAATCTTCAATCTCCAAATTCAAAGGTTTCATCAATGTTTTTAGCCTCAAGTATGCAGGATTTGACCAATGAGATCCCTTTCACCCATTGATTCCTAAAGTTAATTCAACTCCCCAAGTTCAATTGACCTTTGAAGTTTAGGGTTTCCTTGAAAAGTATGAATTCCTTTAGTTTTCAGTTTCTTTCTTCGACTAAACCATGAATAGATGTTTACCCTTTAATTTAAGAATCTCTTCATACTCATGATTATGAAATATATTTTGCCATTGAGTTATGAAATTCCTTATTACATTCAAATTGTAGTAATGCCACGATTAGATGCCTTCTTCAGAGATGGTGGGTTATGAACACCTTATGACCTAAGATTTTATGCATTTACATATAAGTACAAAATTCTCCAGCTTACATGTTTTTGAATGCTTTCAGATCATGCATTTATTTTTAGTCTTCGCATTATTATTATCGTTGAGCATTGAATTTATTGGTATCATTCAGTTGGGGGTAGTACTTAACACCAAGCAGATGCAGGGATGAAGGCTTACCCATAAGTTAGACTAAAACCTTTTGAAGAATTCCCTAAGTACTAGAACTACGACTCCACCGTAGGTTCTAAAGGTGTCACGACCCAAGTTGTCATTGAATGCATCATAGAGAATAGACTAATGCATAAGAGGCAGAGTAGTAAAACTCCAAATGCTAGGATATCACCCTATATCTCTGATATAGTTTCTCTAAACAATGCATACAACAACAACGAGAACTTGTACTATGATATGCAGGCTGCAAAAGTGGAGTATGAGTACTAAACACATGGAAATTATTGGGCATTGGCCGACTGAGCTCCAAAAATAATGCAAGCATAGATAACTTGTAAAATAGGAATATAAACTACAAGCACCTATCCAAGAAACTAAACACAATAATGCTAAGAAAGCATTAAGGCTAATCTTATCCTATCTTAATAGTAATGAGAATCTAAAGTACAATACCATATTTCACTAGTCAATATACAAGGGAAGTGAATAAAAGTCATATAATACATATACATATGAATAGATAAATAAGAGAGGGATATATGATGATGAACCAAAGTAACTAACCTAACATCTTAAGGCATACTACTAAAGTAGGAAAACTAGTGTCATCATAATCAGGGTCCCCAGCCATAAGGTATAACCATAAGATAATTATCAATAATGTAATTTATCGTATTAAGGGAGGAGATCAGAATCATACCAAAAACATTGGGCACCAGTCCATAATTAACCTGCCACAAACTAACCATAATAACAAAAATAAAGTAATAGGCTGTTCCAGACTATCAATACCTAACCAAGCCCCTATAAGCCCATAAGGTCAATTACCACTTATAAAATAACAATCATAGCCTATACCTATGCAAAGACCATAAGGTGAATAGATAGAACAACCAAATAATATACTTGATCGGTGATGCATATGAATGAACGAATGAAAATTAAATCCATAGAACCATTTCTACTATGAGTATCACAATGTACCAAGGGTATATACCTCCTCCAGCTCAACAGCTTTTAACGGCATAACCTATGACGACCTCTATTCTCTTGTACTATGGCTCATAAATTAAGGGACCCTAAGGTGATTCAAGAATATATGTACACACTACTTGGACCAGATCTAAGATTTGTAATACTAATTATAATAAATATACTCTATCCAGTACCCAAGAGATATATACATAATTAGTGAATGGATTCTAACTATGACTAAAAGAGTGTATGCCCATAAATCAATTTCTCAAGATCAACTCTAGAACTAAATTTGCTTAACAAAGTTGATATAATACGATCCAAATGGTCGTCGTAGCTTTTGAAGAAATCAATGGAGTCCAAATCATAAAGGCCCAAGCTTTGGTAACCTCAAGGACACAAGAACATGCATGGAGGACCCATCTTGAGAAGAATATAAGGCAATTATGAGTGTAGATGATTGCATGGGGGCTTTCCTTTGATACCTACCCTAGGGTGCATATGTTGAAATGTGAAGATGAGCTTCAAATAGTCCAAGGCTACCCCTTGCTTACACTACAATGTCGTACCATGTCATTGGGGGTATTTTCGTCATTCTTTGTAATAGGCTATAAATAGACTCTATTAGGCTTGTTTTATAGTTAGTTGATTATTGATATTGAAAGACTTGAAACATCATTCCTCTTAACTCCTAAAGAGTGTAACTAGGGTAAGTGTGAATTTCACTTGTGTTGATCTTTTGGCTTAGAAACGTAGGTTTTTAAGGTGAATCGATTACCTTTTGGGTTCAGGTAAGAACTTGGTGTTGCTTTTATGAGTCTTAGGGTTCATAGGGTTTGATACACATTTTGGTTCTTATTACTTGTATACTCTTATGTCAAGTTATATATCCTTAGTTTTCTTATGTTTTCATAGTAGATCTCATATCATTTGGTAGCAGATCCACATTTAGAATTATCTTACAATTCTAAGTCTTGGATTGTTGTTACCTTGAGAAAATAAACAAAAAAAAGAGTAAAAAATCCAATAATAAAAAAAATGGTGTCGCATTTTGCTTTCTGGCTGAGACTAGATCTACAAGATCTTGGTAGTTTTTGTGTGTTTTGTTTGTTTCTAGTGTTAGATCACTGTTCCCTATTACTAATGTAGTCTAGATCTTCAATTAGAGCCATTTCTTGGTTGATTTGAGTCATTCTCCATTGTTGAGCTTGACTTGAAGAAACTTGAAAGTGGATCTTTATTTTGGCAAAGGTTTGGTTGAGTATTTGGACTTGAAAGTGTGTTTTTGCTGTTGATAAATTCAACGTGATCATCAGGAACTACAAATGACTCAATTCCAAGCTCATTTGGTTTAGTTGCCATTTTTTGAAAGTTCTTGTTTTTCTTCATCAAATTCATATCTTGTTGAAGAAAAATATTCAAAAATGTCTATTTGATCTAAAAAATAGAAGAAAGAGGGTGTAGTACTTGTTTGTTCAAAGAATATTTCAAGCATATTCCAAGTATTCCAAAAAAAGAAAAGCATCAAAAGGAATATTCAAGTACAAGGGAATGTACAAAGGGGGGACCATTACAAATTCAAACTCTTTTGATCTTGAAAAAGGCTCCAATTCTTACATTTCCCCCCTCAAAACCCATCACTACTCCTATAGAGTGAAGATTGATTAAAAAGTTCAAAGTTTGAAAATAAGAAATTTTCAAATAAATCTCAACAAACAAAAGGCTGCCACATCATCATTTCCATACAACTCGCCCTTAGGCTCAAATTTTGGATTCTTCATTTTATGTCATTATTTCTTTAGTTTTATTTCTTGATTTTAGTACTAATTGAAAAACTAGTAATCACCTACTAGGTTGTGAGTTAGTTTTGAATCCATTTTCTTCGTGTTTGCATTATTTGTGTGATTTTATCTTTTGTAATTCGTTATAGTTCTTCTCTTAAGTCCGAACAAGATTTCTTTGAGTCTTTCAAACAAAAATCCATTTCAGACAAAAGTAGACTCATCCCTAAACTTCTCATGGATTACAAGCCAACTTTCATCACTTGTGAATAAAAGTTTGAGGTAATAAAAAGTGTGAGAGTATGGTGAGGATATTTTGAGCTAATTTGCTTGTTGTATTGTAGGTGTCTTCTTAGGTACAATTGCAATGGAAGGAACAACTTCTCAAACTGTGGACAACAATGCTATGGATACCCTCATAGTTTCTCTTGAAGTCCTCAACCGAACTATAAAAAGAATACAAATGAATCTTATAAGGTTAGAAATAGATATGTCTTCCGTGAAAGGGGATATATCATCGTTAAAAAGGGAAGTATCTACAATAAGAGGGGATATGTAACCAATGAGAATGAGGTTAGATCATGTTAAGAGTCAAAGGAACTCCCGACCCTCAAGACCAAGGCTGCCCAAAAGTATCCTCAAAGAAATAAAGGTAACAAGTATCCTATTCCTAATCCTAATGGTTTCTACTGTTTAGAATGTCAAGGTTGGGTGCGTAAAGAAAATGAATGCCTAAACCGATGTAATGTGATACTTAGGTAAGAGAAATTGTATTATCTTGGAGAAGAGGGAGGACTAGAAATCAAATAAAATAAAGACGAGCCTCAAGGTGGAGAGAAAGTAGAGGATGAGATACAAAATGAAAGAGATGAGGAAGATACTTGGCCGTAAGAAGGTGAGTGTCAAGTTCCTAGCTATGTGGTAAGAAGAGAAATGATTAGTAAGGATTTGGTTGATCTGATTCAAAGAGAGAATCTTTTTCATACCAAATTCCTTATTAAAGGAGGTGTGTACACAATTATCATTAAAGTGGTAGTTTTGCTAATATTGCTAGTGCCACTATGGCTGACTTCTTTAAACTTCCCACTACCCCTTATGCAATTCCTTAGAAACTTTAATGGTAGAAATCATGTGGAGAGTTAAAGGTAACCCGGAAAGTTGTAATGAGGTTCAGCGTAGGGAATTACCAAGATGAGGTGCTTCGTGATGTTATCACTATACAAGCTTGTCACTTATTATTGGGAAGACCATGTCAATTTGATAGGTCTACTAAGCATGATG
The DNA here is from genome assembly GCF_002878395.1 of Capsicum annuum. Classification (NCBI taxonomy): domain Eukaryota; kingdom Viridiplantae; phylum Streptophyta; class Magnoliopsida; order Solanales; family Solanaceae; genus Capsicum; species Capsicum annuum. The sequence continues at coordinate 137,585,452 of NC_061121.1, read as the reverse complement.
GAAGAACCAATAGGTAAACTCTTGAACTCAATGTCCAAAGGTTTACACTCTATCCTCTCTCTCTATCTCAAGTTAATGAAGTCCATCATTAAGTTAATGAAGTCCATCATCAAGTGTGTGAAGAATGACATGTATCTCTTAGAGAGACAACTTGTAGGCCATAACTCCTTACCTTTCAATAGTAATCTACTATCAAAAAAAGATGTCTTGCATGATTTTAGGGATGGCACCCTAAGGGAAATAAAGAATAGCCTTGGCCTATTTTCTTGGCTACTTCTCCCATTTAATCCCCATGCTCTCTTAGGGTGTGGAAATTTCTACACATCCGACTTAACGCTTGGTTAAGACGACAAGAAAGATTTGATTGTGATGAGAGAACCCTTTCTCAAAGGTTGTTTATTTATTGAAGGATCTCTTTCTGTTTATCAAAGACATTTTTTGTGATCTTTTCAGTAAGCTTTTCTTGTTAAAAACAAAGGAAGCCTGGTTATATTTCCATTATGAACCATTTTGGTATGATGATTTTATTTATTATACTAACCCTAATCCTCATGCCATGAGGATATTTTGTTTGTTTGTCCTTTCTTTGGTCTTGAAAGGTTTAGATTCGTGGTCAAATCCTTTTCATTTAGGGGAGAATGATAAGATCCAAATGGTCATCATATCTTCTAAAGATATCAACGGAGGCTAAATCATAAAGTCTCAAGCATTGGTCACCTCGAGGGCATAAGAACATGAATGGAGGACCTATCCTGAGCACAATATAAAGCAATTCCGTGTGTGGATGATTGATTGTGGGATTGCCTTTGATGCCTACCCGAGGGTGCATATGTTGAAGTGTGAAGATGAGCTTTATACACTCCAAGGCCGCCCCTTGCTTACACTCCAAGGCCACCCTTTGTCATTATGGGTGTTTCGGTCATTCTATGTAATAGGCTATAAATAGACTATATTAGGCTTATTTTCTAGTTAGTTGATTATTGATACTGGTGATTTGAAACACCCAATAAATAGACTATATTAGGCCTGAGAAGTGAAGTTGGGGCCATATGTTTTTTAACTGAGCTTGGTAGTTTGCATAAAACACCCAGACTAGCGTAGGGCAAAATGATTCTCCCCCTTTTCTTGCCCATCCCAAGCCATACTCTTGGAACTTCTATTCCACTTCAGGGTACCTGCTCAACCCTTGGGTGATAATCTACTTTTCTTCCTGAATCAACCTTTTACCTCTTCTTCTATCAGTTCTGCAAAGCCTAACAATGAAGATGCCCTCTGATTTGGGAATTTTTCATCTAGCAGTGTCTCAAACTTTAGGGCTCTTATGTTTGATAAGTGTTCCCCGAGCTAGAGACTCTTCATTATCTTGTCATTCAATGGATAGGCATCCAGATGTTGTTCCCTTAGACACAGACTTCTTGGGCCCTACCTATTCTTCTTCTTCAGATTCAATATGTTCATAGTCATGGTGCTCATGATTAGAATATTTAAATGCCTCCTGCTCAAAAGTTGTTGTTATTTCAGTGTACTCACTATTCTCCGCCTCAACTGGTGGGGCTGGTGGAGGTTTTTTAGGGCTTTGCTTCTTCTTTCTCTACCTGACGAGAGGTTTTTCCTCTTCATAATTAGAATCATCATCAATGAGTTTTTAGCATACACTTTTCTATTATTCCTTCTGGGTAAGCTGAGGACTCTTTCTTTTGGGTGCCATTATACGTTTCCTATAGCAATATAAAAATAGTAGTCAATCCTCAATAGTGTAAACACAAACGCATTAGAAGGCTCATTCATGCTTTAGGCTCCAGGTGTGATGATATTTTTTGATAAGTCGTCACAACTGTGATAGCTTATCACAGTTTTCATTAACCTTAGACAGAACCTATAAAACTTTATTAACTTTTGATGACATTTTTGATAAGTCATCACAATTGTGATAGCCTATCACGAATGTCGTCAGCTCTAAATAGAATCCATTTCACTCTTAGCATCCTTTGATGACATTCCTAATAAGTCGTCACAATTATGATAAGCTTATCATAAATGTCTTTAGCTATTATTAAAACACCACTTTTGACTTTAAGTTAATTTCTGGTCCCATTAGTCCTCAAAATCCCCTCGAGTTCCAATTTGTTAGCTGACTTTTAAACATTGGGCCTGCACAATAAACCCTAGGTGCAATTTTTAGCCCCTTTTCATATTGAAATTAGTTCAACCCTCTTAGGAACTTGTGGTTTAATCCATCCATCACTTACCACAATAAAATAAGAGTTAATTTTAGAGCATACCCGATGGGAGCCCTTAATATTATTACACACACAAGAGAAAGTTGGAAGAAATTCTTGATTTTAAATTTCAAAATCACACACAAGGGAGCTTGTTCGTCTTTATTAACTTAGGGAAATTAGTTGGAATGAGTAAGTAAATAAACTAAGTAAAGAAAGAAATAAACTAAAAAAGGAAAGAAAATAACATAGGCGGGAACATGAGGAGGTTCGATTGTGGGTCGGGTCAGATTTTTTGAACTAGACCCAAAATTGTTTAGCAATGCATTCAAGGTCTTCTTGATGATATCTTGTGATGGCTTATAACAAATGTGATAGCTTATCACTGATGTTGTCAGCCTTAAAAGAAACTGCCTTGAGTTTGGCCTATCTGACGATATTTTTTATAGCTTATCACAATTATGATGGCTTATTAGAGATGCCGTCATGACCTTTAGCTGACCTCCTCATTTTTCACATTCTCGGTACTAAATCCTAATAGTAAAAGTAAAAACATTTGCTTAAACATAAAAAACTTTGGGTTACCTCCCAGTAGCACTTGATGTACTATCGCAGGACAACTTGGTTATCTTGAGTACTAAGACTTTGCCAAAGTAACATGTTGATACCCCTTTACCATCATCATAAAAGACATCAACGATTGAGAAAACAGTTATCTATCATGGATGAGTGTATTTTGAAATGTGCTTCTTTGTAATTGAACCTGAACTTTAGCTTGTTCAACTCCATGTCTACTAGTACTCTCCCAGTTGCAAGTAATCGCCTACCCAAGATGGTGGGCACTTTAAAATCCACATCACAATCTAAGACCATAAAATCAACAGGTAGAATAAAATCGGCTACCTTTACCAAAACATCGTGAAGTATGCCCACAGGCCACTTTACAGACCTATCTGCCATTACTAACTATATATTTGTTGGGGTAGGATCCCCCAAGCCTAATTTCTTATACATAGACAATGGCATTATATTTATACTGTCTCCTAGATCGCATAGTTCTTTTATGAATTTCAGGGAACCAATAGTAAATGGGATGGTAAAAGCTCCCGGATCTGCCCTTTTCTGCACTAAAGACCTTATAAAGATAGCACCACAATGGAGAATATTGTCCTCCGATCATAGATAACCTTCCATTTCTTAGTTACAAGGTCTTTCATAAACTTCGTGTATCCTAGCATTTGCTCAAGTGCTTCAACCAGAGGCAAATTTATTGTCAATTGCTTTAGCATTGCTATGAATTTGCTGAATTTTGCATTATCAACTTTTTTCTTCAAACCTTGAGGAAAGGGAGGTGGTGGTCTTGGAATAGTATTCAACACCACTTCCTCTTCCTTCTCTTTTTCCTTATCCAAAGCATCAACAGAACTATCCACCTTCTCAGACTTTACTGGACTGCTTTCTTCGTATTCATCAACAACTACATCACCATCTACAAATTTTCCCATATATAGGCTAAGTTACATCTTGGCAATCCTAGTGGTAATCGCCATGTATGAGCCATTATTTTGCAGATTCTGAACTGTATCACTAGGTAAAGTACCATTTTTTTTCTGGTTTAGTGTTGTGGAAAGTTGACTCATCTGCTGCTCCTACTACTTGATAGAACTGGAGTGTGAACTAGCCAATCGACTCTGGGTAGAGAATTCACTTTTCATAGTAGATACCCCTGAATGGTCTACCTTAACTCCCTTCTACAATTTTTTCATCATGTCCTCCACGGACATCTTTCCAGAGCTAGTTGGTGCTACATCCCGACTTCCAGGAGGAATATATAAACCACTCCTATCATTATTGCTTCTCCAGTTTCCTTGCTCTCTATCTTTATAATCAGGGTTGTCATAAAAGTTCCGACCTTGATTCCCTTGGCTACTGCCTTGGAAACCCGCCTGATTACTCACATAGTTTGCCTCTTCATCTACATTAGTAACCATATTGCACTAGGATTCCACAACTTTGACCTTTTCAGTCTTACGTGACAGCAAGTGCTTGGCCAACAAGTCTATCTGTTTCTTTAGGTGGGCCATGTCTTTGCCCCACTCCTCATCTCTTCTACGCTGCTCCGTAGTCATACCCAAAGAAATAGTCAGGCTAGCTACCACAGAATCCCTGGTATGCCAAGCCTGACTCTGTTTGGTTATCCAATTCTGCATATTCGAGGCATCTTCTAAAGACAGATCAACAAATGAACCACCAGCATCATTACATATAATCTTCTTTATTACAGAATTGAAAGCCCTGTATAAAGTCTCCATTAAGTGTAGGTCTGTTATATTGCTGTTTTCGGACACTGTGTTAGCTTTTTCGTGAACCTCTCCCATGTCTCATGAAAAGCTTTGATAGGGAGCTATCAATAGTTGTTGATCTCATCACTCAATTGTACCCTCCTAGAGGGTGGAAAAACCCCAATCTAGGAATGCTTTTTTCAACTCCCTCCAGAGGGTGATGAAATCAGACATAAGCTCATTCAACCACATTGTTGGCTCTCCAGATAGAGACAATGAAAACAATCTCAACTAGATTGTATTCTAGCTAACTCCTGAATTATCAAAAGATTTACAGATGGTGATAAAGTTTATCAAGTGCATCTTTAAATCATCATGAGGAAGGCTACCAAACAATCTCTTCAGATTCAGGAGTTGAATCATGGTACTTGTTATTTGCACCAGGCGCCAATGGTCGAGGAATGATCGCACTCGTTGTACCTGATCCATCCATTCTCTCATCATCATTATCAACTTCGTGTTGGACATGTTGTTGACCATACCTTCCTATGACTAGACAGTTTCTATTGAAATTTTGCTGCACTAGTACAACAATTTACCCTGCTCACCTTGGTTTTTGAGGATTTAGCAATTCCTAATCACTCATGTCATTATCATCAAGGTTTGGATGATATACTTCTTAACCTTCATTTTGTACGTTCACCTGAGACTTGGCCAAGGCTGCCAGTCTGTCAGCCTCTTACTATTCTACAATTCTCCCGATCAGCTATGGTCTTGGATTAATTGGTAATAACGATTCTATAGAACTTCCTATTTTTGACATAAAAACAAGGATCCTGCAATTAAACAAAAACAAAAAAACAAACTTAAATCTAAGAAACTTAACTAAAAGTCAATTAGTGCACAAAATCTTTAAGTTTTCAACCGTATTCCCCAGCAACGGTGTCATTTTTTATAGAAATTACACTCTTGAATGTGTGTAAGCGATTGTTATTAATATAAAACCCAACTAGGTTGGGGTCGAATCCCATAGGGAATAAGGGGTGAACCCAAGTTGTTTGTGATTTAATTCACTAGTAGTTTAATGTTTTCTAAAATGTGGGGTTTAAGTTTCACGAATAATTGTTTGTCATTTTAATTTCGATATTTGTAATCTAGAGTTTATGAAATAATAAGAATTATATTCACTAGGGATAACGGTACATAACATGTGCTAATGGTGATTCAAGATTCTCATGATGGGTAGGATAACAAGCTATCTTTATCAATATTATGCTCAAATGTCTCTTGACCTACTTAATCATTTAATTTCCTAATCCTCTCAGACTTAGGGAATTTCTATTCATTTCCTAGAATTTACGTTAGATTAACAATCATTGTTATAGCACTGATTATAAAATGAACTATTTCCGAGTCCCTGGTGATAATTAACTTCCTACTCTATTTGATTTCTTTCTCTAGCAAATAAAAGTTGGTGTGTCTACTGTTTGGAACCAACAGATGTTAACTAAAACTTTAGAATTATCAAGAAATCTTACCACCTATTGAATCTTGAAAATTAGCACTTATATCAAGACGTAACTTCAGATCCCATAATTCAGGTTAATGGAGTTTAGCCACTCATGATGCAATCAATAAGTACACAAGTTGAATTTATAGTTGGGTAGATTAACTTACAATAATGATGAAAATCAAGAAGTGTAACTTGAACTGAATCTCAATACAAAAGTCGCAAAATATTTACGACAATCTTCTCTCAACAATAATGTTCTAGAGCCTACTGGAAATCCAGAAAGAGAAAAATTGCTCACAATGTATATTGCAAGATATGTCAGTGATAATTAGAAAACCCTAAAAGATGCTATTTGTACTTGACTCTAATTAAGGAAATAAAATAACAACTTAAGTAAATTTCTCGGACAAGTGACGCCATTAGGTGATGCCTTGTCAAGGATCTGATGCCTTATCAGGAATAGCGCCAGATTTCCTTTAAAATTAAGAAGTTCTGCCTAAGGATGATGATGTAGGTGATGATGTATTAGGAGCCTGATGACATATCATGGATATCGTCAGCTCTTTTTCCATTTCGATAGTTTCTGCCTAAGGTTGACGTTGATCCTGACACCTTATCACAACTCTGATGCTTTATCACAAAATATCTTTATAGGCTCCAACTTATGTCAATTCTCTGGTTAAGGATGATGATATTCATGATGGCGTATAACAATTTTGATATCCTATCACCAGATGTCATCATAGGCTTCAACTCATGTTAACCCTATGGTTAAGTCTGTAGGTGGCCTTGATAGCTTATCACCAGGCTAACGATTTATCATGAAATTCGTCAGCCATACTTGTCCTTTATTTGCTTCAGAATTCAACCATTTTTCTTCCATTTTTCTTAGTTCCCCTGCACCTTATATTTTACTGCAAAATTAAAGTAAAACTAATCAAATATGACAAAAGTTATTTAAGACTTCACAATTATTCTTATCTAAAACCATAAAATGTGTTAGCATTTGCTCACACATAAGTCGTACGCTATGACCTTACCATGCTACATGAGGACACAAACCAAACCTACTCTTGGTGCACCACTATACACCATGAACCCATCTGGACCATCTAGAAGAGCTAAGACTTGACCTAAGGTAAGTTGAGTCTTCAACTCTTGAAAACTCATCTCATAAGGATCTGACACTGAGTCTTAACTTTCTTATAAGTCAATCTAGACTTAGGGGATGCAATAGATAAAAATACCTCAACAAAATAATTGTAATTGCCAACCAAACCCAAGAAACTCCTGATTCCTGATGGAGAGATAGTTATGGGTCAGTTTTTTACCACTTTGATATTTTGAGGATCAACCCAAATGCCATCACTAGAAATGATATGACCAAGGAATGCTACTGACCTTAGCCAAAATTTGTACTTACTGAATTTGGCAAAAAACTAATGATCCCTAAGAGTCTAAAGTATGATTCTGAGATGGTCTGTATAATCACACTCAATGCGAGAATAAACAAGGATGTCATCTATGGAGACTATGACAAACATGTCCATGTACTACTTAAACACATGGTTCCTCAAGTCCATGAATGCTGCTAGATCATTGGTAAGTCCAAAGGATATAACTCATAATTTGAAGTTACCATATAGATTACGGAAGGGTATTTTTGGAATGTCACATTCTCTGACTCTGAGCTGATGATAGCTTGATCTGAGGTCTATCTTAGAGAAATAGCTGACACCCTAAAGTTGATCAAACAAGTCATAAATTTTGGTAAGAGAATACTTGTTCTTGATTATGACTTTATTGATTTAAAGATAATCAATGCACATTCTAAGAGAACCATCTTTCTTGCACATAAATAAGGTTGTGCGCCCCACCAGGACATAGTGGGTCTAATTAATCCCTCATCTAAGATATCCTTCAACTACTCTTTCAATTCTCTGAGTTCTGCTGGTGCCATTCTATATGGCAGAATAGATATAGGTTGAGTATCATAAAGAAGATCAATACCCAAGTCTATTTCTCTTTAAGGAGAAATTCATGTAATATCTTTGGGAAAGATATCTCAATATTCATTCACGACTAGGACTGATTCAAGTCTAGGAGTTTCAAAATTAGTGTCCTTAACTCAAACAAGATGATAGACACATCCTTTAGATATCATTCTCTGTGCCCGAAAGTAGGAAATAAGCTAAAACTAGGATAGATTCACTCAAACTATTCTGTTTTTGCATTCGACTATGACATAGAAGGAATAAAGCCAATCTATGTTGAGAATGACATCAAAATTAGTCATCTCTAATTTGATTAAGTCTATTGAAATGACCTTATAAAATATCATAACCGGGCAGTTCCTGTATACCCCTGAGCTATAATGGTTTTACCCACTGGAGTAGAGACTTAGAAAGACTCTACTAAAATTTTAGGACTGACTTCAAAATCAACTGCTATATAGGGAGTAACAAAAGACAAAGAAGCTCCTGGATCTAGCAAAGTGTAAACATGCACATGAAAGATATATAACGTACTAGTAACCATATCAGGAGAATTTTCCTAATCTTTATGGGACTAGAAACAATAGAGTCGATTTGGCCATTGTCCATTAGTAGCACTGGAATTGACACGCTGCTGATTTGGGCGACCAAACTGAGCTGGGGAATGGTTTTGCTGACCTTGATAACCCAACTGCTGACAATCTCTAACTTTATGGCCTGGCTTGCCACATACTAAATAGACATTGCTACCAGCTCTGCAAGCACCCTTATGGTTCTTACCACAATTTTGGCAAAGAAGATTAGTTCAGGTATTGCTGACCCTGCCCTGAGACTTAAAGCCTGGCGCTCTATCTATATTACCATCCATGAACTTAGGAGTTAGAGCACTAGCTGAAGAAGGAGCTGGAACTAATGACTTAGGATGAAACTAAGAATTTTTTCCTCTTTCTGATTTGGGCTGAGTAAAGTTGAAACTACTTGTCCTAACTCTCTTTTTCTGCTTCTCTCTCATCTTAATATTTTGCTCTTCTATCTATTAAGCATAGATCATAAGCCTGGATAAGTTTATGTCACTATTCAACATCACAGAACTGCACTCCTTGGCCACACTATTATTCACCCCAGAAATAAACTTACTCATCTTAGCCCTGCTATCTGCAACCCCATGAGGAGCATATCTAGCTAATTGAGTAAACTTAAGAGAATAATCTTTCATCATCATGTTGCCCTGCCTGAGGTTGATAAATTCAAACATCTTAGTTTTCTCAGGTCTACGGGAAAAAATCTATCTAAGAATGCAGTAGCAAATTCCTCCCACTCAATAGGCCCTACATCTACAAACCTCTTTGACTTCTATTTATTGAACGAACTGTGAGCAACATCCTACAACTGCTATGTAGCTAGCTTATCACTCTCACTAGAAGTAATCCCCACGATATTCCTAACCTTCTAAACTATGTCAAGAAATTCTTGAGGTTCCTCATCTAACTTAGACCCAATAAAGGATGGAGGATTCATTCGGGTGAAGTCCCAAATTTTGGCTGCAGCTGAATTTGCCACTGGATTGGCTGGAATGACAGCTGGTCGTTCATTCTGAGTAGTGAATGACTGAGCAAGAGTAGTACATATAGCTCTTAACTCTTCATGAGAGACATGTTTGCCATAAGGTTTTTCTTACTCATCGGGCTGACTGATTCCTGCTTTTTCTTTTAGGAGGCATGTTCCATTAAAGAACGGGAGAAATAGATTAGAAAAAACTGAGAGATTTATTAGAGATTATGCTTATTGGCATGACATGAATACTAAAAGAAGGGAAAATATTTTGAAAACATCTCATAGACTCCTGCACATTAATATGGTGCGCAACACACCTATATACAAGACTCTACTAGATGTGGATTTTAGACTTCCTAGGACTCTGTTGAATCTTAGGATCAGATACAAAATTTGTAACACCCCAAATCTAGTCCCCAAAATGCTACATGGTACTCATAACACCGAAGGACCACAAGCGAACCCATGATTGATATCTATACCTGAACACTGCATAATATACTGTATAAATGGAAAAATAGAGGTTGTAAGGCCATAATGTTCAAAACTAATAAAATGATCTCTTAATGATATCATATCATAATACCAAAACAAAACCTGAAATAAACTGTCTGAACATAATAGTCTGAAAAGCCTCTAACTGACTGAACTATCTGAATAAGAAGTTGATGGGACATATCCCCAACTAACTCCAAATACTAAAATAAATTAATTAATAAGATAATAAAGTAATGGTCATGTCCTTGAAGGATAAGTTCTCACTGCTAACTCTTACTGTGGAGACTGGAATACTTCTGATACTCTGGAGCTCATGCTTCTGAACCTATAGTATAAAACACCATAGTGCAAATCAATCAGTACGTTAGAATGTACTGGTATGCATATGAGGTAGGGTGAATGCAAAGATTTCACATGCATGAACTATACTAACTAAATGTGAAAATGCTTGCATAAATACATAATAACTGTAACGGAGTTCATGATAAGATGATTAATGAGCTTAAGTACTGATAAAATAAGAAACTAATATCAATATAACTGAAACAACTGATACTGAGCGACTGTATCTGACAGTCTAGGTTCTGATGAAACTAACTGAGTTCCATACTATTTTGAGCTGACTATATCTGACAATCCCAAATCTTGTAGAACTATCTAAGTTGTATTACTGAGACTAAATGACTATATCTGACAGTCTTTATTATGTACTGAAATTGTGGGAAGTATTCATCTACTTGATATGCTCTAACTAATGCATTATAACTGAGTTGGGGTCCAATCTATAACCCCAATTAAAAGGGTGTCAATACCACACTACTGGTAAGGATAAGGTATCGGTGACCCTCATTTGACAATATCCCCAAAAAAAATGGTAGGACCCTCATCTGATAGTGTTTATCCACCTTATCAACCCTTATCTGATAGTATTGATATTTTATCGTATGCTGGGTTAGTATTTCTTAACCCAGCTAGATTATAATATAAGGCAACATCATTGGCTTGAGTTGCTTAAGGATTATGACCTGACTATTCTCTTTCATTCGGGTAAGGCTATTGTGGTAGTGGATTACATAAGCCAAAGTCAACTAGAATAGGTAGATTAGTGCATATTTTGACCCTAAAGAGTCCTTTGGCCTTAGAGGTTCAGTCTTTGGATAACTATATGTTTAGGCTTGATATTTCAACACCTGGTCATGTTTTTTCATTTTTGGAGGTTAGGTCTTCTTTTAAGTGGTGACGATAAGGAATCATCGTTTTATTCAAATGGTGTTTTGAAGATTGAAGGCCAAATTTATATACGGAGAGTAAGTTAGCGGATTAGGTTTATTTAGTGAGGCTTATTATTCTTTGTATTCTATCCATTCGAGAGTGACAAAGATGTATCATGACTTGAGTCGGCATTACTAGTAGGGAGGTATTGGGTAGGATGTAGAAAACTTTAGAGCTTAGTTCCTATGTCGGCAACAAGTGAAGACCAAGCATTCAAGACCTGGTGGATTGTTTCATAGATTACCTATTCTTGACTAAAAATGGAAATGAATTGCTATGGACTTTATGATGAGGTTTCCGCATTATTCCCATAGTTAGAATAGTATTGGGGTTATCATAGATCGATTGACCAAATTCGCTCAAATAGTGTTTGGGTTATCATGATTCTATTTACCAAATCTACTTATTTCATTCTTGTTTAGGATTCTTTTGGTGTCCAGAGGTTGATCTATATCTATAATAGTGGGATAATATATATTCATGATGTTCCAGTGTCTATCATCTTGGATCAAGGTTCATTGTTCACATCTTTATTTTGGGAGACTTTTCAGGGAGATTTGGATACCTGGATTGATCTTGGTACAACTTTTCACTCTCTGAACGATGGTCAATTATAAGCAAAAAATTCATGTTTTGAAGGATATTCTTCGTGCTTCTGTTATGGACTGGACTTTGAAAGTTAGCGGGAGGAGCCTCTAGCTTTGGCAGAGTTTGCGTATTGTAATAGCTTCCATTCTAGTATCAACATGGATCCTTATGAGGCCTTGTATGGTAGGTTTTATCTCTCTTAATTTAGTTTATTTGAGGTTTTTGAGGTTTGAAATCCGGGTAAAGACTTTCTTCGTGAGTCGTTGGATAGAGTTTAGGTCATTCAGGATAGACTTTGAGTGACTCAGAGTAGGAAGAAGTTCTATGTAGATCATAGACTTCATGCCTTATGATTCAGTGTTGAATATCATATATTTCTTTGTGTTTTACTCATGAAGGGTTTAATAAGGTTTGGGGAGAGGTCAAGCTTTTCTCCAGGTATATTGGACCTTTAGTGATTTTCTGGACTATTAGGTATATGGCTTATAAGTTAGCATTAACCCTAGATTTATAACTTTCTTAATTAGTTTTCCATGATTCTATGTTTCAGGATTATATTTTAGATGAGTCTTATGTAATTCGTTTGGGTTCAGTTCAGTTAGATGAGTGGTTGTCTTTTATTGAGAAGCCTATCTCCATTCTAGACAGTGATGTTAGACAGTTTTGATCTAGAGTTCTAGAGTTATTTTAAAGGTTAAGGTCCAGTGGAGACATAGACCTATATATAAGGCTACTTGGGAGGTCAAGTCTAAAATACATGGTAATTATCCCTGATTTCTTATTGATTTAGGTATTTCCCTTGCCTTTAGTTTGAGAAAAACTAGTTTTTTAGTATGGATGATGTAAGGACTTAATTTTTGGTGATTTTTTTGAATATTTATCTCTATGAAATTTGGCCATTTTACCTTTCCTGGTGGTTGCTTGGTAATATTTCTTGAGTATGGGGATGATTTGCATATATCCCAATGTATGTTGCTGTGATTTATGTGATATTGTGGTTTTGGTTGTTATAAAGGCTCTATAGTTGACTTTGCAATTTTTATTGATCTATAAATCAAATGGAAAAATAGAAAGTGCTAGCAAATACAAAATGTCAATTCTAGGTTGGTAACATGGTTTGTATGATTTTACAGCTTTTATATCTCATTTTGACCCTTACATTGAAAAGTTGTTATATTGGCTTTCCAGGGTTAACTCTATAAAGATGATGTTTTTTGAAAATCTGATTCGCCATTGAGTACAAAATGTCAAATTTGGGTTAATAGTGGAGTTGGTTCCATTTTGTGTTTTTTATATACCATTTCAATCCTTTGTTAAAAAATAGTCTATATAGGGTCCCAGAGATAAATTATGTGATGATGACCTTTCTTTATAAATTTGATGATTCCATTAGATTTGGATCATGTTTTACTATTAATTTACTATTGAAATAATGTTCATAGGGCTTTGAATGAGTTTCGGGGGTCAAAAATAAGTTTTTGATATTGTTGGTGCTAGTGGGTTCGTGGAAACGAACCTTTGACTGTTTGTATGGGTCACTTAAGAAAAAATTTGACCTTTTAAGCTACATTTTGACCCTTTGACAAGGTCGTTTAAGCGATCAAATTGTTGCTTAAGCGACCACTGCTGAGTATAACACCCAAATTCGTATATTTGACATTTTATGAGATAGAAAACTCCAATTTTTACAGTTTTGATGTGTTTTTCTCCTAGAATCATTTTCTATCAAATTCGGAATCTATTTTCCCCATTTCTCAAGAACTTCAATTTTATTTTTCATGATTGTCGCTCAAAGTTGAGAATTGAAACACCATTTTCATCATTTTTGGGGCTTCAAAGCTCAAATTTAGGTGATCCCAATGGAGCTTTTAAGATTTGTTTTATGGTTATTTTCCAATCTCATAATTATAATTTTTCTCTCAATTTGATCTTCAAAATAACTTTAAATTCTCAATTTTAAAATGGATCTTGGGGGGGTTTGCCGGTAAAGCTTGGAAAAGGTTTATCTTTTATTTGAACTTCATTTTAACTCATTTTCGTATGGATTACAATTGTAGAATCCTATGATTATGTGGTATATTTTTCAATTAATTAAAATTATGAGATTACCATTTCTTTCAAAAACCTATTTTTAGGGTCTGTTTTGACCCCAATGCAGAATTAGGCAATATGAGTATCGTTAGCTTTCTTTTGATGTGTAGATTTTATATTTGTATGTGGTAGTTGACTTTAGATCTGTTCGTGAGAAAAAGGCTCTAGGTTGAAGGCTTTTTAGACCCCTTGTTGGCATTTGAGGTAGGTTTTTGCTTAATTTTCTTCAGACTAGGTTGGGTAGTTAATAATAATGTCAGAACATGCTATAGGTATGGGGTAGTATTATGGAAAATGTGTTTAGGTAATTTACCTGCCTGTGTGGGGGTATATGTGGATAATATTTGTTCGTTTTAAGACATTATTTGCTATGTGTGACCATGTGGGATCTTATATAATATTGTTGGCCTAGTATTGATATATGTCTGTTTGATTACACTTTTTTTAGTGGGAAAAGCCTTGATATTAGGAATTATGTGGTATCAATGAAATTTTCTTGCATATTTCACTTGATAGTTTCTAAATTTTTTTGGATCATGGATAGTGGGTTGATTTGTGTGGATTTTTCGCTCGCCACCGTAGAAATACTGGAAACGCTGGATTTTTTTGAAAGAAAATGTGACATATTTAAAAACCCTTTGGCGATGTATGAGATGGAAGGGGAGCGATGAAGTACCTTGCAAAGTTGCTTCCATGTGACCAGGTGGTAATGAATTCAGGCCTTGGAAATAGCCTCTGGTAAAAATGCAAGTTAAGGTTGCGTACAATACGCACTTATGGTGTGACCTTCCCTAAACCCTTCACATAGAGAGAGATTTAGTACACCGAGCTGGCCTTTATGGTTTGCAAACCCCCCATGAGTCCTACCTCGGAAACACAGCTTGATATGTGCATACACAGGTTGTGAGACTACCTCGTGCATTGCATCATCATTCACATTACATGTTATATTGTATGTAGTTGCTATTGTTGTATGTTGTGCTGATTTGTGTCTTATGTCATACATTCATGAAACATTGGTACCACTATAGTAATACTGTTAATACTGAATTTTTTTACAGAAATGTGACATCTTTAAAATCCTTCCCCAAATATATGTGCTCCGAGGAATTATGGATATTGGTTTTATATGAGTTAATGAACATCCCACGGGTCCTAACATTAGAGCACAGCTTAACAGGTGTATTCAGAGATTGTGTGAAAACCTCGAGCATTATCAAATCATCATCATCATTATCTTTATTGCATTTCATAAATATTATGCTCATTTTGTGTTGTATTATTATCTTGGATATGATATCTCTCTATGTCTGCCTTTTTTCCATACTAGTAAAAATGATATTTCTATACCTATGCTCCTTTCTCGTATTTATGTGTGGTATATGTGGACGTTGTAGAACTATTAGTGAAGATAGTATGGCTATGGTTTGGGACATTTTCTGATTGCAAGTGATGTGCCCATGGTTTGTATTTATAGACTTTGTTTTCTACTATACTTGGTCGGCTGTTGATATGAGTACAAGTGGACAATTCTCACCCCTACTACACCCTTTTGGTGCAGATCCAAGTACAAGTGCACTACACGACAACTAATTCAAGAGGTATCTAGAGTATATTCAAGATAGCAGTTGATCCAGGCTTTCGGAGTTAATCTACTACCTCTTGCTATCCATCACATGTCTTATATTATATCTTTCGGAGTTAATCTACTACCTCTTGCTATCCATCACATGTCTTATATTATACTCAAAGATAGAGTTTTGATCCTTTTTGGACTATTATTGTATCTTCTAACATTCAAGATATATTTAGTAGTTCTTATGTAGTGACACCAGGTTTTGTAATATTATATTGGTACTTTTTACAATGGATTTCCTCTTTTACTATATATGGGTGTGGTTCAACTCCAATCAAGGAGTCTTTCCTTTGGTTTTTATTCTTTTTTCATATTAATTTAGGTGATAGGCTTACTTGTCAAGGCTTGCCACACAAAGTGCCATCATCACCTTGGTTTTAAGGTCGTAACAGGGGGCCAAAATTTGTGTCCTAGGCAATGACTTAGGCTATATTTATTGCCAAAACATACGAGTTGTATCTAGGGTCATAAGGGTTGTTTCCAATAGCTTTTTTGATTATTTTAAAGGAGTTTTTGGGTCTTTCCCCACTCTTTTAAAACTACATAGTTTAAGATACCCAAGGCTTGAATAATAATTCTAAAACATCCCTAGTCCCCCATTCCTCGTGATTTACTCAAAATTACAAAATTAGAGAGTTCTCAATTTGGGGTTCTCAATCTTCAATCACCAAATTCAAAGGTCTCATCAATGTTTTCAACCTTAAGTATGTGGTATTTCATCAATGAGATCCCTTTCACCCATTGATTCCTAAAGTTAATTCAACTCCTCAAGTTTAATTCACATTTGAAGTTTAGGGTTTCCTTGAAAAGTATGAATTCCTATAGTTTTGAGTTTCTTGCTTTGACTAAACAATGAATATATATTTACTCTTTAATATGAGATTCTCTTAATACTCATGACTATGAAATATATTTTGCCTGTGAGTTATGAAATTCCTTATTACATTCAAATTGTACTAATTCCATGATTAGTTTCCTTCTTTAGAGATGGTGGGTTATGAACACCTTATGACCTAAGGTTTTATGCATTTACATAAAAGTACAAAATCCTCTAGCTTACATGTTTTTGAATTCTTTCAGATCATGCATTTTTTTAGTCTTCACATTATTATTATTATTGAGCATTGAATTTATTGGTATCATTCAGTTGGGAGTTGTACTTAACACCAAGTAGACGTAGGGATGAAGGCTTACCCATCCGTTAGACTGAGACCTTTAGTAGAAGTCCCTAAGTTCTAGAAGTAGGATGCCACCGTAGGTTCTAAAGGTGTCACGACCCAACTTCTCAGGTCATGATAGCACCTACTATGACCCACTAGTAGGTAAGCCTGCCCATAGTCTGGAGCAACTAGTAAATTGACTATCAAGATAAATGAAAGAAAACTATGGATTAAATATGATAAAAATACTACTACAAATGATGCAATCAAAAAACCTAGTAAGATTAGTACAAGATTTTTTAATAAAATAATAGTAAAGAGTATAATACAATGTAAATATAAGTACAAGTTATCGCTGAATACATCATAGAGAATAGACTAATGCATAAGAGGAAGAGTAGTAAAAATCCTAATGCCAGGATATCACCCTATATCTCTGATGCATAGTTGCTCTAAACAATGCATACAACAACAACGAGAACTATTACTATGATATGCAGGATGCAAAAATGGAGTATGAGTACCAAACACATGGAAATCAATGGGCATCGGCCCACTGAGCTCCAAAAATAATGCAAGCATAAATAACTTGTAAAATAGGAATATAAACTACAAGCACCTATCCAAGAAACTAAACATAATAATGCTTAAAAATGCAATATGGCTAATCTTATCCTATCCTAATAATAACGAGAGTCTAAAATGCAATACCATATTTCACTAGTCAATATACAAGGGATGTGAAGAAAAGTCATATAATAATATACAAGGCCAAGAATACATTTACACATGAATAGACAAAGAAGAGAGGGATATATGATGAAGAACTAAAGTAACCAACCTAACATCTTAAGGCACACTACTAAAGTAGGAAAACTAATGTTATAAAAATCAGGGTCCCCAACCATAAGTCTAACCATAAGATAATTATCAATAATGTAATTTACCATATTAAGTGAGGAGATCAGAATCATACCAAAAACCTTGGGCACCAGAAATAATTAACCGATCACAAACTAACTATAATGGAAAAAATAAAGTAATAGGTTATTCCAGACAACCAATACCTAACCAAGCCCTTATAAGCCCATAAGGTCAATCAATACTTATAAAACAACAATCATAGCCTATACCTATGCAAAGACCATAAGGTGAATAGGTAGAACAACTAAATAATATACAAGTGATCGGTGATGCATATGAATGAACGAATACAAGTTAAATCCATAGAACCATATCCAATATGAGTGTCACAATGTACCAAGGGTATATACCTCCTCCAGCTCAATAATTTTTAATGGCATGACCTACGACGACCTCTCTTCTCTTGCACTATGGCTCACAAATAAAGGGACCCTAAGGTGATTCAAGAATATATGTACACACTACTTGGACCAGATCTAAAATTTCTAATAATCATTATAATAAATATACTCTATCCGGTGCATAGGATATCTATACATAATTAGTGCATAGATTTAAACCATGACTAATAGAGTGTATGTCCATAATTTAATTTCTCAAAATCAACTTTGGAACTAAATCTGCTTAAAATAGTAGATATGATAAGATCCAAATGGCCATCGTAGCTTTTGAAGACATCAATGGAGGCCAACTTATAAAGGTTCAAGCTTTGTTCACCTTAAGGACACAAGAACATGCATGGAGGACCCATCTTGAGAAGAATATAAGGCAACTCTGAGTGTAGATAATTGCATAAGGGCTTGCCTTTGATACCTACTCAAGGCTGCATATGTTCAGTTGTGAAGATAAGCTTAAAACAACCAAGGCCACCGCTTGCTTACACTCTAAGGCCGCCCGTTGTCATTAGGGGTGTTTTGGTCAATCTATGTAATAGGCTATAAATAGACTCTATTAGGCTTATTTTATAGTCTGTTGATTATTGATATTGAAATACTTGAAACTCCATTCCTCTTAACAACTAAAGAGTGTAACTAAGGCAAGTGGGAATTTCACTTGTATTGATCTTTTGGATTAGAAACATAGGTTTTTAAGGTGAATCCATTACCTCTTGGGTTCACATGAGAACTTGATGTTTCTTAAATGAGTCTTGTTTGATACACACTTTGGTTCTTATTTCTTGTATACTCTTATGTCAAGTTATCTATCCTTTATTTTCTTGCATTAGTTTGGTGTTTTTCCTCTTGTGTTCTTTTGTTTTTGATTAGTCTTCCTTCTTTTGGTTAGATTCATCTTATTCTTGTGTTTTCATAGTAGATCTCGTATCATTTGGTATAAGATCCATATTTAGAATTTTCCTACAATTATAAGTCTTTAATTGTTGTTACCTTTCAAAAATAAACAAAAAAAGAGATTAAAAATCAAACAATAAAAAAAAATGGTATCATATTTTTCTTTCTGGCTGAGACTAGATCTATAAGATCTTGGTTATTTTTGTGTTTTTTGTTAGTTTCTAGTGTTAGATCATTGTTCTATAGAACAAATGTAGTCTAGATCTTTAATTTGAGCCATTTCTTCGTTGATTTGAGTCATCTACCATTATTGAGCTTGACTTGAAGAAACTTGAAGGTGGATCTTGATTTTGGCAACGGTTTGGTTGAGTATTTGGACTTGAAAGTGTGTTGTTGGTGTTGATAAATTTAACGTGATCATAGGGAACTAAAAATCACCCAATTCCGAGCTCATTTAGTTTAGTTTCCATCTTTGAAAGTTCTTATTGTTCTTCATCATCTTCATATCTTGTTGAAGAAGACTATTCAAAATTGGCTATTTGATCTAAACAAGAAGAAAGAGGGTGTAGTACTTGTTTGTTCAGAGAATATTTCAAGCACACTCCAAGTCTTCCAAATGATAAAAAGCATCAAAAGGAATAGTCAAGTACAAGGGAAACTACAAGGGGGGACCATTACAAATTCAAACTCTTTTGATCTTGAAAAAGGCTCCAATTCTTGCATTTTCCCCCTCAAAACCAATTACTCCTCCTCTAGAGTGAATATTAATCAAAAATTTCAAAGTTCAAAAATAAGAAATTTTCAAATAAATCCCAACCAACCAAAGGCTTCCACATCATCATTTCAATATAACTCACCCTTAGGCTCAAATTTTTTATTTTTGGTTTTATGACTTTATTTATTTAGTTTCATTTCTTGATTCTAGTACTAATTGATAAACTTGTAATCACCTAATAGGTAATGAGTTAGTTTTAAATCCGTCTTCTTTGTGTGCTTTTATCTTTTGTGATTCATTATAGTTCTTGTCTCAAGTTCGAATAAGATTTCTTGGAGTCTTTCAAACAAAAATCCATTTCGAACAAGAGTAAACTCATCCCTCAACTTCTCACGAATTACAAGCCGAATTTCAACACTTGTGAAGCTAAGTATGAGGTAATAAAAAGTGTTAGAGTGTGGTGTGGATATTTTGAGCTAATTTGTTTGTTGTATTGTAGGTGTCTTCTTAGGAACCATTTAAATAGAAGGAACAACTTCTCTAACCGGGGACAATAATGCTACAAATAGCCTCATGGTTTCTCTTGAATCCGTCAACCACACTATGGAAAGAATGAAAATGAGTATTATAAGGTTAAAAATAGATATATCTTTGGTGAAAGGGGATATATCATTATTAAAAGTGGAAGTGTCAACAATAAGAGGGGATATGTAACCAATGAGTGGGAGGTTGGATCATGTTGAGAGTCAAAGGATCTCCTAACCCCCAAGACCAAGTTTTCCCAAAAGTAACCTCAAATAAATGAAGGTAACATATATCATACTACAAATCCTATGGGTTTCCAATGTTTCAGATATTAAGTGTAGGGGTGTAAAGAAAATGAATGCCCAAATCAATGGAATATGATACTTAAGTAAGGGAAATTGTATTATCTTGGAGAAGAGGGAGGACTAGAAATCAAAGAGAATGAAGTTGAGCCTCAAGGTGGAGAGCAAGTAGAGGGTGAGATACAAAATGAAGGAGATGAGGAAGATACTTATCTACAAGAAGGTGAGTGTGAAATTTCTAGTAATGTGATAAGAAGAGAAATGATTAGTAAGGATTTGGTTGATCTGAGAAAAAAGGGAGAATTTTTTTCATACCAAATGCGTTATTAAAGGACGTGTGTGCATAATGATCATTATATTGGTAGTTTTTCTAATATTTCTAGTGCCACTATGGTTGACTTCTTAAAACTAACCACTACCCCTTATCCAAGTCCTTAGAAACCTTAATGGTTGAAATCATATGGAGAGTTAAAGGTAACTCGGCCAGTTATGATTAGTTTCGAGGTTGGGAATTACCAAGATGAGGTGATTTGTGATGTTATATGTATACAAGCTTGTCACTTACTATTGGGAATACCATGTAAATTTGATAGGTCTACCAAGAATGATGAAAAAACCTATAGGTACACTGTTAAACTCAATGGCCAAAGGTTTACACTCCATCCTCTCTCTCCATCTCAAGTTAATGAAGTCCATCATAAAGTGAGGAAGTTAAAGGAGAAAGGTAAGAGGGAGAGGAAAGAGAAATTCAAGAGTATAGAAGGTGAAGAAAGGGAGGAAATAATGCAACAAAAGGGAAAGAAACACTTGATTGTGGGACATGACCACAAAAGCCCCTTGTTACTCACTAACCTAGATACTAGCATTTAACCTAGTATCAACTCTTCTTGTGTACAAGTTAAAGATCATATATTTCAAAAGAAGGATCCAAAGAGAGTTCCTCATGAGACATGCTTGATGATATCACGAAGTCCTTAGCTAAGCATCCCAACTTTGGGAAAGAATATAAAGATAAGAATCAAGGGAGAAAACTTGACAAACTCCCTTGTGATACAAGCTTCTCTAAGAAGCGTGTGGGCTGCCACAACACACACCAAGGTAAAGACCATAACTCATGTGAGCTATAAGGTAACAATGTTAACTCCTACACTCCAATAAACTTAGAATGCTAACTCCAAGTGGATGTAGTTACCGTTTTGCCTAGAGGAGAATTGCATGAGTTTTACCTTTGTGATACTCTTGGTATTGTTAGATTTCATTAAGACAAAACTCTTGTCGTAAGTACACAAGCACTAGTAGATCCTTTAGATGACAAAATTGGTACTTCTCGTAAGAATGATATAAGTCCACCTAGTAATAGAAATTAAACCTTAATAAGGCCATATTGTCAAGTGATAAGAGTATTCACACACTAGTTGACCCTTGTGAAAACCAAGGTAAGTCTATGTTGGCATGTAAGTTTCTAACCATTAGTGAGGGTGCTTATAATGATCAACTTACTCATGAATGTAGTCCATTATTTGAGCATGTGTATGGTGTGCTTGACAAATCTCAACTTAGTGATGGTTTTGATAGAGTTGATCATTAGAATGAAGATGATTCTTTGAGTATGTTGTGTGATGAAATCTTTGCTATTAGTTTTACTCATAGAAATCTTTTAAATAGAAATGTTGTGAAGAATGACATATATCTTTTTGAGAGAGAACTTGTAGGCCTTTACTCCATACCTTTGAGTAGTAATCTTCTATCAAAAAAAGATGTCTTGAGTGATTTTGGGAATGGCACCCTGGGGAAAAGAAAGAATATCCTCAGCCCATTTCCCTGGCTACTTCTCCCATTTAATCCCGTGCCCTCTTGGGGTGTGACAATTTCTGCCCATCCGACTTAATGCTTGGTCAAGACGACAAGAAGGGTTTGACTATGATGAGAGACCCCTTTCTCAAAGGTGGTTTCATTATTAAAAGATCTCTTGTTGTTTATTAAAGCCATTTTTTGTGATCTTTTCAGTAAGCTTTTCATGTATAAAACAAAGGAAGTGTGGTTATTTTTCTAGTATAAAGCATTTTTGCATGATGATTTTATTTACTGTGCTAACCCTAATCCTCATGCCATGAGGATGTTGTGCTTGTTTGTCCATTCTTTAGTCTTGAAAGGTTTGGATTCAAGGTCAAATCCATTTCATTTAGGGGAGAATAATACGATCCAAGTGGTCATCATATCTTATGAAGACATCAACCGAGGCCAACTCATAAAGACTCAAGCTTTGGTTACCTCGGGGACACAAGAACACGAATGGAGGACCCATCTTTAGCACAATATAAAGAAATTCCATGTGTGGAACATTGCGTGGGGGCTTGCCTTTGATTCCTACCCAAGGATGTATATGTTGAAGTGTGAAGATGAGATTTAAACACTCTAAGGCCGCCCGTTACTTACACTCCAAGGACACTCCTTGTCATTATGGGTGTTTCGGTCATTCTATGTAATAGGCTATAAATAGACTATATTTGGCTTATTTTCAAGTTAGTTTATTATTGAACGGATGATCTGAAACACCATTTCTTTTAACTCTTTGAGAGTGTAACTAGGGAAAGTATGGATTTAACTTGTGTTGATCTTTTATCTTTTAAACGTGTGTTTTTTAGGTGAATCGATTCCCTCTAGGGTTCACGTAAGAACTTGGTGTTGTTTATTTGAGTCTTAGGGGTCTTAATGTTTGATACACACACTGGTTCTTATTGCTTGTATACTCTTATGCCATCTTTCCTTTATTTTCTTGCATTAGTTTGGTGTTTTTCTTCTTAAGTTCTTTAGTTTTTGGTTTGTCTTGCTTCTTTAGGTTAGATTCCCATTATAACTCACATAGTCTATCATTTATCCGACTTTCGCTTTAGCTATAAGGCCATCGGTTAAGTGACTCAGTGTCAGCAAAGTCTAATCGCTAAAGCGATCCCTTAATCACTTAAATGACCAGCACTTATTCAACCACAGGTCTGATTAAACAATTGCACTAGATGGTACAAGTCGGCAGATTTTGCGAAGTCTAAATGAGCTCCGACCGGGTGCTCAGGATTCATTTCGAACCATGTGTGCACAACAAACTATGTAACCATACAAAATTAAACATTTTGAACTAAATAGAACAATCAAAACTTTCATCGGAGATCATTTTGACTAAATATGGGGCACACACCTATAGCTCCACTTTTCATAGAATCCACCTAATAGACCAAAATGAGTCTAAAAGGCTTGGGACCTGAACCAAGGTTCCTCTCTAGCCTAAAATTAATGTTTCAGAGCTAACAATGTTGTCGGAATTCTAATTTTAGGTTTTTTACTAGGAGTTTTACTCAAATACCAATTCCTTAACAATGATAGCACCAAAGTATGAAAATGAGCCTAAAACCCAAACAAACTATCATATAACAAAACCGATAGTTTCGACAAGTCATAAATGACATGTAGACACTATGAGAAGGCTCACAATATTGGAATGCAAAAATTAAGGAAATGACCTAGAGGGTTATTAGAACATCCACTATTAAAAGGACTTTAGTTCGCGAAAGACAATAGATAGAAAAAGTATGAAAGCTCAAAAGAATGAGGTACTGGACCCATATGCCCCTGCATAATTCCCTAGATAACCTCTATAGAGAGACAACACTTCTAAGGGATTTTTCTATTGATATCCTTTTTTAATCAATTCTTCACTTTGCCTTACATACAACAAAAACTCAATCTCAATAACCAACTGGCCTCTAACTAATTATTGACGCACCCAAATCCAAACCACAGCACACTGATATCACATCGATACGAGCATAGCCAAGAGGAAACTGAATTAAGCCCAAGTCCTAAATCATGAAACTAATCCAATATCAAAATATAACCTTCCTTTGCCTTTCCAAAACTGCTATACATACCAAACAACATAAAAAGTTATTCGAGCCATGTTCGTTCTATCCTATCACACTATCCTCAAATGACTAGAGATGATCCACTGAAGATCCAAAGTGGAAAACATAAAGTTATTCCCTTAAGGTTTTTCTTGGACAAGAAAATGGTGATGACCAAAGTCTACAATCTATACCAAAGTTGCTAACTAATTAGGATGACTGTTGAAACTGATAGAAAGGAGTTCGAAGCACAAATACTCGAAACTAAATGATATTCTCTAGGGTGTCCCACCTATTAAGGATGAAATCATGCTAAGCCCAACTTAAGCACACTACTTCTAGCGAGAAGAAAAATCAAAATTCTAACAATGCCTAAGAACCAAGGTCAAAAGCAGAAGAAACCATCATCAAGTGTCAATGGGCTATCACCCAAATATCTACCAAACACTATCTATTGAACAAAAGGTAAATAAATATGTTGTAGTGAGTAGGATTAGCTAATCTACCAATGAATGGAAATTAACTCAAATTTAAATATGGAGGCTACACCCAAGCTCTACAACTTACAGCAGAAATCTTAAAACACAAAGTCGAACAACTCGGTCTCAACTATATCAATAGTTTTATAAAGGAGTAAGCATCCAAATATAAAAATCTATTACAACCCTCAAGCTTCCATTCAAAAGAGTCAAGATTCCAAAACATGAGACAACAAATCAAAACTAAGTACAAACATCCAAATCAACCTCGTTATTAAAAAACAAGTATATCCCACTGGTTCCTTCTAGAGCCAAAATTGAAATGTAGCAGACGGGTGAAATCACAATAGAGGAAAACCACATACTGAAGGCACAAGCAGCCAGCTCCACATTTACTGAAGGCATAAAGCATCACACATACCAATGAACTCACTAAGGTTATAAGTAGTACTAGTGATAATAAAACTTTAGAAACTCAAAGACACACAACTTTAGTAAAAAAAACTAGTAAATGTAATGCTCTATATACCACAATGAATACCTACATGAACTAAACACCAAATAGAAGCACTCTATAATGTCTTATTTGGCTAAACCAAAAGAAATTTTTGAATCCATCCAGGTAAGAAACTTCAACCCAATTAAACCATTAATCACATAGTAGAAGAATAGAGTACTAATCATAACATCAATTCTAATGTCAAGACCAATATCAAAATATGAACAAAGAAAATTAATATAACGAATTCCCAGTTGGCTAACTTAAGAAGAAGTTCTAGGAAAGGATCAGCTATCTCTACTACCATTGACTCAACAGGACCAAGAACTATACCACAAAAAATAGAGTATATAACTCCACACCAATACCAAGACTAAATCTTTTTATCAGAAGTTGAGCGCAACCACCAGAGAGGCAAATCTAAAACCTTACGAAATCAACATTAATACCACTATCGGGTAATGAACTAGCCCAATTAGAAAGATGGATCCCAAACTGTTCAACCTCAAAAATAGGATATATATGAATTTAGAAAATACTAGAATCCCAACAACCATTTGGAAAATCCTTAGGATCTCAATATCAGAAAAGGCTATTATAATCAATTTTCTAACTCTAGATCTATAATAATATCATCAAAGGCCAAACCTGCCTTCACTTTCATAGCCCACTCAACAACCGATGAACCCTTATAATAAAAGAGAAAAATATCAAACCTCATCACGCTAAAAGAGATAAAAGCACCAAAGAAGGGAATTCTAACAAGATAATTTTTGTTTAGCCATCAATCAATGTCAAAACAATAACACTAACAAAAATAACTATAACAACATAAGTATAAGTTGTAAGTGGTACCAAATATAAAAATCAACATGAAGAACCACTCTAGGGCCACAAGAAGGCAAATATGCCACGGTAAAGGGATTTTAACAACAAATGCTAACACCTAGGAAAATATGATACTGAACTATCTATCCAGTATTAAAAAGATCATCTATGGGGTAGTTACCTATGTATGAAAACTACATAATGACTTACAATAATTAATATAAACGAGTCATCTATGGGGTAGTTACTTATGAATAAAACTCTACTCATTGTGACCACCATGACTAATTTCAGAGCCATCTATAGTTTGAGATGCTACCTATGTGGAACTAATAAGCTATAAGTGAAGTAGATCTCTATTGAAATAATTCCTACTCTACGATAGAGCACCAATAAAACTATACTAATAACATGGCCTCTTACCACCACCTCCTATATGTCCCAAGTTATGGTCTCTTTGCAGGCCCTTATATTGCCAACAACTAGAGAGAAAGAAGACACAGCTGCTATAAAATATTTTGGTGCCAAATGGAGTGGCAAATCTAATCCTCCAATAAATCAATGCAACATCACATGCTCTAAAGAAAATAGCATAAGGGTATATTTGGCCAATTATACATAATCTAAAACTAATAAAGAACCCTGATGAACACTAACAAACCTAATTCTGTCCTGAGAACTGCTCGATGTATAAGATATCACCTTTAGATATGAGGTATTCGTAAAAGAGTGAAATCTATAATGAGAAAATAATGTCACAAAAACTATTGGAGTATAGGATGACCTTAAATCCTCTAGATAATGCTGAAAATCTTTGATATTAATCATTGACTCCTTAGACCAATATTGATCTAAAGGTTGACACACACGTGAAAAAGTATCATCTGTATCTATTGATAACCTTATATCATCTATCTAGACAAAATAAAGTTAAATAATGTACTAGAGATTCATAGAAATACTTACACAAATTAAAGAGTCAAGAATAGAATTTCAAAATAATATCCTATAGCCTTTAGATTAAAGGATATAGATATCTCCGTACTAATCCATAAGACTTTACTAGATACTTAGTTCTTGTACCCATACACTGATAAACCTAGGCTTTGACACCAAGTATTCATAACCCAACTTCTTGGGTCGTTATGGCACCTACCATATCCCACGAGTAGGTAAGAAAACTCTTGTACAACTAGTAATGGGCTATCAAGAAAAATGAAATAAACTAACATAATAAATATGTTAAAAATACTAATAAATATTAAGTAAATCCAAAACCTGGTGAAATAAATGCGGAGCTTCTAATACAATAAGAGTACAAAGTGCAATAAAGAGTAAGTATAAGTACAAGTAACATAACCCGAACCAGGCTTTGTCATAATGGGTACTCCCAAGCCTAACTAGGATAGAGAACTACCCCCGTTACCCAACCCAACCAAACATATAATAAGGTAGGGTATCTATAATGACCCAAATCCGGTACCCAGAATGCTACACGATGCTCATGACCCCGAATGACCACAAGTTAACCCATTACTAATATATATACCTAAATACTTCATAATATACTATAAAATGCAGAAATAGAGGTTGTAAGGCCATAAAGTTCAAAATTGATAAAATAATCTCTAAATGATATGTTATCACAATACCAAAACAAAACATGAAATAAACTGTTCAAATATAATAGTCTTAAAAGCCTCTAACTAACTGAACTATCTGAATAAGGAGTTGATGGGACATGTCCCTAACTAACTCCAACTACTAAAATAAATTAATTAATGAGATATAAAGTAATGGTCATGTCCTCGAAGGATGAGGACTCACTACTAACTATGACAGCAGAGACTGGATTGCTACTGATGCTCTGGAGCTCATGCTTCTAAACCTAGGGTATAAAACAATATAGCACAAATGCGTCAGTACGTTTGAATGTACTAGTATGCATATGAGGTAGGCTGAATGCAAAGGGTTTATATTCATGAACTATACTAACTGACTGGATAACATGAACGTGAGAATGCATGCATAAATGTATAATAACTATTACTGAGTTCATGATAACATGATTACTAAGCCTGAGTACTGAAACATGAGATACTAATATCTGTATAACTTAAATAACTGATATTAAGCGACTGTATCTGACAATCTATGTTCTAACGGAACTAGCAGAGTTTCGTATTCTTTTGAGTTAACTGTATCTGACAGTCCTGAATCTTGTAGAACTATCTAAGTTCTATTACTGAGACTAAATGACTGTATCTAGCAGTCCTAATTCTGTAACATGATACTATGGGAAGTAGTTATCCAACCAACATGCCCCAAATAATGCATTATACCTGAGTTGGGGTCCAATCTGTAACTTTAATTGGAATGGTGTCAATACCGTGCCACTAGTAAGGACAAGTTGTGGGTGACCCTCATCTGACAGTGTCCCCAAAAGAGAATGGTGGGACCCTCATCTGACCGTGTTTATCAACCTTATCAACCTTCATCTAACAGTGTTGATGTCTCAGCCTATGCTAGCTACATAGTTCTGGAATGCAAGGATGACTTCTACGCATGACACCCTCATCTGATAGTATGTGTTTCCATTATTGGGTTCTCTCAGTGATAATTCCTACTCCCATCTGAATATACACTGAACATGGATTACTGAACTGAACTAGACTGAATTAACTGAGTTCCATTAACTGACAGAATACTACTTAGATTACTAAAATTTTGAGATTTCTTAGATTACTGAGTTTTCTCGAGTCACATGGCTAACTGAATTTCTATGAACATGGATCGACTGAGAGTATCTTGAAAAGATAACACTGGCTCTAGGCACACAGCTAATAGTCTGGTACAAGGACTCCCAGGACTCGATAGCATTAAATTGACAACGCATGACTTTCTTGAATAAATGACCAACATCACAATCCATAATACAATAAGTTGGAGAATTCATGAAGTACAAGTTCTAAAGAACCACAATGGCTATACATATATCCCTAACTCATTGACTAAGACATTTCACCAAACACTTGACATGCATAAACTTATATATAAATGGGGATTTCATTGTATCATACTAGTATGGCGCTTTTTCTTCACATAGGCATTTAGTCCAACACATGGGAAGCATGCTTTTGTTATACAATCATCAACACATCTAATAATCCTGGATACATCTATCAATATGTAAATTTAAGGGTTTATCATGGTTATTATGCAAATCAACACTTCCTAGGGTCAATTATTGGAATAGGTAATTTCAAACATGAATCAAAACCACACAATATCATGAACATAAATTTTAATTCAATTTAAATCATGAACATTCATAAATACACAAATCTTGGATTTTGAAAAGAGATTCTTGACCTTCATGGGTGAAAGAGACCCATGAATCAACACATGAAATACCTGGGTTATGAGTTTCTTAAAGTTCCTGGACTTAAAAAACTTTGAATCTTATAGTTTCTTGTAGAATGATTTTGATCTTGTTCTTGGGGATTATCTTTGAGAGAAAACCCTAATTTGATGTTATAGATGGATAATGAACTTATAAGCCTTGGTCAGATATAATTGGGGGTTAAAACATTTGGAAAAAGTCCCAAATAACCCTTTAAAAAAACTTTAAAATAACTGAACAAACTATGCGATGGTGGGTGCGATGGTCTGTTGCTGGGTCGATGGTCCGTCAGTCCTAACCATCGCACATAGGAAGAATAGGGGTTCACTGCCTCTGCCGTGATGGCTTGGACGATGGTCCATCGCTAGCTCGACATTTCATCTTCTTAAGTCATCACCCTTAGGCAGAAGGTGGTCTCACTACCTTCGCTGCGACGGTTTGGGTGACGGTCCATCGCTAGGTCGATAGTCTATCAGCCCTCATCGTTGCACCTGGGCAGTTTTGACTGCTTTCTATAAAATAGCCATAACTTTCTACCCCAATATCGGATTTGGATGAAATTAGTATCATTGGAAAGCTAATTTAATTTCCCACATGACAAAATGTGAAAATCTTAAATATTCCAAGTAAATAAAAGTGGATTCATCTTTCAAAGTAAGTTTCTAACATACTTATGACAATTTCAAGCTAGGTAGAAGTACGAGGTACTAAAGTATCTCCCCATTGAGCACATACATCCTCGAATGACACTGAGTGAGATAGGAGATGATAATCGACGTACATACTAAACATGAATAACTGGACATGATCTCATGACTGACCTGACTGATAAATGAATATATCATACCGAACATGCATATCCAATAAATGTGTAATAGATCTATGATTGTACGACCAAGTTACTGATAAGATGAGTTTCTCATCAAAGTGAACAAGTATATCTGATACATGAATACATGACTCAACTGACACATGAATGCATGACTGACTATGTAATGCTACCTACTACAAAGTTTATAAGGGATCATGAACATGAA
The DNA here is from genome assembly GCF_002878395.1 of Capsicum annuum. Taxonomy (NCBI): domain Eukaryota; kingdom Viridiplantae; phylum Streptophyta; class Magnoliopsida; order Solanales; family Solanaceae; genus Capsicum; species Capsicum annuum. The sequence continues at coordinate 137,554,748 of NC_061121.1, read as the reverse complement.
ATGGATACTAAGCTTGTCACTGAAATCTGAACATATAACTGAAAAACATAAGGAGAACTATTACCTTGAGTAAGATCTAAGTTGGCAAAGAATAGGTAAGGATACTTGGTCTGCATGTCTTCTTGTGCTTCCCAGGTAGCTCCCTCAACGGATTGATTTTGCCAAAGAACTTTAACAAGAGGGACTTCTTTATTCCTCAGTCTACGAGTCCGATAGTCTAGGATTTTGACTGGAATCTATTCATAAGAGAGGCTGTTCTAAACTTCTATGATCTAAATAGGGACTACGACTGCTGGGTCGCCTATAAAATTCTTGTGAAAATATACATAGAAGACTGGATGAACTGAGGCTAGATCTGAAGGCAATTCAAACTCATAGGCTACCTTGCGGAATCAACTTAGAATCTTGAAGGGACCGACCTATCGGGGATTGAGCTTTCCCTTCTTGCCGAATCTCTTCACTCCCTTTATGGGAGAGATCTTTAGATAGACATAATTACCAAACTCAAACTCAATATCCTTTCTACATATATCTGTATAAGAATTCTATCGGATCTGAGTAGCCCAGAGTTTTTCTCTGATCAACTAGACTTTTTCTAAGGCATTGAATACTAAGTTAGGACCTATAACTGAGGCCTCACTAACTTCGAACCAACCGGCTGGAGATCTACATCTCCTACCATAGAGAGCTTTGAATGGAGCTATCTTAATACTGGAATGATAACTATTGTTGTATGCAAACTCAATCAAAGGCAGGTGGTCATCCCAACTACCCTTGAAATCAATTGTGCACGACTTTAGCATATCTTCTAACGTCTGAATGGTCCTTCCTGCTTGACTATCCGTCTAAGGATGAAAGACGGTATTGAGATAAAATTGGGTACCAAGACCTATTTGGAACAGTTTCCAGAAATAAAAGATGAACTGGGTACCTCTGTCTGAGATAATAGATAACGGAACACCGTATAATCTGACCAACACTCTGATGTAGATTTTGGCGTAATCCTCGGCTGGATAAGAGGTATGGATTGGAAGGGAATGAACTAATTTGGTCATTCTTTCTACAATGACCCAGACTGAATCATGTTGGCGACGAGTACGAGGAAAACCCATCACAAAGTCCATATTCACTTTTTCCCACTTCTAAGTAGGAATACTGAACTCCTGCATGGACCCATTAGGCTTCTGATGCTCTATGTTAACCGGGTGACATGTAGAGCACTTAGCCACAAACTCTGCAATATTTCTTTTCATCCCACTCCACCAATAGATCTTCCACAAATCGCGGTACATCTTACTAGCCCCTAGATGAATGAGTAGCATGCACCATGCTCTTTTGCAGGAATTTGTTGCCTTAAGTGGTCTACACCTGGAACACACAGACGCCCCTGACAACGCAATACACCATCTCCCCTTTTGGAGAAGACCTCAACTTTCTGATCCTTGGCTGACTCTTTTAACTTGAAAATGCTGGGATCTCTATCTTTCTTTTCTTTCACCTCGTAAACTAGAGATAATTCTGAACTACTCTAAATACATATGCCACCCTCCTCTAAATTGACTAAGCGAACGGCTAGTCTGGCAAGATGATGGATTTCCTCAGCTAACTTTTTCTTATTGTCCTCAATACTATCCACAGACAATCTACTGAGAGCATTGCCTGGATGCTAAAGGACACTCATGTCATAATCTTTCAAGATCTGTAACCACGTCGGCCCTCATCATCGCACCTGGGCAGTTTTGATTGCCTTTTGTAAAACGGCCATAACTTTCTACCCTGATACCGAATTTGGATGAAATTTGTATCTTTGGAAAGCTAGTTCAATTTCTCTCATGACAAAAAGTGAAAATCTTACAAATTCCACGTATATAAAAGTTGATTCATCTTTCAATGTAAGTTTATAACATACTTAGGATGATTTCAAGCTAGGTAGAAATACGGTGTATTATAGTATCAAACTATGTGGTAACTTTGGGATATGCCTATATTCGAGACCAACCTAACCAAGTCCAACCACCCAATGACCAACAAAACCAATGTCAAAACCCATAAACCATAAGAAATTATAAGAATACAATGCATGTATATACATACAGATGAAACATAACCAGTCCACCTAAGTCTATAGTTGACCATAGAAAGCCTCTAGACCAACCAAAGTGTACCTAGTCAGAACATGCCCCCGACCATAGACAAAAATTGAAGTGTCATGATATGAAACTGATGTTTTCCGAACTATAGAAGATCACTACTTTAATCCAACATCAACTATCCCCAAATCCAATCACTAAGAAGGAGAAGTATAATGTTTGGTCCAAGCATAGCATAGGTATACAGCCGCTCGAAGATGGGTTAGTGAGTGAACACTAGCATGCACTCAAGATAAGGATACAATAATTCTATTCATAAAGAGAAGTACAACCATCCACAAAGTATGCAACCATACAAACATATATATAACCATGCTGGGAAAGGGAACCGAGTTTCGCATGCCTTTAAAAACTTTACCAGGGTTTTGTGTATCTTTGCCCTCCTAAACCACCTATGGGCTATATGGGTTCAGCTTCCCTTGTTGAAAGGGCCCTAGTGCATGTAGCCACACGACCATGGAAGAAAACATTGGATGACTAGTACATCCCCTAAATATAAAGTATAACATCATGCACACGGTCACCAAAACCAAACCTCATATCGACAAATATGAGTTTCTAGTTTTGGTCCCCCGGGACCTCCACCTTCCCTGACTTTGCTGCACACCCCGCCATTATTTTCAAATTAAAACCATTACTAAGAAACTAACAAATCCATTAACCATTTAATAACCAAGGCCATTAGTAGTGGTATCGTTACAACGACTATACTTGTAAGTACTATCCATAGACAACCATGTGTATGTTTAAGGGATTCTTTCTACCCTTCCAATAACCATATTAGACGACTTGGGGGATTCCCATGTACCCTACAAGCATGACCTATTTCATAGATACCAAGTCTTTACCATGTAATCATTCCAAACCATGCACACACTATATAACATTTAAATCCATTCCAAACCATTAATAACCATGACTTACTTTTAAAGCATTTATATCTTATAAAGTGGGCAAAACCACCCAAATGCATTTAGGTTTCCATTACCAAACCAAACCATGCAAGAGTTTCAATAAAAATTCAGCAATAGAGTGAAAACATTCTTTAATCCATTTTATAAAACATGTTGAGGTTATAATTTTACCAAGATCAATACCAATGCTTTAACCACCATAATTAGGGTTACTCAAGACCCATATGTTAAACCATAACCAAAAAGTACCAACATATACAAAGCATTACCAAAAACATGTTAAAACATAGTTAAAATAATACCAAACCATATGCACTACTTTCCTCAAAATATATTTCCGAAACTACCATTCATGATTCATAACTCAATGTTTAAAACATAATACATATGCCTTTAGTTTGAACTAACAATGAGCAAAGGTGTACATTCCTTATACAAGAAGATTTTAAAGAGAAACATGACTCTTGAGCCCTTTGAAGAATATATGAAGAAACTCTAGCCTCCAATCTTCAAGAGAAAGTTTGAGAGAGCATTTGGAGTTTTTCTATCCTTTAATAAGTGTTTTGAGAGGAAACCAGGGGTTATAAAATGTGAGAACAGAAGGGCTTTGAATGAAGAAATATCCAGAGCAGCCTTGACTTTAAATTCAAAAAAATCCATTTCCAAGTGTACGACGAACCTATACCATCTATATCCTAGGGTACGAGTGATACCCCAACTCATATCCAAGACCTTGCCAAGACCCTACCTACTAGTTTCTATATGACTCATACCTCTTTAACGTGTACCTAAGGGTACGAGTGGTACACTCAATCTTACCCATTAATCGTACCTTGGAAAGATTCCACATGACAACCCAAACAAGCACCATACGACTTGCCTTGCACCACTCATATGTTACTATATGACTCGTACTAATATGATAAGTATCTTCTGTAGTACCTATCCCAAACACACTACCTAGTGTATGAGTGAATTACCAAGATATTCCGTAAGTCGTATTGAAGGGTACAATTGGTACCCTTGGGTCGTACAAAGTTCAGTAAGTCCAAAACCAAGGAAATATAGCAAGGGTCCAGGACTTGGAGGTTTTTTAGTCTCCCCCACTCGGATCATTTATCCTCGAATAATGGGGAGGGTTAGAACAAACATGAGGTAACATATTAACACACATCAAAATTTCCTTCAACCTAAAAAAGAAGACAAGGACACCAAAAAAGATGAGACGATCAGCATACACCCCAAACGTGATTTACACCCTAACACCTCCATTTTGACCCTTAACTAAGTCATAACACTAAGATACGAGAGTAACCATTCATCACCTTTAACAAACTTAGAAACCAAGAAGCGATAAAATACATAAAGCCTACACATGAGTTTTCAGATGAACCAACGCGGATACTTGGACTCCATGTCCCCTTCTATATTCCAAATGGCTTTATCGGACTCTATGTTCCACTATGGAAACTTTACTGAATCCGCACCTTTTGTTAAGAACCGACAAACTTTCCAATATAAGATCCTCATCGAGACCTCTTTAAAGAACAAGGAATTTGAGATACGAATACCACCCAAAGAAAACAAGCAACCAAGGACCATCCACACTATAACTCAATGCAAACTCATAGAATACCAACTGAATGTACTTATGGAAGGGCAAGTCCAATAAACTTAGAATTTACTAAGAATCACCACAATGAGAGCTTGAGTCTATCTATACACCACCTCCATGTTCAAGCCTATCCAAAGCTAAATGGAGTTAACTTAGGCCACCAAGCTCCACTCCTTACATCTATCCCAAAAAATCACTTCGCTTCTATCAACATTATAATGTGGAAACCATGAGTATAGGACATGGACGAACCATATCCAACCACTACAACAGAAACCCCAACCTATAATTGAACATCTAAAACCATACACTACTATGCCATGAAATCAATTCATAAAACCATGTCGTATAACATATCTGAAGTACCTAAAACAACTATTGGTATATCTACCAATCACAACATTTATGCCTTTGACTTATATATCCACGGTATGATCTATCCATCAAAATATCTAGTACCCTTTACAACTTTCACAAGGTTTTCACCACCCATTCCCTTCCTAGCCATTTCCCATAAGAACAACCATACCTTACCTTCCTAACCCTTAACTCTGGTAGTCACCCTAGACTTTCCTCCACTTAGGGAATTTCATATTCCCTATTACAACGCATAACAATACTTCCCAAACCACTACCATCCTAATATAAGAAGAGTTATTTGAGAAACCAAATTATAAGAGTAATCCATGCATCCCAAGGTAAGATCAAAGGGACAAGACACAAAAGTATTGGAATAACCATCCACCTTACCCCTATTATACCTACAAGGAAAATACTTTGCTCTAAAAGGTATCACCAAGGATGTACACCAAGGACTCTTGGTTCTCCTATGCCAAAAACCTAATTCAACAAAATGCTACCATGAGCCCAGTATAGACATGTAAAAACCATGAGATCAAATTGACTCCAAGATTTTCAATTAAACAAAAACCATGGAAAATCTAACCATGGCCACCAAGGCTTTTCAAAATCATTTGAATCCAAACAAAACCAATTCAAGTGCCTTCAACTATGTAGGCAATCCAAAGAGTCAAGAATATTCAAACCATATGACAATATGATATTCAATGATAATTTCAAAAACAATTTTGAGGGTACAGAATTTCTAAGACCAGAACACAGTAATTGGGTAATCCATAGTGCCCCAAAATCCATTTAACATTCCCATAAATTCCACAATGTTGATAAACATAAAAAAAGTGTGAATAATGCATCATAATCCGTGGAAAATCAATTAAATGAGGAATCATGTCAAAGATTTAAGTTGTACCAATACCTCTATTTAAAACCATGAATTTAATAATAAATTTCATTCAAAAAATAAAATAAAACTATAGGGACAAATATACATATATTTTCCATGATCTAACCTATCCAATGCCTAAACCCCTGACCTACAAAATTACCCCCCACAATTCCTGCATTTGTATTCCCAAGCTAACATACTCCATTTACCATGATCAAGCCTCTAGGTTCAATCCTAAGATCTACCAACCACCAATCAATACTATCAAAATACCCAATATAGAATGGAATATACACATATGATTCTCTTAACAAAAAGGAAATTCAAAATTCTTTTTCCACCAACCAACATCCTATCTATTTCTAGGGAAACAATTCTCCTTATGCATGCAAGAACAAAATACCCCATGGAGAAACACTATGACGAAGATAACCTTTATCTAAGAGATCCTTAAATTTATCCTTTAAGCTCCTTTAAGTCAATCAGAACCATTCTATAAAGAAAGAATAGAAATTGGAGAAGTTTTTAAAACAAAACCAATCCCAAACGAACCTCCCAAGTAGAAAAACATAATGAGGGTCATCAAGATAACCTTCAGGAAATTTGTCCACTATCAAAACACAACCAAAGAAGGACCTTCTAAGTTAGGATCTTTAACCTGAACTGACTAATGAGGACATCCCTTTGGAGATCAATCTCCAAGTTCTAAGTTATAATATTTCACTTAAAATATAGAGAACCAAATGAAACCATTCTCCAATTTCATAAATGACTTACCTAGGAGCCTAAAGGCAATCTTTTTATGGATCCAACAATTTAATGAAGAATAACAAGAGGGCAACAAATCCATTCCCCCAAATGATATAGAAATCCACCATATTCTAGTCGTACACAAATCCACTAAGACCTCTTTACTATAAATAAATACCACACACCCCTTATAGACTTTTTTGGTAGTTACGGGGTAACCTACTGGGGTACAAACAAGAAGCAAAGAGTCCAAAGTAATCTTAAGACCGAAATACATAACTACAAATAAGGTAACAAAAAAGGGGGACCCTGAACTAAATAAACCATACAAACCATAGGAAAAAAAGGTTTCAACATACCAGCATCAACATCAAAAGATGCCTCAAACTCCTGAGAAATAGTAAGAACATTAAGATAATCCCGACCACTATCGAAGCTTGGGTAGTAGCCAATACTCTATTTGTCTAAATAGAAACCCTTGTGGGAAATCCTTATCACTTGAGACCAAACTAACCACTTCTAAAATACTTATTCTTTTTTTCCTTAAAACAACCATAGTGCACCAACTATAAAATTTATAAAGAAAATAGGATATAAGAAATGGGCCCCATTGGCCTAAGATTTGGCACCTTTTGCCCTAGAAAAAATTACTAATCTTAAAACACCTGCCTCTTAATTAAATCCTGGTAGGGAACATAAGACATAGAAAAGGAGTCAGGACTTACCCAACTCTTCCTTTTGGGTTCATTTACCGCCATACCATTGGCTATCCCTTTTGTACAGAAGACAGAGACCCCCTTACCTTGCCTATTTACAAACCTTACGTTATTCTACCTCATATCAATAAAATAGGACTGGCATGATAGAATTGTAATTATTTGGGTCAATAGATTATTAGGATGATGAAACTCAATATTGGTAATCTCTTCTTGAGGTAATTGAGTATGAGTATCACCTTCTGAGATAGGGTCAGTGGAGATTGGTAGGACTCCATATAGATAACTAGAAGCTGCAATCCTTGGTCGGGTCTATGCCCCATGAGTTGGACTAGATCCATCCATGTTGCCCTTGAGTGGGATAGGAAAGTATCCACAAACTTTAGATCATTGAGAATACATGATCCGAAGAGTGAACAAAACAAAATTCGGAGAAGAGTTTAAGACCTTAGACTACATAACCCAAAAGTAGAATAACCAGCAAAGCAAAATATTCCTAAATGCCTCATAGCTTCTTAGTTATAAGTATGGTGCACGACACACCTATAAGAAAGAATCTACTTGACACTGCTTTTTGGAAACCCCATGAAACCCAAACCTAGAGTTCTAATACCAATTTTATAGGTCTCGAATTAGGGCTTTGTCATAATGGACAATACCAAATCCAACCAGGATTGGGAACTACCCCCGTTACCTAATCTAACCACCAATTGCATACCTTGAATTAGTTGAAGTTCGAACATATAACAAGGTAGCATATCTAACTATGTGGTGTCACTGGGATAAGTGTATATTCAAGACCAATCTAACCAAGTCCAACAACCCAATGACCAACTAAACCAATGACAAAAAACATAAACCAAAACCAATAATAATAATCCAATTCATGTATATATATAGATAGAGATAAAATATACCTGTCCATACCATACCCAAGTCGACAGTTGTCTATACAAAGCCTCTAGACCAACCAAATAGTACCTAGTCGGGGCATGCCCCCAACCATAGCTAAAAACCAAAGCCAATTAAAGAAGAAAAAATACGTATAGTAACCCATGAAATAAAATAGATACCTTCTGAACTATGGAATATCACCACTTCAATCCAACATTAATTGTCCTCGAATTCAATCACTAAGTAGGAGAAGTAGAATGTTTGGTTCTTATATAGCGTGGGTATACAGTTTCCTGAAGATGGGTTAGTGGGTGAAAACTAGCATGCAATTAGGAAAAGAATAAAATAATGCCATTTACAAAGCCAAGTAAAACCATCCATAATGCATACAATTATATATATATATATATATATATAAGCATGCTAGGAAAGGTAACCTTGTTTATCATGCCATTAAAACCTTTACCTGCGCTATATAGGTTAACTATCTTAAACTACCTATAGGCTATATGGGTTCATCACCACCTGGTGATAGGGCCCCGGTGCGTGTAGCCTCATACTAGGGAAAAAAACCTAGGATGAATAGTACATCCCTAAAATATAAAGTCTGACATCTTGCACATGGTCACTAATACCAAACCTCACATTGTAAAATATGAGTTTCCAATTTTGGTGCCCTCAGAACCTCTACTTTCCACAGTTTTTTACACACCTTGCCATTACTGCCCAATTAAAACCATTACAACGCAACCAACCAATTAATTAACTATTTATTAACCAAGTCCATTAGTAGTGGTATAGTCAGACTAACTATACTTGCAAGTACTATCCATAATCCAACCATGTATAGGTTTAAGGGATTTTATGTACCCTTCCATTAACCATATTAGACCCTTTAGGGGATTCCTATGCACCCCATAAGCATAACCAATTTCATGGCACCCAAGGTTTTACCATTTAATCCTTCCAACCCAGTACGCCGTTTATACCATTTAATAAACCATTTATGACCATGCCAAACATTTAAAGTAATTATATAATTTAAACCATGTAAAAGCATCAAAATCTATTTGGGGTTCCATTACCAAACCAAACCATGTAAGAGTTTCAATAAAAGTTCAACAATAGAGTGAAAACATTCATTTAGGCATTTTATCAAACATTTTGATGGCATACCTTTACCAAAACCAATACAAATGCATAAACCACTGTTATTAGGGTTACTCAAGACCCATTTGTTAAACCATGACCAATAAGTACCAACATATGCAAACCATTACAAAAAATATGTAAAACCATAGTTTAAACAAATAACAAACCATATGTATCAAGACCCTCAACATATATTTCGGAAACCACCATTTATGATTCATAGATCAATATTTAAAACATACTACGCATGCCTTTAGTTTGAACTAACACTAAGGGAAAGAGTACATGCCTTATACAAGAAGATTCTGAAGAGAAACATAACTCTTGAGCTGTTTGAAGACCACATGAAGAAACCCTAGCCTCCAATCTTTAAGAGTAGGTTTGAGAGAGTATTTGGAGTGTTTTCGTCCATTAAGAAGTGTTTGGAGAGGCCACCAAGGGTTATATAACATGAGAACATAAGGGCTTTAAAGTAGGAAACATTTGGACTATCCTTAACTTAAAATTAAAAATAAGCCATGTCTAGGGGTACGACTCACCCATACCATACATTTCCTAGGGTACGAGTGGTTCCCAAACTTGTACCCAAGTCCTTGCCAAGACCTTACCTACTAGTTTCTATATGAATCATACTTCCCTAACTCATACCTTGAGTGGTACACTCAATCTGAACCACCAACCGTACCTTGGGCAGATTCCAAAATTCAGCTTAAACAAGTACCATACGACTTTCCTTACACCACTTGTATGTTCCTATATGACTCCAACCATGATGTGTTATATCTTTGGCAGTAGCAACCCAAACACACTGCCATGTTTATGAGTGAACCACCAATCCATCCAACATGTTGTATTCAAGGGTATGATTTGTACCCTTGAGTCATACCAAGTTCAATAAGTCCAAAACCAAGGAAATTTTAGAAGGGTCCAAGACTTAGGGATGTTTCAACAAGTTATCCTGAATACAACATAGATATTAGTCTAATCCATAAGACAAAAAGTAGTAATACTCTATATTCTAGGCGCTCAACCCAAATCTTTTATCTATAACTAATCTTCATAATGCATATAATAATGGAGTGAACTCGTACTATGGTCAACAAGCTATATAGTTGTATAATAAGTATCAAACAATTAGTTACAGTAGGCAATAACCAACTGAGCTCCAAAGATAATGGAAGCACAAATAATATGTAAAGTAGGAATATAAATAATAGGTAGCTATAAAAAAAATAAATACTATAATGCTTAGAGAGCAATATGGCTAACCTTGTCCTGTTATAATAGTAATAAGAGTCAAAGTACAATACCACATATCACTAGTCAAAATGCAAAGAAGAGTAAAGGAAAGTTATAAAATAGTATGCAAGAACAAAAATACATATATGACAATAATAGACATAAAAAAGAGGGATATACGGTGAAACTATATATATATAGGACTACACAAGGTATTAACCTAAACTAACCAGTCTATTATCAAAAGGAATCCTAACTAAGTAGGAAAAGTATTTCTAGATTAATTAGGGTCTCTAACCATAAGGTCTAACCCTGAGATAAAAATTAATTATGTAATTTACCTAAAAAGGTAAAGGATTAGAATCATACTAATAAACTAGGGTACCACACTACAATCAATCTACCATAAACTAACCATATTCAGAACAATAAAGTAAAGATCTTATTTGAAGAACTAATACTTAAAAAGGCCACTATAAGCCCGAAATATTCAATTAATACTCAGCAAACAATAATCATAGTCTATACCTATGCAACCCCTTATAAGGCTAATGATATAATAAACAAATAATATACTGTTCATAAGTGATGCATATAATTAATAAATGCTAGGTAAATCCATAGTACTATATTTGATCTGAGTGCCACAATCCACCAAGTGTATACACCTCCTTCAGCTCAACAACTCATAGAGGTAGGACCTACAACAACCTCTCGTCTATCACATTTTGGATCATGGATAAAGGGTCCCTTAAAGGATTTGAGATAATTTATATACACTATCTAATCTTGATCCAGGATTTCCAATAATAATCACCATTAATTGATCCCATTGACTACTGGAGAAATGTATAAATAATAAGTACATGACTTGAGTTGTGACTAAATTAGTGTAAGTCTGTAAATCCATTTCTTGAGATCAACTGTGGGACTAAATCAACATAAATGTATATAAAGGGTCCAAATCACACTCGACCAAAGTTAATAGTAGAGATAAAAGAGTGGATAACCATGGATCGAAAACAATCTTTGTCTAATTTCCAAAATATTATTTTCAGTTTCAATAACTCATAAAAAAATAAATAAAATGGTACAATTCATGTAATAATAGAATTCATTTTAAAAGTGAAAAGTGGGAATAATTTTTTTTTGAAAAAATAGTTAAATCCTGATTTTTGTTGTAATCATACCACTAAGTGTACATGAAAGCACATAAAAGTATGCATGCCATAACGAATACTCAAACAGTACAACAATAGTCGTCCAAGCATCCACAAACTAGAATCATGCCCTTTTTAAAGATGGAATACTCACCTAGAGTCCACAATGTATCATAATCATTCCCTTAGAACCATAGGTATATAAGTAGCATTATGGTAATACTATAATCTGAGAAAATATAATGCAATTCGCTAAGTCAAATAGTAAACCTTATATTAAAAGATCCTTAACATCAAACTAATATTAATATGCTTATAACCTAGGTAATAGGATTCTATATCTATAACAAATATTTCATGTTAAGGGTCAGTTTACCACTCTATTCCCAAACTCCCAAATTCGGCTAAGTCATGATAGTCTAGTCGTAATCATATCCTGTAATCTCTATCTAAAATTAAATCAATATATAAACAAGCTCATAGAGAAAAGTATACTGAAGCCTACCTTAATCCTTGAAAATTCATAAATTCCTCGCCTTTGTGCCATGATCCCAAAACACTAGCACACTATCCAAATAAAATCTATATGTCAATAAGAGTAAAATGAGACCCATATTTCATTATAAAAGGTCGGGTTAGAATTTGAGTTATGAATGGGACCCTGGGGCCCTCAAACATAGTTAAGAATGGGACCATGGGCCCCTCAAACATAAACTAAAATTTAATTCATCACATGGTCCTTCAAATGATAAGGAATGTGTACTAAAAAATTAAACATAAGTAGGACACAAATTGGGGCTAAAATCTGCCCTTAAATCTTAGGTATTTTAAGACCTAATTTCTTAGAATTTGCAATGAAAAAAATGAAATTTTCAAGGAAAAATGAAGGGAAATAACCAAGGAGTGTTAGGTTAACTTACCGTATCTTCAATAGATGATTCCCCACGGTCCCCATGATTTAAGCTCTTAAAATGGTGTAAAGGGGTTAAGAAATGAATGGGAAATTCGGATGAAGAAGGGGGATTTAATCCACTTTATATTCTACTAATGTAGCTTTTTGATAGTAAAAGCAATCCCTTATAAAAAATTCACTTTTCACTCAAGAGGTAGTGACGCTTAAGAGACATCTGCTTTAGTGATGAGGCCATCGCTTAAGTGATAGGGTAGGGTCTAAAGCTGATCTTTAAAGTGATCACCTAGTTGCCTAAACAAACAAAGGTCTTCTTAAGCGGTTTTACCAGATTATGCTATCCACAAGATTTTCCTAAGTCTAAATCTACTCTAACTGGGTAATCGGGATTCATTTGAAAACTGGAACACTCAAATGAACTATGCTACTATGCCAAATTTTATATTTTGAACTAAATAAAACCATCAAAACATTCATCTAAGATTTTTTTGACTAAATATAGGGCCTACAACTTTAGTTCAACTTTTTATAGAATACATCCAATACCCCAAAATGAGACTAAAAGCCTTGGCACCTGAACTAAGGGTCTCACTAGTTTAAAATCAACGCTATAGAGCTGATGGTGCAATTAGAATTTTTATTTGAGGTTGTTTAGTAAGTGTTTCTGTTCGATATAAATTCCTTAATAGTGATAGCTCAAAAATAGAGAAATAATACTAAACAAATTGCTCAATAATTGAACTGACAGTTTTTACAAGTAAAAAAAGAACTTTAGATGCTGTGGAATGTTTCAAAATAATTGAAATGCATGAAAAATATTTAAATAGCCTGGAGGGTCATTACAAAAAGGTCACCTATCATACCAAGCTTAACATCTTAGTCCTTTCAGACATTAATTTAGTGGATCGACATTAGTCCATTTTCATACCCTTGGCAAGGTACTGGACACTCATCGAACTAGGGTCATAGGTTGGACCTTGATAAGCTTTAATTATGGTATGTTAAATAATGATAGCTTTAACATTCAACAATTCATATTTCATATTTAGATACTTGCATGACCTTGTATTTTGTTGTTCAGCTTATCATATGTATATTTATTACATGGTATTGAAATTTTTTACAATGCCATGTGAATCATGTTCAACTTGTATTATTTATTTCCTATCTCAGGTACTTAGTACATTCAAATTATTGATCGCGTACTTTCTTGTGTGATATATTGTCTTATAATATAGGTTCTTACTTTCAATATCTAGATCACACTTAGTACTATTCTGCACCATAACAACAATAATGTTTGGTGAGTCCTTGTCATGAAAAGGTTGATTATCAACATTTCCTTTTAGAAATTTTCTAGTTTTAGGTAGTTGGAGTTAGTTGGGGGCTTTCCCCACAAATCATATGATTTAGAGATTTTAGACAAACAGTTATATTTTCATTATGTTGACTATGTTAGATAGTCTCAGTTTTGACATCCAGTATTGATTTTACTTTTATTCTAATCATGTTATTTAAATTTAGTTTCCACTCAGTATCTTATTATTTGCTTCAATATTTTTTGTATTTTTCCTAGCCATGGGTTAGCATAGGGTCATATGACTTTGAGCATGGTGTTACGACTAGGAGGTAGTCTCGAGTTGTGATAAGATTAGAATTAGAGTATTAGGTTTAAAGTATCCTAGGGCATCTAAAGGTTGCATCAATTACAGTCATATTTGTGGATGCGAAATGCTCCATATATGTGAGAGGTTATTAAATATCTTAGTAAATATTTCACTTCTTTTATGTTCATATAGTCTGATAGAGTGTAAACTCTATTAGAACCTTTTTTAACCTATTCTCTACACATTTACATAAAATGCCTTCAAAGAGAACTAACAGAAGGAAGCATAGGAATGACAACAACATAGGGAATCTACAAGCACCACCACCAGCTCCAACAAAACCTCTAAGTGAACAAGTGTCCCATGAAAAATTTAGTGTTGTTTTCATAGTGTCAGCCTAGTACATAACCACCTAGAATAACCAGCAAGTTGTTGCTCTAGCTAACCCAATAGTAAATACAACAACAACTAGAGTCTGAGACTTTATTGGGATGAATCCTCCAATATTCTTTGGCTCTAAGTCTATAGAGGATCCATCAGAGTTCTTTGATAGTATTCAGAAAGTTACTGAGATAATGGGTGTCACTCTAATTAAATTAATTACTTGGCTATTTATTAGTTGTAAGTAGTGGCTTACTCTTAGTATAAGGCACAGAAGAATGATAGAGGTGAAGATATAGGATCGGTAGAGTAGGATGAGTAAGTGGTTGTTTTTTTAGATGGGATCATCGTACTTTAGTTAAGGGAAGCCAAGGTGCAAAATTTATAAATTTGAAGAGGGTGGCATGATTGTGAAAGAGTATTGTCTTAAGTTTACTTAATTAGAAAAATATGCTACTGCTATGGTTGCTGACTCTAGGGAATGAGTGATCCAGTTTGTTTTATGGTTCTAAGAATTTAGTTAAAGAATGTAAAACTTCTATATTGATTAAGGAGAGGTATATCTCAAGATTGAAAGTTCATGTTCAACAGATTGAAGAGGACAAAATCAAGGAGAATAAAATGGAAAGTGAGAGGGACAAAACAGGTAGCTTTAACTTCTCTAAATAAAGATCAGATGGTGCTAATCATCCTCAATTTTAATAAAAATATTTAGATCTAACAAAAATTTTTCAAATGCTCCAATGCCTAAGTTCAGGCAGGATAATTAAGAAAGAGAGATAGGATTTAAATCCCAAGGTAGTTTAAACAGTGTTATACTGAGTTAGTTTAAAATAAATATGGTAGTAACCATAGGGGTGAGTGTATGATGGGTAGCAATAGTCGTTTTGGCTAAGGTAAGTCAGGCCAATAAATGAGGAAATGTCAAAAAGCTTTAAGAGAGGTAGGGATGCTTATCTAAAAAGTCAGTCTAACTTTTTAGAAGCTCTAATAGGTTGCTTGATTTAAAAGGGTGCCTCATCTAGTGTATCTAGAAGATAGTGTTATGATAGGTTTTATGCTCTTCAGACTCAATATAATCAAAAGGGTTATCCTGATGTTATCACTGGTACATTACAAGTCTTATATATTCATGTTTACGCATTACTAGATCTAAAGCCACACTTTTATTTGTGACTCCCTATATAGAAATAAAATTCTATGTTAGTCCTAAAATCCTCTTAGGACCCTTCTCAGTCTCTACTCTAGTTGGTAAATCAATAATATCAAGATGGGTATACAAAAATTGCCCGATCATAATTTCTTAAAAAGTTACCTTAGTTGATTTTATAAAGATAGACATAAAAGATTTTAATGTTATTCTTAGCGTGGATGATTCACTCTTGCCATGCCTCAGATGATTGGAGAAATAAAGTAGTCCACTTTCAGTTTCCAAATGAGCCAGTCATAAAGTGAAAAGGTAGTACCTCAATACCTATAGGTCAATTTGTATTTTAACTAAAGGCAAGAAAAATGATTTCCAAAGGGTTCATCTATCATTTGATTTGGGTTAATGATTCAAAGTCTGAAATCACAACTCTTGAGTTATTTCTTCTGGTAATGAATTTCCAAAAATATTTCCTGAAGATCTAGCTGGAGTCTTCTCAAGGAAGAAAACAACAAACAAATAGATCTCCTTTTTGATACGCATCATATCTTGATTCCACCTTATAGAATGACTTTAGTCGATCTCAAAAAGTTGAAGAAATACTTGAAAGATCTCCTATAAATTGGATTTATCAAGCCTAGCATCTTTCCATGGGGTGCTTCAATTTTTTTTTTGCACAAGAAAGATAGCTCTATTACGATTTGCATCAACAACTATCAATTGGACAAGGTCATAGTCAAGAATAAGTATCCCATTCTCAAGCTTGAGGACTTTTTCAACCAATTTAGGGTGCAATTATTTCCTCTGAGACAGACCTTAGATCCGTCTATCATTAGCTTAGAGTCAAAGAACGTGAAATTTTGAAAATAACCTTTAAAACTTGGTATGGTAACTTTGAATTTGTTATTTGTCGTTTAGAAAATAAATAATCCTACAGCTTTTATGGACTTAAGTAACATGGTGTTAAAGCTATACTTGGATATGTTCTTCATTATTTTTATTGATAACATCCTATTTACTCTCAGAGTGAGGATAAATATGCAGACAATTTGATAATTATTGAGCATACTATTTAAGATCTACATCTATTCACCAAGTTCACTAAGTATGAATTCTAGTTGAAATCAAAATATTTCTTAGTTATGTTATTTCTTGTAAAGGCAATTGCGTTGATCCACAAAAGAACAAACAAATAAGTAATTGACCTAGACCCATCTCTCTATAAGATATCAGAAGTTTCTTAGGTTTCTCTACCTACTACAGATAGTTTATTAAAGGATTTTCCTCCATTACTTATCCTATAACTAGGATGAGTCGAAAGAAAGTCAAATTTCAATAGTTCTATTCCTGCGAGAAGATTTTTTTTGACTTGAAAACTTGAATTACCACCTCTCTAGCCTATACTCTGCTCGAAGGCTCAGTTGGTTTTGTGGTTTCTTATAATTCCTCCAATGTTGGACTTGGTTTTCTGTTGATGTAGTAGGGAAAGATTAAAGCATATGCATCTAGACAACTTAATCTATATGAGAAGAATTAGCCAACTCATGATCTTAAGTAGTCTGTAGTTCCTTTTTCCTTAAAAACTTTGAGGCATTATCTTTCTGGGGTTCATATTGATGTGTCCATTGATCATAAGAGCCTTCAGTATGCATTCAACCGTACAGATCAAAATCTTTATCAGATAAGATGGATAGAGTTAGTGAAAGATTATGATATAAGTATCTTGTTATATCTGGGTAAATCCAACATTATGGATAACATTATAAGTAAATTTTCTATTAGAATCATTGGTCACATAGAGGATGAGAAGAAATAGTTAGTTTTTGAGATGCACTATCTTATTAGATTGAGAGTTTGGTTGGCTGATTCAATCGAAGGTAATATCTTGGTTAAAAATAGTTTGAAATCTCTATTGATAGTGATCCTATTTTCTAGGCTAAAATATGCAATCTACAGTCAGAAGGTTAAGTTTTTCTCCAAAGGGGTATATGGTGTTAATTTGTTATAGGGAGAGACTATATATTTTTGATGTAAATGAATTGAGATAGTGAATGCTAGCAGAACATAAAGATTCTCAATATTATATTCATCTAGGATACACTATAATGTATTATGACTCTATAGGTGGAATGGTATGAAACAAGATATGGTGGAATTTATGGCTAAGTGTCTAAATTTCCAACAAGTGTACGCTTAAGGATATAACATTTCTACTTGGAAGTGGAAAGTGGTGAATATATATTTGCTTAAAGTGTTACCTTATACTCATCAACAACATGATTCTATTTATGTTATCATGTACTGAATGACAAAGTAAACCCATTTCTTACCAATTAACACTTCAAATTTAGTTAAAAAAAATGCTAAATTCTATCTTGGGGAGGTAGTAAAATTTCATTGAGTCCCTTGGACTATCATTTCAAATTGAGATACGAGTTTGCCTCTTAATTTTGGAAGATGTTTCAGAAGGGTCTTGGTACCAAGGTTATCTTAGTATGGCCTTTCTCCCATAAATAAATGGTTATAAAAAGAGAAGCATTCAGACGTTAGAGGACATATTAAGAGAATATGTGATTTATTTCAAAGGTAGCTGGGATGATCATTCTTTGATTGAGTTTGCATATAATAATAACTATCACTCCATTAATCAAATGGCCTCATTTGAAGCACTTTATGGTAGGAGATGCAGATTTCTAATTAGTTAGTTTGAAGTTGGTGAAGCTATCTTGATAGTTCTAGATTCAATTTATGAGGCTATGAAGAAAGTTTAAATGACTAAAGAAAGGCTGAATAGTTAGAAATCATATGTAGATATGAGGATAAGGGATCTTGAGTTTTCTATTGGTGATCTTGTCTACTTGAAAGTTTTATCCAAGAAAGGGATAAAGAAATTTGGTAAAAATGGAAAATTTAGGCCTCTCTATGTTGGTCTTTATAAGGTAATGGGTCACATTGGTAGTGTAGCCTATGACTTAGAGTTGCCTGCAAACTTAGTATCAGTGTATCCATTATTTTATGTTTCTTTGTTAAAGAAATTCATTGGTTATCCCACATCAAATGTTCCCTTAGAGAGTATGGGTGATAAACATAGTCTCTCTTACTAAGATATCCCGATTGAGATCCTTAACTGTTATGTTCATAAGTTGAGGATAAAGAGGTCGCTTTGGTAAAGGTTTTGTGGAAAAATCAATCAGTTGAGGGAGTGACTTAGGAAATAGAGGTAGGCATGATGACCTATCTTTTGTAGTAAAACTCAATTCCAACTCGAGGTAATAGTTTCCGCTTAACTAATTAATTCTTTTTGGCTCATGTCACAAACTTATTCTTATTTCACAACATGTATTCATGAGTTTAGTTTAGTTACAGACTTAGCTATCATGTCAATATTCAACTCTTATAAATTTAGTGCAGGAATTGCAGTTCTTTCCTATAATGCCTCAGCTTAGTTAGTCTTCATTCAGGGATGAATAACCCTAACAGGGAGATATTTTAACACTTCAAAAATCAAAGCCAATATTAGAACAATTCTTCAAGTGCATTTAGAATCAAGCATCATGTTATTTTTGTCTAAAAAAGTAATTTATACATGTATTAAGTCCACAAGTAACTTCAAGCTCATAGCCAAGTCAAAACATATCTTAGGGGACAAAAAACTAGGTTAGAGGTAATTACTCAAGCTATTATTCAATGCCAAACCATGCGAGTTATATCTAAGGTCATTGATGTTGTTTCCAGCTATTTTTCTAATGATTTCAAAGGGGTTGTTTATTGTTTTCCCACTCTTTTAACCATAAAACTACATAATTTAAGCCACCCAAGGTCTAAAAAATAATTCTAAAACAACTCCAAGTCCCCCATTTCGCATAATTTACTTGACACTTAGAAAATTTAGAGAGAAGGGATAATTTTCTCCTTCAAGCAATGGCTAGGGTTCTCAAAATTCAGGCTTCAAATTCAAAGGTGTCAGTAAAGTTTCCAATCTCACGTATGTGAGATTTCATAAATTGGTTCCCTTTCATCTATCGAGTCCCAAAGTTAATGTAATTCTTCAAGTTTAATTCACCCTTTAAGTTTTGGGTCACCATGAAAAGTGTGAATTCTTTTAGTTTTAAGTTTTTTGCTTTGAATAGACCATGAATATATGTTTTCCCATAAACTGAGCACCTATCCATACCCATGAATTTGAAATCTCATTATACTGGTAAATACTTTATTTTGTGCTTGAGTTTTGAAATTCCTTATTACGTTTAGATTTTAGTATTGCCATGATTTGTTACATTTTTTTGGGATGGTGGGTTATGAACACTTGATGACCTAGTATTTTTTGCATTCACATAAAAATATAAAATACTCTAACTTATATGTTTTTTAATGCTTTCAGATTATGCATTTATTTTTAGTCTTCCAATTATTATTTTTATTGAGAATTGTAGTTATCAGTATATATCAGTTGGTGTAGAACTTAGCATCGAGTGGACGCGGGGATGAAGGTTTACCCATTGGTTAGGCTAAGACCTTTAGTAGAACTACCTTAGTCACATAATTTTAGTAATATCATAGGTTCTAAAGGGTCACTAAACAAATCAATCTTTACACCTACATTCTTTCAGACATCAGTTTAGTGGATCAACTTCGGTTAGTGTTTATCCCTTTAGCGAGATACTAAATACCCATCCCACTCATTTTATTTTTTAGAACCGAGTTAGCTATAATTGGGGTATATCTATTAACGATAGCTCCAAAGTTTATCTTGAATAGTATAGATTCAAATACTTGCATAACCTTGTATTCAATTGTTCAGCTTATCATAAAGTACATGTTCATTACTTAGTCTTGCATCATTTTACCTTGTCACTACCATTATTTTAGCCTATATCAGTAATTTCCCATCTCATATACTCAGTACATTAAAAGTATTGATCATATACTTTCTTTTGTGCTATATTGTCATCTAATCAGGTTCTAACATTCATTATCCAGATCAAGGTTCTAACATTCATTATCCAGATCGTACTTAGTATAATTTTGCACCATATCAACAAAATTTTTTGGTGGGTCCTCATCATTTGAGGGCTGGTTATAAGCATTTATTTTGAGAAATATTCTAGTTTCAGATAGTTAGAATTAGTTGGGGGCTTTTCCCAACAATTTATATGTTTTAGAGTATTTAAGTTAGACAGTTATATTTTTAACTTGTTGATTATGTTTGACATTCTTAGTTTTGATACACAGTATTGATTTTGCTTGTATTATGCTCATCTCATTTTAGTTTATTATTCTCTCAGTATCTCATCATTTGCTTCAGTATTCTTAGTGTTTTTCTAGACCACTGTTAGCTTAGGGTAACTTGTGACTCAAAGTCTTATGTTACGACTAGGGGGTAATATCGAGTCATTGAAAATACTT
Source organism: Capsicum annuum (assembly GCF_002878395.1). NCBI lineage: Eukaryota > Viridiplantae > Streptophyta > Magnoliopsida > Solanales > Solanaceae > Capsicum > Capsicum annuum. The sequence continues at coordinate 137,533,461 of NC_061121.1, read as the reverse complement.
TTGACTTGGGGAAACCTAGGCCTTCAAAATTAGTTCTACAGCTTATGTATAGATCGAGAGTAGCTACAGAAAAAATCATTGAATGCATACTCGTTAAAGTTGATAAATTTGTAATCCCTGCAAAATTTATCATTCTTGATTAACTAGTTGGAGTAACTAGTAAAGTTTCTGCCATGTGACAAGGAGGTCACGGGTTCAATCCTTGGAAATAGCCTCTGGTAGAAATGCAAGGTAAGGCTGCGTACCTTGTGTAGCGGTAGCTTTAGTGCATTGGGATGCCATTTTTGATTATGAACTAGATGATAGGGTGCCAATCATATTGGGACATCCATTCAACTAGGGGATATTTAATTGATGTAATGGAGTGCAACTTAAAAATATAGGTTAATAATAAGGAGGTTAGTCTTAGAATGTATAAAACACTCAACACATATTTGCACTGTTACGATTTATACATGACCATAGTGGTACAAAAAGCTATGTGTGGTGTGGAGAAGTATGAGCTTAAAATTTCTTAGACCAAACAAATTACTATTGAATGGCCTAATGGAAAATAAAGAAGCTACATAAGTTAACAAGTGAACATAAGCCTATGCTAGAAAAGATTGAATATGATCTTGGGATTGATCTAAAGTTTATAATGAGGTAAAATTATTATGTGACCCCTCAGGAATGAAGAAAAAAAAAACTAAACTTGAGAAAAATAAAGTGAGGAGGAGAATCCTTAAGTACTTGTGACTTGAGTCATTACACAATGTTAAATTAGGAGCTGCTTAAGAGATGACCTAAGTTGTAATAAAGTTAGTTTTTTTGTTATTTTTATAGTGTCACCTTTGTTTTAGTTTTTCTTTTTCTATTTTGCAGATGAGGGAAAGTATGAGTACCCAAAATCTAAGCTAAGAAGCATGGTGAAAGCATAAGTTTGGGGTCCTCAGGACCTCTAAAATATTGGAGAATGGCCTATAATTGGCTAGGCCTAAAAGGCTTGGTGAGTATTCCTAACCTTTTTCTTATTTTGCCTTATGCTTTGGGGAAATAACATCTTTTCAAGTATGGGGTGAGAATTTCCCAATTTGTTTAGGATGAAGTGCGCTTTAGGAATATTTCATATACTTCTTTATGAAAAATTTAAAAAAATAAAAATATGTTCAAAATTACAAAAAAAAATTTATTTGATTTTTTTTCTTTAGAATAACTTTTGTGGTTTCCATTTTTTTAGGTCGTTAGTAGAACCACACTGCACCTACCCTTAGTTTTTGTGTTTGGTTCTTTTCTAAGGATACCCTTTGAGCCCAGTATCTAATTTTATTTGTATGATTAAATTTTAAAAAATATTAGTCATAGTTAGGGAATTTTCCTAATAATAGATAGATGACGACCGTCTTGAGGGAAAATTAGTCTTTAGGAATAAATGGAGCTCTTTGTCGAGTGAATGTAGATTATCGTGATAGGTGATACACTTTACTAAGTAATTCAAGTTGATTTATAGTGTGAAATCATTTTTAGATCACTTAATGACTACATTTAGGATACCTAGGCTCATTTACTTGATTCTAGTGTAATTCTAGCTTAAATTTGAACCTCTATAGTTGCTTGATTTAGAGTCTATATTGATCCTTCTTGATTTAAACATGTGCCATGAGTTATAGGTATTTCTAATATTCCATACTTTCATATTGATGTCTATAACATGCTAGGTGTGTTTGAAAAACAAAATGAAGAATGTTAAGTTTAGGAGATGATATAGGCATTTCTCTAATTAGTCTAGTTTTTACCCTTTACTATACCACCCTTAATGGATAATCCTAGTTAACTTCATTGAGATTTTAGCATACTCTTTCATAGCCACATATCAAGCTGATTCCTTTTCGTCCAACTAATAACTTATTTTATCCAAAACTCCTAAGCATTATAATTAAAAAATAAAAGCTAAAAGAAGTGAGAATCGAAAAATTGAGATGGTTTGGGAAACTGTACAAAATGCTAAAGGTGTAAGTGAAAAAATTAGGTACTAGTGGAAGGGCGTAGAAAGAGTGAAAGAAAAAGGTATTTGACACTTGAATCCTCTTTACTTATGATGTGTGAAATATATTAAAGAAATGGGAAATAAAGGGAGTCTTTGGGTAGGTGGGTGAAGAAAAAAGAAGATACTTAATAAAGATAGTGTTTCATTAAAGCTCTTAGGTATGATAGTCACTATTACTTGCCAGAATAGTTCCAACACGACCCTTTACCTACATTACAACCCAAAAAGTCCTACTTATCCTCAATTTTGATATTTTTATATTAGTGGAGTAGTACACTACGGCAAGCTTATGGTTCATCATATATTGCATGTGAAACTTTTTGGGAGAGTGAGTGTAATTTCATTCTTGTACCCATACATGTGATAAAGTATATATTTATGAGTAAGAAATGGGATTTTCTCATTTTGAGGACACCTTTTTGTAGAAAGATAGGTTACATATTGGTTTTCTTGGTTGGGCAACTTGCATGATGTTTGCTATGGTCATAGAGTTGATTTTTGAGGTTAGGGGGTCTTGAAATAATTCATCATGTGTTAGAACTATTGGATTAAATAGTTCTAATAAAAACTTGTCATCTATGATAGACATTATAGTCTTAGCTTAAGTAATCTTGTATCAATTGGTGATGTTAAAGCTTTCACTCTTAGCTTAAGTAATCTTGTATCAATTGGTGATGTTAAAGCTTTTACTTTAACATGGGTTATAAAAGAGTAGTTCAAGGAGGAACAGGGCTTTAAGTATGTGTGGTGATCCTAAGAATATATATTTATACACCCTAGTTCCATATTTTACCCATATTTTAGCTAAGTCCAGAAAAGATAGAAATTTCACACAGTTTTCACGACTCAAAGGGCACGAGTCTTAGGACTAGCTTACGAGTCTTGAAATGACTCATACTAATAAGGAAACCGAGATAGAGCATGTCATGACCGATTTTTGAGTCATTATTGAACCTACTTTGTCCCACCAGTAGGTAAGCCAAACCACAGCCCGAAGCTATAAGCTATGGGCTAATTTGGTGGAAAATAGCATAAATACTAAAAATATGAAAGTAAACGGCTTACAATCAATAAATAATAGAATAATAATAAAAATAAAGATAAATAAGAGAAATAGCAATAGGCCATGAACTAGTAGTGTATGTACAAGAGCCACTAATCCAAAAAAATACGAGTACTATCTTAGTAAAATATACATCGGTTTAAAAAATAGAGAGACTAAGAAAAATACAAAAGATGGAGACAAGGTCAACTCTGGCTCTGAGAGCTCACCCTATATATGAACTTTGGATCGCATGATCACAGAATCAATAGGGACAACTAATACTCATATCTACACTAAAAAGGTACAGAAGTATAGTATGAGTACCAAATTGGCAGGTACTCAGTAGACATCATTGGCCGACTGAGCTAAATAATAATGTAAATATAATATAAATGTGAGATGAATAAACTAAGTCAAGGTAAGAGAGAAAACCTAGAATAATGCTCCAATTTCTGTAAGTAAATAACTTGAACAACAATAATATGATAGACACAGAATTATTACCAAATTGGCCCACATAAGCCAGTAAGTGTGATATAGTAAATAACCAAATACAGACCTCCATTGGTCCACAGGGTGCAATCAAAGAGAAGTAATAATAGAAATTATACTAAATAATCAAATTATGAATTCATAAATATGGATCCATCCATACCGTAAACATCAGACTCAAATAGATTCTATAACCGTTATAAATAACCCCTTAATCTCGACTTCAACTAAAACTCATATCATCATTTGTCAGACTTGAAATGAAACACAAATCATTATTTTTTGAACTTGAATCGGAACTTACATCATGAATAATGTTGGAATAAAATAGGTCTACATATTATAAATAGTTGGACTTGAACCGAAACTAATATCATCTCCCAAGAATTAATATAGCATAAGTCATCATGTATCTAAACCTTCTCAAGCTCTAGAATGTAAATTATATTAGGTAACATGGCTATAAAGTATATAAGGAGCTACTAGTAGTCTTGGCCTAAGTTTGGCCAGAGGGACCTATTTCTAAACCTTGAAATCCTTTCTAATGAAAATTCTACCCCAAACTAGGTTACGGTATCTAAATTCCCTTCTAGATATTAAATAAGCCACATTTTCATCCTAATATAGAAATTCTACCTAATGAATTGATAACTAACTCAATTATGCATAATTACGGTTCCTTAATCAATTAGATGATCAAAATTTACTAAATATACCTCCAAGATCTTATACCAACCCACATCTAGCATATTATCATAAATATATGTCACAACTCAAACCAGGGCCTAGTCGTGACAGGTACCTCAAGCCCACCGTAGACAAGAGACCACCCCCATATCCTAACGATCCTGGCATAATATAGATAAATATAAGAAGACAACCAAAGTATAAAGATAAGACTATTAAAGTAACTCAAATGGAACTAAGAGTTCAATAAACCACTAACCCACTATTTGTCTTCAAAGTCTCAAACAAAATTGAATATCATACTAGATCTGGTTATGCCCCCGACTATTGCAAAAAAATATTCCGAAAGCTACAGTGTAAGGAAACATAATAAAACTAGGAAGTAACAGGCATTCTAGATTCACAGAAGATAAGATGAATAGAAACTAAACTCTTCTGTAATTCCATTTCGTACGCAACATTCCCAATTTTTCTAAAAATCTGATACAATAAAAAATAAAGAGGACTGATTTTCTGCTTCATCCCAAAATTCATCAGTCCATTCATAGAAAAAACCTTAAAAAGACCCAATCAAAAACCCAAACTCCAACTCCATTTGCCTTATATCCGCAAAGGACTTTTGGAGACTTTGGGAAGTCTTAAGACTCTCTCTAAGTACTTTGACCTTCTTTATGGCCTGATGAACAAAGTATGGACCAAATAACCAAGTCTCACCAACCTCAAACCACCTAATAGGAGACCTACACCTCCTTCCATATTGAGCCTTGAATAGAGTCATTTGAAAACTTATATTATATCTATCATTATAATCAAACTCAATGAGAGGTAACTGATTGACCCAACATTCTCCAAAATCATTCACATATGCCCATAACATAGCCTTCAGTGCCTGAATTTTCTTTTTTGCTTGTTCATCTGTCCGAGGGTTAAAAGCGATGCAAAGGTTCACCTTAGTTCCTAAACTTCTATGAAACAAGCACTAAAAGAGAGGAGTAAACTGCATACCTCAGTCTAAAATAATTGAAACTAGTCTCCCATGTAACTTGAAAATATCCTAAATAAACAAGTTGGATTAATCCTCTCCAGAGTAGATAGTCCTCATAGGCAAGAAGTGAGATGACTTATTAATCCTATCCACAATAACCCCAAAAAATTATACTATTTTGAGACTATAGAAGACTCGCATAAAATCCATATTGATGACGTTCCATTACCACAAGGGTAACTCTATCTCTTCAAACATACCACCGGGACTCAAGTGTTCTACCTTAAGCTGCTGACCGACCATGCATTTAGCCACAAAATTTGCAACATCTCTCTTCATATTGTTTCACCAATAGAACTCCTTCAAGTCATGCTACATCTTTGTCAAACCTATATGAGTTGTGTACCTCAACTTAAAAGCCTCAGTCAAAATCCTCTCTCACAACCCATTAACATCAGGAACACATAATCTATGTTGATACATCACAATACCATCTACCCCAATCTCGAATTCCATAACCTTTAGCTGAGCCATATCATCCTTAATCTACATAAAAATAGGGTCCAAAACCTATTTCTCTTTTACCTTATCATAAAGAGATGATTTAAGCACATCTTGAATAATAGCTCCTCCATCCTTAGAGACCAAAAGATAAACTCTCAAGTTAGCTAATCCGTGAATATCCTTCAATAACCCTTGTTTGTCATTATCCATATTAGATAAGATCCCCATCAACAACCTTCTAAGAGAATCAACAATAACATTAACTTTACCTAGATTGCAGTAACGACTCATGTCATAATCATTAAGCAATTCAAGACATTGCCTTTTACTAACATTCAATTCCTTCTGCATAAACATGTACTGTAAGCTCCTATGATCTAAATCAATATACACATACACCCTCATATACTTAGTACATCCTCAAAGTATTGATACACATATACGTCAATGTGCTACATTGTCTTATAATGTAGGTTTAGGTGCTCAGTCGCAGAATCGTCAGTGATCTCTGACTACCTTGATCTACACTCTGCAGTTGGTCAGTCCTTATATTTCAAGGACCTATTTCTTACACCTTGAGATTTGATATTAGTGGTTATTTTTTTTCAGTTGAGTATGAGTCAGTTGGGGACTTGTCCCAATGGCTTTTTAGATCTTTAGTAGTAGAGGCTTTATCAGACAACAGTTTCAGATGTTTGTCAGATATTTTCAGTATTTCATGTTTCAGACATTATATTTTCAGTCTTTTTAGATGAGATTTGATGAGATTTATTCTTATTATCTAATTCTAAATCCCTGGAGTAAGGCTGAGATTTAGTAGCAGGCTTAAAGGGTTAGCTTGAGGCTATTTGTAGCCTTGAGTACCATGTGACGTTTTGGGATGAAATTTTGTGGCGTTACAGATACCCCAAAGAATGATAAATCTTAGAGAAGTATCTAGGACCTGAAGCAGTAAAAAAGATAATCAATCTTACGAAGGGGATTCTTATTCTTCACTTCGACTTTATTTAGCTGCCTATAGTCTATGTATATCTGAAGGTGGCCCATCCTTATTACTCATGAAGAGTATAGGAGCACCCAACAGGGAAACACTAGGATGAATGAAACCCTCATCAAGAAGATCCTTTAACTGCTACTTTGGCTTCTTTAATTTAGCCGAAGCCATTTTATTAGGAGGAATGGAAATAGGAAAGGTATCTAGTGAAAGATCAATCCTAAAATCAATTTTCCTAGTGCGAGGAATTCCAAGAAGTTCATCGGGAAACACTTCAGGAAATTGACTAACCACAGGGACAGATTGCAAAGAATGACTTTCAGAATTAGAATCTTTAATTTGTACCATATGATACAAACACCCTTTGTAAATCAAATTTAGAGCTCTAAGATAGGAAGAAAACCGCCCTTTAGGCACTAAAAAACTTCCCTCTTAGTTAATTATCGATTCTTTGGGGAATTAGAAACAAATATTTTGGGTCATACAATCCAAGGAACCATAGCACGAATGAAGCTAATCCATCCTTAAGATTACATTAAAATCTCCCATGTCATGCTCTATCAGATCCACCAATGTGTCGCGACCCATGGCTAACCCTAGTCGTGACAATGGTGCTTACGGTTAGAAGTGACCACAAGCTAACCCATGAGTAGGTACCTATTGTAGCATCAAGTATAGTTGCAATAAAACACATATACGAAGATATACTGAGAAACATAGTCATACCAATCTGAATACTGAAAGTATAACTATTATATTTAAAATAACTGATAATACTGAAAGGTCTGGTAACTAAATATCCAGCTAACTGAATGTCTGATTGTCTGAAAAGTCTCTAACTGACTGACTGTAGAGTTGATCAAAAACACTCTCAACTATCTAAAATAGAGAAATACTGATAACTAAATGAAAGATATTTTTTTCTTCAAAAGATAAGGACTCACCACTGCTGCTACTGCTGTAATGCTGAACTATCTAACAACGGTTAGAAAACTATGCGTCCGAACCAATGATATAAAAAATCATACTGAGTAGAAAGTGTGCGGTCAATACTTTGAATGTATTAGTATATGAGAAGAGGTTAGGCTGAAATACATAGGTTAACTATGCATAAAGTAATCACTGACTGGATAATATGAGATAACTTTGTAAGCATATATGAAAACTGAAATACTGAGAATGAAAGACCAACCTTGTATATATATTTCAAAAATAATTTGTAGACTAAAATACTAAAATAAAATAACTAAATAGCTAAAAATCTATATGTTTTGGTCAAGCAGACCTAAAATGAAACTATATTGAATATTGTACTGAGACTGTGGGAGCGAGCTATAACTAACATGCCCCAAATCTGTTGTTGGGATCCAACCTGTAACCCTTGTTGGAAGGGTATCGGTATTGTGCCATGGATACTAACGTTGGCTATGTGGATCCACTAATATTATGTACCGAAGGACTTGGGTGTCATGGATAACTTGTAGGGGACCCCTTAAAGTCTACGGAAGTGTCGTAGGTCTAGAACTTAGGGGCTACTAAAAGTACCTCATGCCTAACTAATGGGGGAGAGGCCATTCCTATGTTCACTCAGTGCTATGTTTTAATCCAAACTGAAAGACACTGATTCTGAACTAAACTAAACTCAACTGAGATTTATTTTATAACTGATAATACTCATCATGAATATGAATATCTAAGTATAATGATAAATTTCATGGATTGACTATTTAATACTTCAAATGATGAATTTATATTTTTCACATAGGTACCGGGTGTTCATAACCTGCCAACACTGAACGAAATTAACAATAATGCCATATAAAAGTTGTAAAATAATAGTAGGCGATCATAGTTCAAAAATCCAAAACTTAGGCATTTCATCAAACACATGAGAATAATGAAATTAAACAAAGGAATGGGTAAATCATGTTATAATAAGATAATTACAATACAAAAACAATGAGTTAGAGATTTATCATGAAAATTTCATCATTTAAATATGTAAAGGCTTATTCCTTCAAAACACTTGTAAACAGAATACATAAATTGTAATTCATAAGAGCTTCATGGATATAATTCATCATAAACATGTATAATTCATTGATTAAAACATAAAAATGGATTCTTGGACTCAATGGGTGAAAAGGACCCATGGATGAACATTACACATACCTTAAACCTTTAAGCTTGAAAGAGAAACACAATCTTGATACTTTTCTTGAAAGTTCTTGGATTGGAAAACCTAAATTCTTAGTTTTCTTATAAAGGAGGTAATTGAATTTGATGTTCTTGGAGATGGTTTGGGTTACTTAGAGAATAGAATTGGGGAAAATGGACATACAATGCCCTAACCGATGCTTTAATTTGTGTTTTTCATGAATTGGATTGAGGTGAAAAAACTCAATTGACCCTCTCAAAATTAAATTTGCAACTAGAATGTGTTTAAGAGGCCACTGCAATGTGATGAGGCCTCCATCGCTAAACCACCATGACGCGCTACTATCGTGAACTACTAGAATCAAAATCCAAAAATGACCCAATCCTCATCCAAAAAATCTGAAACTTCCTCAAGATATGCTCATTACACCCCTGAATATGAATTAACTCAAAAAACTGTGTATTAGGGTCGGGAAGATCAATTTAAAAATCCTTGAAATTAAGAGGTCAAAAATTTGGCTAAGTCCCCAATACTTCGTTACATTTTTAGAATTTATGGATAAAATCAAATACTAAACATGAACAACTGAAAACATGATTACATGACTGAGCCTGAAACATGATACATTGCTAAACTAAATTCATGAATGCATACAAAGATAAGAGAATGATTATAAGGCTTAGAGAGAAAGGATAAAGTCCACTTATGAATACCAATTACTTTATGCTGGATGTTATTTTATGAAGAAAAGTTGAGAGATTAGTACATGGAATCTCGGAGTATTACAAGATCTCCCCCTTGGGATATAGTTCTTCTCCCAGATGATACTGACTTAGCATAAATACTAAGGAAAGACTAAGATGATGCACGGGATATTTAAAGAATAAATCATGACTGAATATCTTGAATCTAAAACTGATGCATAATGCACAAACTAAGATGAATTTGCAAATTACAAAGATACAAACATTTTTACCTCTTGTAATAGCCATATTCATTAGACTATGGATAGCATGGCCAGATGGAAATATGGAAAACTATTAAAACTTCTTTGTTTGACTGCTAGACTGAATTGTTGGCTTTTCAGACTAGCTCATACTAGAAACTTATACTTAATTGGAGCATTTCATCAATGCTCCTTCTAAGAATTTCTAATAATATTAGAGAGCAGATAATCTTAGGCATGATCTGAATGAGATATTTGTATAAGGAATCCCAACATGGCTATTATTCTGTGACATGGAACATAGGTCTATGAAACATAAACTGGAATTACTATGACGTAGACAATGCAACTGCTACTTTCAAGATTAGAATACTCCTCAAATACTCCTTTAACTATACATTCTGCTTCAACACCGCACTTTACTTAAGGCTATTGAAAATGTTCACATGGGCACTGATAAATCTATCTACTAAAGTCTGAGCTAAAATGAATTCTCTCACTATGTTCAAGTCTATAGTTGAAAACTAGTGCACCCATAACATTCTAATACTAGTCAGAAACATGAATTCAATATACCCTGCATTTTCATAATTGCTCATCTCAAGAATAGTTTTACTTACCACTTCAAGAATTAAATTCAACCTCTTACTAGGAATGCACTAATATGCAATACACCTATCAACTTATATACACCAACATGACGTTCAAGTCTATCATCATAACCACACATAATTTTCTAGGAAAAGAATCCATCAAAGCATCTTTTTTGTACTCTCTAATACTTTTATCATTAACAACTTCCATGCATTATTCTTTAGAAAATCACACACTAAATTTCAACCAGCCATGACATATATCAAAACTTGGCCTCAATCTTACTCCACACTTATAACCTTAGATCAAACAATCATACAATAATCTTTCCCCAATATGAAATATTTACTCTCTCCCATCTAATCAATAGTTCATCACCACTATAATTTCATAAGGAGTGGTCACTGAAAGGTTAGTCCATGAGGACCTGAAACATGAAAAAATACTAGTTTAGTTGGAAGCTTAACTAACGCCTTAGAAATAGAGTATCCACGACCTGGATTAATTAAAGAGATAAAAACTCAGGATATAAATGATATAATCTAAATTTTGCTGATCATTAAGAGTGAGCATGAGTAGTGGAATTGAACATACTGTAAAACATGAGTTATGAGTTGCATGACCTGTGATTGGAGTTCATAAATTCATGGAACATGATTCGTACTACTGAGCAAACTGGAACTCTTTATACTAGGAACTGGAAGTGTACGTAATTCTATGGAAGGTGCATGAATTTGAGTTATGATCAGGGAACTGACATGTAAGGCATGAGTATATATCGTGATAACTGACGTACAAATATTTAAATAAAAATGGGTTGGCCATCATCCTTTCTTACTACTATCTATAATGTACTGGCATCACTACTGAAATCTAATAGCCTGACTTGGTTACTTATCCTATCATCTCCCACTTACCTATAATCCATCACTCTAAGGCAACGGGGCAATTTTGATAAACTCTGAACTGAACTTCAACCACTTTACTCTAAAGTTCATAATAGATAATACTCATCAGTAACAAGTTCACCCGAAAGACTACACTTGAATGTAAAAACCAGTTTCTAATGCTCCCTTCTTAGATATAACTCTTAGTTTTCTATAGCCCCAATAATCATCACATAACAACTTAAACACTGACAAACTTAGAATCTTTATGAGTATCACCATACCATAATTTCACACCATCTAAACTTTCAATTCTCCTTACTATTAGATAAACCATCCAAGATTCAAACATAGATTCTAACAGATAACACATAACTTGGATATTCTAACACATAACACATAACATAACATGTATGACTTTATTTCTTTAGTCCACTGAGGCATAACATGAGTAGAGCCAATCTATATTGAGAATGACATCAAAATCAATCATCTCTAACTCCACAAGATCTACTAAAGTGATTTTTTTAGAAAATGTAATCAAGTAGTTTTGGCATCGTTGCCTGATACGCCTAAATTACAACCTTCTTATGAAAATTTAAGCGTTCTCAATCAAATATAGAACCCAACTGGATTGGGTGTCAAATCCCATAGGGAATACTGTGTTCACTAAGTCTTATGTTTGTTATTAGACTATTGATCGAAGGGTCCTAAGCAAAAAAGGAGGGTTTTTGATTTATCAATTGTATAAAAATGCTTGTCACAAAAAGTAATCCACATATTGATTGTATTAAAAATAGTAATTCAGTAAGAGTAGTCAAACTAGAGTTATGGTTACCAAGATAGTCAATCGGCTAGGGCTATGAACTATTTTGAATTTTCTATGAACAATGCTAATTGCAAGAGTGAGTGAATTATATGATTTACCCATAAATCTCTCAACCTAAATGAGTAATTTTATCCCTTAATTCATTCTAACATAAGGAACATGTTATTTGTTCAACTATATTCTCACATGGGTTGATCTGGTAAGGCATCTACCCTCTATCCAAAGGTTAAAGCCTTGAGATTCATGTAAACCCTTTCTTTCCCCAACAAACACTTTTCCATTTGAATAAGTGATGTTCTTGGGCTCACTTTTCAAGTTTGCAACCAAGAAAGTCATTAAAGTAAAGAAGGGTTTATACAATATCAATTAATCATGGGAATCTACTAGATTCACAATCCAATTCAGCTTTTTACATCAAGGCTCCCATAACCCTAGTTATGGGAACTTAGCCATACATCTCCGTGATAGAAAGAAAAAAAATCATTGTGTTATTCATGAATTAATTCAAGAGTTACTTACAAAATTATAAGAATTTGTTCTTGAATCTTCAATAGAGATGAATTGATTCAATCCAAAAGATTTGCTTAACTCCCCAAAATACTAGGTTACCAAGAGTTTCTAAATCTAGAGACTATGATAAAAATAAAAAATAAAAAGATCCCCAATAATAAACCTAAAACTGGTATTTATACATTTCCAGGTAAAAAGAATCTAAAAATTGAATTCAGAAAACTGTGTCAAGACTGATGGCCAAAGTGGTGGTCCGTCGTGGGGATGACAGTCCACAATTTGGTTCGTCACTTCTGATATTGGGTAGGCACATTCTTGATTAGGCTGATGGCTAAGATGGTGGTCGATACAGATCTGACGATCCACCATTTGGTCTATCGTTGAATCCTACAGGATGTGATATTCCATCATATAATTCATGCACCTCTTTCATGTTAATGTCAAATGCAGACTCACTGAAGGTTATGCACCTATACTATGTGATTATAGTAAATAATTACACATTCATGCTCATAGTCGTATGCCAACATCATTCATTATACATATCTACAAAGGTATACTAAAACAGGGAAAATTTTTATAAATAACATTAAACATAGAAATAAAAACAACCTAGATAGGAAATTAAAGATACGAAAATAAGAACACTCTAGACATGCCGATTCTACTAGATAGCACATGGAGGGAAAACAGATCATCAACACAACCCACCATGGTACAAGTACAAGTACACCACCCCCACAGAAAAATAAATGCATTATCCTCAAAGCATTAATTTAAAGTACCAGGAAATAGTTTTACTTGTTTTGCCAATTATTTATCTGAGTGTCTGTGAAGTGTGGCGAGACTCCTGCATACTCACCTAGTGTAATGTTGGCCCCTATGCTGGTAGGGGCTCTCACAACCTCGCCCTCCAAGATTGGAGGAATTGTCTCTCGAACAGATCCTGCACTGTGCCCCCTTATTGGTGCGGCGCTAGGGGATACCCCTGCTACTTCATCTTCTTCTTTATTTCTCCTCTTTTCTTCATTCTTCAATAAATTCTTCCAAGCCCTCTTAATATCATACCATTCTCGTTGTTCTAGTGTCATTTTTCCTCTTTTTCTCCACTTTGCTTCTTTCCTTATAGCTTTTTCATCCATTTGATCCTTCCCTTTGGTCTTTACTAGTCTACCCATCAAGTCCACTATACCTTCATCAACATCACTTTCCACCAAGGTTGGGTTGAAAATAGGATGTTGTGGCCGGTTATTCTTAAACTCTACAATGTTTTCCTTTTTTTGTTCAAATTCAGCCATCAACCTTGCAAGGTCAGGGACGGATAGTGAATTGAGACTTTTGTTGATATGAATTCCATGGTGTCCATCCTAGACTGAATGGTTTGGTATGGACGAATTGTATCAGCCATAATTTTATCAAAAAAGTCTTGAAGTCTGCAGCCCATTTATCTAACAGTCTCTGAAACCTCTTTTCCATCTTGATAGACTTAGCAAAGTTTTCTAGTATGAACCTGTACTCAGCAAAATCTGCTCCACTCATAGATTGTTTAGAACCTAACCCTGTAGATATACCTTGGGGTAGGAACTCAGGTGTCAAATAGGTGGTTATGGGCAAAGGCATATCTGTGGGAATCTCTATAGTATCAGGAGCTGGTGCAGATTGAGTCTAGCAAGCTGGAGGCTTTGTGACACGCATCTCGAATTTCAAGTCATCTTTCGACTTCTCAAGGTATTTTTTGTGTACATCCTAGATTTTATTGTATATTTTTTGTGTACATCCTACATTTTATTGTATACTTTGTGAATCAAGGGCACTCCAGCCTGTCTACATAAATCTTTGATCAAGCATGGAAATGGTAATGCATTGGAAATTTTATGGGCCCTCACAAACATCTCATCTGAATTATTTGGACAAAGTCAACTTGAAGCCTTGAGATCAAGCTCTCCACCAACATGGCTCTGTGTTTATCTAAGTTTCCATCCCTTTTTGTTGGCATTAATCTCAAACAAAAGAAAGCCCACAAGAATTTATCCTTATAACTAAGGGAGTATTTTGTAATACGCTCCCGTAAGTTGGTCAACCAAGAGGGGTTACCATCCTCAGTTAAAAATGAAGCCACCTACTACTTTTGAGCTGGAGCATTTTTCAATCTATACTCAAGATCAAGCACAGCAAGCGGGAACTCGTACTATGGTCCGAATAACATCTTGTTGATTTTTTAGGCTACAATATCAATAGTAACTTCTCGGATAGGTACAAACTCTCTGTTCGGCAAATTTATAATTGATGTCCCCTTTAGGAAATCCTATTCTGCCAGTGTAAGATAATTTGCAAAGAATTCTCCCACCTAATTTGGTTGATAGGCTCCCAATGGATGGCTCATCCATTCTAGTTCATACTCATTGAAACGACGTTCGAACTCAGGATATTCATGTAAGTACTTCGTCACAATCTAATGCTCTTCTGCAAATGACCTTTTGATCCCATTTGTAGTGGGTATTAACCCATCATAGAACTTCTCACGTTCTCCTTCTATCTGCCATCTAATCATCTCCCAAACTTGAGGATCCTTTCGTCTAACAACATTAGCATCCTCAGGTTCAATTTCTATGTTCTCTACTTTAGCTTGCCCTTCTACATTGGCATCTTCAATTTCAACATTGGCAGGCTCAGGTGGAGTGACATCAACTGCAGCCTCATCTATGCTTAAATTGGTATTGCTAGTACTATCCTCACTCTTCTCTTCAGACTGGGAGAGTAGAGGATTTTCCCTTCCACATTATCTGGTGTTGTATCTGGATGTGGGTCCGTCACCACCCCTTTGAGATCTTCGTCTTCTGTTTACTGGTAGTTTGGGAGCCATAACACCTGAAAAAGAGGTGAGAAATCAATCCACAACAAAATCTTTCAAATCAGTGCATTTCGTGACTTGATAATCAAAATAGCGGTTAACCATTTGTGGGATAAATCCACCACTTTGGCCATCAAACCTTATACAGTCTCTTGGGATTTTCATAGCCCTGTGATGGTCAGTTTGGTGGTCCATCGCAAATCTGACGGTCCACTATTTCAAATATCACTCCCTCTTCTTCAGGTTTAGCTTTCAACTGAGAATATTTCCAAGAATTTGTTTATCAACATTGTTTATTTAGCAACAATTTATAACCATATCACAGTCAATCACATATTTTCATGATATCATGTAGGTTACTTAGACTTCACCTAAACAAATTATTCTCAAACTTCTATTCAGAAACTTTCATCAATTCAAAGCAATAGAACTATAACAATATGCTAATTCCTAAAACAACTCACCAAACACAACCCATAACTGAATGCATCATTTAGACCAAGAAAAATAGAATTATGTGCATACCTTGGTTTTGCAGAGAGACAAGCTTGCAATTTTAGAAAATAAGGCTAATTGGAACAACTCTTCAATGGTAATCACACTTGATTGTGTTTAAATAGGAAAGAAGGGAGAATATATAGGGTCCTACAATAAGTTCTTGCGGATTCTTTGAACCCAAAGAAAGTTGAACAATTTAAGGATGTGAAGAGTTTACAATGTATGTAACCGCCTTATTTAATCATTTTAAAATCTTTTGGGCCAAATATGGGCCATTTAACATGCCTTCAGAATCAACCCGACCTAGGCTTAGGATTAAAACGATGCCAGACCTGATAGTCCGTCAGACTTTCGACGGTCCACCAGGATGACCGTCGAAACTTGCCAAGACCTAAGCACTTCTGCTTCATAGTGACCATCAACAGGATGTCCCACTGAATTTTTAATGGTCCAACAAAGTCACCATCACACCTTATCAGAACCCAAGCAATTTTTGTTCTTTTTGATGGCCAATTAGACGGTTCACCGACTTTGGGACGGTTTACCAATGTAACTATCAACTTGATCCAATGAATGAAATTTCTTGCCTTTTTCTAACAGTCAAAATGGTGGTCTGTCATATGACTAGCGGTCTACCAAATCAACCATCCATTTTGTTCTAGTAGCACAATTTTGTGTCCTATCTTCAACTGTATCCCTCCTTCCCCCTTTTAACTGCATTTTTGGTCAGCACACTCCAAAAATACATCAAAAATGCACAAACACATAACATGAACTCTAACTATTATTAAAACAACGAGTTGTGGGTTACCTCCCTCTAGCGCCTGATTTATTATCGTGGCACGACTCAGATATCTTGATTACTCAGACTTTATCGAAATAGAAGGGATCAATACTTTTTATCGAGTCTTTTGGATCGATATAAAGTTTTATTCATTGCCCGTTAACTTTGAAGACACTTTATTCTTCATTTTCAAGTTCAACTACTCCAAATGAGTAGACTTGACTGACATTAAATAGTCCTGACCACTTGGACTTGAGTTTACTTGGAAACAATTCGAGTCTGGAGTTGAATAGAAGCACTGAATTGCCTTTCCAGAAACCTCTACTTTTAATCCTTCGATCATGGTACTTCTTCATCATCTTCTTGTATAAGTCTTCTCTTTCATAAACCCCGAGTGGAATTCATCCATATCATTCAATTGCCCTAGTTTTAGCTCTGTTTCCTCCTTCTGATTCATATTCAACCTTTTGATGGCCCACAGAGCCTTGTGCTCAAGCTTGATCGATAAATGACAATCTTTTCCATAAACTAGTGGATATAATGGCTTGAAAATTGGTATCTTGAAAGAAGTCTGATACACCCACAAAGAGTCATCAAACTTTCGAGATCAATCTTTCCTACTAGCATCACTGTTTTAGCTAATGTGGCCTTAATTTCCTGATTCGAGACCTCTACTTTCCCACTAGTTTGTTGGTGGTATTAGGTTGCCACTCTATGCTGTTTCACCCCATATTTCACTATATTCACTCAAAATACTTTGTTGCAAAAATGAGATCCTCCGCCACTTATAATAGTATATGGTACTCCAAAGTGAGAGAAGATGTTCTTTTTGAGAAACGCAAAAACTCTCTTTCCTTCATTATCAGACAAGGCAATGGCTTCAACCCATTTTGATACATAATCAACAACAAGTAAAATGTACTTCATTCTGTACGATCTTACAAAAGGGCCTATGAAATTAATTCCCCACACATCAAATAATTCTACTTCAAGCATCCTTGTCAAAGGCATCTCATGCCTCTTGGAGATCGACCCCTGCCTTTGACATTGGTCACACTTTATCACAAACTCATGAGCATCCTTATATAATGTTGGCCAATAGTAGCCACTCTGCAACACTTTTATAGCCATTCAGTCACCTGCATGGTGACCTCCAACTGGGGAAGCATGACATGCTTCCAATATGAATAATACATCCACTTTTGGAAAACATCTCCTTATAATGTTGTTAGCACATCGCCGAAAAAGATACGGATCATCCCAGAAGTAGCGTGTCACATCATGAAGGAATTTCTTTCTTTAATGGAAAGAAAAAATTTCCAAAACGACCTCACTCACCACAGAGGTTGTAAAGTCAGCATACCAGGTCACTTTCTCCATAGTAGTAGCTAAAAGCTCCTCATCAAGAAATATATCATTTATCTCAATTTCCTCACCAACTACTTGCTTACCGTCCATCCTAGACAGATGATGTATAACTTGGTTTTTGCAACCCTTCCTATTTTTGACTTCAAAGTCAAATTCTTATAGCATCAATAACCACCTAATTAACCTTGGTTTAACATCCTTTTTAGCCATCAAATACCTCAAGGTTGTGTGGTCAGTGTGGACCACTACCTTGTTCCTAAGAAGATAAGCTTGAAATTTCACAAAATAATAGACTACAGTAAGGAGTTCCTGTTCGGTGATGGTGTAGTTCTTTTGAGCTCCATTCAGTACTTTGCTAGCATAATAAATCGAGTGAAATAATTTGTCCTTCTTCTGTCGCAACACTACTCCAAGGGCAACACCACTTGCATCACACATGATCTCAAATAGTTTTGACCAGTTTGGTGCAATAATTATAAGGTCCTCAACCAGCTTCTTTTTAATGCATTCAAATGCCTTCAAGAAATCAGCATCAAAGGAGAACTTAGCTTCCTTCTCCAAAAGTTTGCAATGTGGATTTGCAACCTTTGAGAAATCCCTTATAAACCTTCGGTAAGAACCAGCATGCCCAAGGAAACTATGCACACCCTTTATTGAGATAAGAGGTGGTAGTTTCTCTATAACTTTAACCCTGGATCTATCAGCCTCTATCCCTTTTTCTGAAATTTTGTGCCTGACAACAATGCCTTCCTTTACCATGAAATGACATTTTTTCCAATTGAGCACCAAATTGAATTCCATGCACCGTTACAAAGCTGTATTCAAATTCTGCAAACATAGCTTAAATGAATCCTCAACCATAAAAAAATCATCCATGAACACCTCCAGGGTGTCCTCAACCATATCTAAGAAAATAGACATCATACACCTTTAAAAGGTGGAGGGTGCATTGCATAGCCCAAATGGCATCCTCTTAAAAGAAAAGGTGCCATACGGGTATGTTAAGGTCATCTTCTCTTGATCTTCAGGAGCAATGTAGATCTGGTTGTAGCACAAATATCCATCCAAGAAGCAATACCACCCCCTTCCTGCCAACCGATCAAGTATTTGATTCGTAAAAAGCATAGGGAAATGGTCCTTTAAGGTCTATGAGTTTAGTTTGTGATAGTCCATGCAAACTCTGCACCAAGTCACAGGCCTGAGTAGAGTCAACTCATTCTATTCATTTGCAACAATAGCCATGCCCCCTTTCTTGGGCACACATTTAACTTGGCTTACCCATTTACTATCAAAAATAACATAAATCACCCATGTATCCAACCACTTAATAATTTCCTTCTTGACCGCTTCTTACATTGGTGGGTTAAGACGGCGTTGGTGCTCGATGGTCGGAGTACAATCTTCTTTAAGTTGTATCTTATGAGTGTAGATGCTAGGGGGAATGATAATAATTTCGGCAATAGTCCACCCTATTGCTCTCTTGTATCTCTGAAGTACCAAAATAAGTGGTTCCACCTGCTGCTCTCCCAAATCAGCTACAATAATAATAGGTAGGGTGTTTCTATTGCCCAAAAAAATATACCTCAGATGCCCTGATAATTATTTAAATTCCAACACCGATGGCTCTTTAACATATGGCTTATCCAGTGGTGTTGGTTGATTAACAAAATCAAGATCCAATTTCATAGGAGCATAAGAGTATGAACCTACTCCTACCAAAGTGTAAATAGTCTATTTGTACTCCTCAATTCCTTCATGATCAAAATTCATTAGCACTATAGATAAAGGCTCTACAACAATTTTCTCCCCTATTGGCACCTCCTGCTCATACTTACAATATACATTAATAATTAAGAACACACTCATTTCTTTGTGCTATTTCATTGATTTGCATACATCAAATTGCACCACTTTATCATTCATCCTAAATAAGAGCTCATTAGTTCGCAGATCGATCAACACACTTCCAGTTATGAGGAAAGGTCTACCTAAGATTATGGGCACCTCAAAGTCCACGTCACAATCTAGAATAATGAAATCTGCTACAAAATATGAAGCTATCCACCATCACTATCACATCATACAAAATACCAATAGGTTATTTTATCGATCTGTTCGCTATAACAATTCGTATATTGCTGGGTGTGGGGTCTTTCAAACCTAACTTTGCATAAACAGCTAATGGCATTAGACTAATGCTCGCTCACAGTCACATAAGGCTTTTGCAAAGTCAAGAGGTCCAATAGTGCATGGGATAGTAAATGCTCCTGGATCAGCCTTCTTCTCCACCAAGGATCTTGTGGAAATAGTACTACAATGATGGAGATTATCCATAGCTGAATACTCTTTTCCTTGTCACCAGATCCTTCATAAATTTAGCATATTCTGGCATTTGCTCAAGTACCTCCACCAAGCGCATATTTATGGTCAACTACTTCAACATTGCCATGAACTTACTAAACTTCATGTCATCAGTCTTCGTTTTCAATCCCTGAGGAAATGGAGGTGGTGGTTTTGAGAGAGTATTCACCACTACATTTTTTTCCTTTTCTTTCCCCTTTTTTGACTCATCAACCTGTTGATGATTAGAAGGGATATCAATGCCATCCAGTTTCTCAGAATCTACTAGATTACCTTCTTCAAGCTCAACAGCTTCTTTGATCACCTCATCATTCATAGCTTTGCCCATAGAAGGGCTTGATAAAACCTTACCACTCCATATGGTAATAGCCATGAATGAACCATCATTCTGAGGTTTCTAAATCATATCACTCGGCAATGTTCCACTCTTTCTCTTATTCAACATTGTAGAAAGTTGGCTCATTTGTTGTTCCAACTGTTTGATCAAAGTGGAATGAGATTTTACTAACTGTCTCATAGAAGACAAATCGGTCTTCATGGTAGTCACCCCAGAGTTGGTAGCCTCAACTTCCTTTAATAATTTCTCAATCATATCCTCTATGGATATCTTTCTAGAGCTATTTGTTGCATTATCTCTGCTTTCGAGAGGTATATACAACCCACTTCTATCATTCTTGCCCTTCTAGTTTCCTTAATCCCGATCCTTATATCTATCCTTGTTATCATAAGTCCGACATTGATTTCTTTTGCTATTGCCTCAAAAACCCCTTGGTTATTCAAATAATTTGCCTTTTTTCTGAATCAGAATCATCTCTACTGTGGGATGCAAAAACTTTCACTTTTTTAGTCTTTGCAGATAATAAGTGCTTGGTCAAAAAGTCCATTTGCATCTTTAAATGTACCATATATTTATCACATTTTTCCTCTTTTTTATGTTGTTCTATAGACATACCAACAGGAATAGTAGGTCTTGCTACCATAGAATCCCTGGTATGCTAGCTCAGTTTTGTTTGGTCATCCAATCAAGCATCTCCGAGGCCTCTTGAAAAGTTAGATCCATAAATAATCCCCTGTAGCATTATCAACAACTGGTTTTGTAATAGAGTTCAAAGCCCGATAAAGAGTCTCCATCAGATGAATATATGTCATATTGTGGTTTGGGCACTGTATCAACTTCTTTTTAAACCTCTCCCAAGTATTGTGAAGATCTTTGGTTGGGATTTGTCTAAAATTACTGATCTTATCCGTCAACTGTACCCTCCTAGAAGGCGGAACGAACCTTTGTAGGAAAGCCAGCTTCAACTACCTTCAGTTTGTTATAGAATCTGGCGTCAGTTCATTAAGCCACAATGTTGCCTTCCCAGACAGAGACAATGCAAATAACCTCAAGTAAATAGCATTCTGACCTACTCAAGGATTATCAAAAGATTTACAAACAATGACAAAATTTACCAAATACATGTTAGGATCATCCCCTGGCAAACCGCCGAGAAACCCCTTTAGATATAGGAGTTGGATTATCGTACTGGTGATGTTGAATTTCGCTCTAGGTGCTAGTGGTAGAGGAATAATAGCTCCAGTCACTCCTGCTCCATCCATTCCATCTTCATCTCCATTGAGATCACACTGAAAAGGTTGGTTGTCCTGTCTTCCACTGAAACGGCGATTTCGATGTACATTGTGATTCACAGGTACAACTACATTCTCAGTATGCCTTGGGTTTATAGGATCCAATAAGTCATCATCTCCCAGGTCCTCATCATCAGTATTTGGCACCAGACCTGGGTTATCAGTATTTTGCTGATTTACTTAAGCATTAGAAAAGACGACTAATCTTTTTGCATCTTGTGGATCAGCCATTCTACGGATTAACTAAGGCTCTAGATATATTGGTAATAATGATGTACCTGATCTCCGTGTATTGTGCATACACAATTAACAACCTATACAAACAAAAATAACAAATAAAAGTAAAACTTTAGGACACTTTGACCAAAGGGTCGATTAACAATCACAAACTTAATTGACAACCGTATTCCCCGGCAATGATGTTCCGGCTTTTAACGGAACATTTTGCATCTTTTCTTGGGAAAATTGGATGTTTTCAAGCAACCAAAGATGCATTTGATGCCGGTTTTTAGTGTTTCATGGCAAGGAGTCAGCTAAAGGAAAAGACTCTGGAGAGTGGCAGAAAAGTGATTCTGACCATTGAAATGGTGGACCATTACACCTTGGGCGGACAAAAAACCTTACCGTCAAGTCTTAGGTAGAACCCATGGTTTCAAAAATTTCGGTGATGGAGCAAGTGGTGGACCATCAGATCTGCGATGGACCACCATCTTGGACGTCAGAATTATCCAGAACATTACTTCCTTAAAGGACTCAGTAACGAACCAAATGGTAGACCGTCAGGTCTGCGACGGACCACCAGTTTGGCCGTCAGCCTTATCCAGAACATCAATTCCTAAAAGATTCAGTGATGGACCAAATAGTGGACCGTCAAATATGCGACAGGTCACCATCTTGGCCGTCTGTCTTAACCAAAATGTGAATACCCAGGATCAGAAGCAACAGACCAAATGGTGGACCATCAACCCCACGACGGACCACCACTTTGGCTGTCAGTCTTGACTCAGTTTTCTGAATTCAAATTTTAGATTCTTTTTACCTGGGAACGTATAAATACCAATTATAGGTTTATTATTGGGGAGATTTTTATTTTTCATTTTTTATCATAGTCTCTAGATCTAGACACTCTTTGTAACCTAGTATTTTGGGGAGTTAAGCAAATCTTGTAGATCGAATAAATCCATCTCTATGGAAGATCCAAGAATAAAAGTTTATAACTTTTGTAAGTAACTCTTCAATTAATTCATGAATAACACAATGATTTCTTCTCTTTCTATCATGGAGATGTGTGGCTAAGTTCCCACATCTCCATGATAGAAAGATAAGAAATCCTTGTGTTATTCATGAATTAATTCAAGAGTTACTTACAAAAGTTACAAGAATTTGTTCTTTGATCTTCCATAAAGATGGATTGATTCGATCTACAAGATTTTCTTAACTCCCCAAAATACTAGGTTACCAAGAGTTTCTAGATCAAGAGACTATGATAAAAAATAAAAAATAAAAAGCTCCCCAATAATAAACCTAAAACTGGTATTTATACATTCCCAGGTAAAAATAATCTAAAATTTGAATTCAGAAAATTTCATCAAGACTGACGGCCAAAGTGGTGGTCCATCGTAGGGTTGATGGTACACCATTTGGTCAGTCACTTCTGATCCTGGGTAGTCACATTCTGGATAAGACAAACAACCAAGCTGGTGTTCCATTGCAGATTTGATGGTCCAACATTTGGTCCATCACTGAATCCCTCAGGAAGCGATGTTCTAGATAAGGCTAATGGCCAAACTGGTGGTCTATCACAGACCAACTCTCGATCTTCTAAAGGTTATGGGATTTGACCTAATAAACTGGCCAACTCATGACCTCAGCTAAAGCAACAATAGAACTAACATGACCCAGCTAATAAGAATGAGATGTAACTAAATAATTAATAAAATGAATAGACCAGTGGAACTTCACATTAGGGATGTCTCCCTAAGATGCCGATCATAGGTGTCACCATCTCCGGAAGCCTAATGAAGACTAGTGGGTACAGGTAGGAATCCACATAGGGTAGTGCAATTTGGAGTAACGATCCTATATCGGTTCTGCACTACATAAGTAGGGAGAATGTCCACCACATTATCCTCATGAAGGATAAAGGGTTCAGCATAGTTTTTATGAAAATTAGATCTTCAGGGAGGCACGGTTTGAGTTTTAAGCCAATTCTAAACCATTATACCATAAAATTGTGGAAACCTATGTTCAATATTTGAATTCCTACACCTATGATTATATTTAGTTCAAACAATAAGAAATAATATGTATAACCAATTCAAAACCATGGGAAAGCAATTCATATAATAAATATTCCAAATACCCCAACCCACATTCAAAATCTAAACATTAAAATCACATGGATAATAATTAAACATATGTTTTGAATAATAAACAATTTAGGGTAGAGATACATACCTGAAACATCAAAAAATTTTGTAGAGAAACCACAATTGGAAGCTTAGATAATCTATCCCTTGAAACCCTAGCTCTTTTCTTTTTTGTAAGTTTTGAGAGGAGTGAATATGTTTTTTGATTTTTTATATAATGAAAAAAGGACCCCTTAGGGTGAAAATTCCCTAAGTTGAGTTTCTAGACAAAGTACGATTTAAGAATACCACTTTTATGCTATAGTATTACTCTGACCCCTCTCCCTCGTATGTTAGGCAGTGCAGTGTGGGTAACATTCAGTCCAAGGTACAATTAATCCTCACCCAAGTCGTATGGTATGGTACTAGTCGTAAGTTAATGATAATGCTTAGCTAAATCCCATGTTTAAGGGGTAAGGAAGTCATTGTCAATATCCCAACTCGTGTTGAGGTTAAATCTAAAAGGAGTGAAATGGAAATTTGAAGTCCTATGGGTTCTCTAATTACTAAAAGGATACCCAAAATGCAAACAAACACAACATATAATAAAATAAGGGGTGTGGTTTGGACTTTGTTTGTAACAATCTTTAGTTAAACAACATACTAGGATAGCACTTTTGATTTAAAATCAATTTTGGAGGTAATCTTGTGATTATGCCTACCTAAAAGTAAAGAGCATATGGGTTAGTGATGGTTTAACATAAATCTTAATTGTTAAGTAAGATATAGGCTAGGTCGAAGGTCTTTATGGTTAGTCATTCAACAAAACCACAATGATATCACCCATTAGCTCTTTCGAACACATAACGAGTATGTCATTCATAGTAACCCAAAATCTTAATTAGACATCCTTATTTCTAGTAAAATTCCTAAGATATGATTTACATTCTATTTACACTTATGTCAGATCATTGAAGGTATTTAACCACATACTTAATTGTCCATCATTTCCTTGTCCCCCTATAGCACTCTTTCAAGGATGCTATGGGTTGCCATATGTTCACCTTCATTACTCTTTCAAGGATGATAAAGGGTTTCTAGAGTTTGGGGTTTTCACCCATCAAACCTATTTGGCGATTTGGGATTTTCACCCATAAATTCAAAATATTAAACTCAAGCAAAGGTAGAATCCATATTTAACAACTAAAAATCACTCAATCTCAACAACACCCATACATAATTACAGTTTTGTTCAATATAATCCCAAGACTAAATTGCTTAGCTACTCATGAAGAAAGTAGATCAAGATATACCATACAGATTATCCAAAGCAACCATCCTTCACAAAACACTAATAATTTAAGTCTCCACAATTAGTTACAGTCTTTTCTAATTTGGGATTTAGCCAAGTGAATTTACAAAATTGCCCTAGGCATCATTCCCGCTTAGCCGTAATCGTATAAGGTTGTCCGCGACTGTAGCCAATGTGACCATAGTATGGTTCTGTGATAACAATCCATTCAGCATTTTGATGGACCACGTCCTATAGCCCGCGATCATGGTAACTGGTGCTGATGACTAGTCTAAGTCTTTAGTTGCACTTCTTCGCTTCCACTTGATCTCTTTTAGCTTCAATCCACACTTTTCATCTCACCAACTCTATGCCTTCAAAATATTGATATTAGTGTATTAAATTATGATTATTTATTATTTATTTATAAAAAAATTGGTAGTGTGCAAGAAAGTTGACTGCAAATGAGTGGTAAAATCACCACTCATCAACACCCCCAACTTAAAACCTTGCTTTTCTTCAATAAACACCACCCCTTGTCATGAGACAAATTCGCATGTGTGCCCTTATTTTATTACCCAATGATCATGATGACTTAAACTTGACTACTACCACGCATGGGCTAAATGATTTTGACTACGCCCCTCAACATAAAATAGAATATTGAAGGGCGCAATAGACTTTAAGGAGAAACCATTAGACTACTACTAATACTATAGAAATGACTCATATCTGGACCTCAACTTCATTATACTTCCTTTTGCCTCATTGTTTGGAAGGTGACAAAATTACCCACCACAACATAATCATATGCCTCCTCATAAGAAAAAAGAATTTTCACACCTAGCTATCAACCATGCAATAAGAAATTTGAGTGTAAGCACTCTCTCTCTCAAGAATTCTCAATGCTAACAAGTACCATGACATAGGCTTGCCTCTATTTTCAATCGCCACTACAATGATCACATTTGGTTAGGAATCTTAAAGGATTTTTTGAGCTTGTAATATAGGTTTAGGGTAGGATAGGATATTAATTTTAGTACAAGGATAAACCCTTCTTGATCTTCCACAACACACAGTTTTAAATTATGCTATTGGGCCACTTTATTTGTTTCATTATTGTGCCTACATTGCCTTTATTGGTTTTCCCTTCCACTTCTCTCTTTTTCTCTTTTTTCTGCATAATTCATGTTTTTGTTTCCTTTATTGGATCATTTCATTCTTCTAATCATTTTTCTTTATTTTATTAAGTACATTGGAACATTCTTATGCCTTCGTGGCCCAACCACACCTATTTCAATTTTTACCACCCGCAACATAGGCTTTTAGCCTCAAATTGCATTTTTAAGTTCAAGGAGGCTAAGGTTCATGAGTGTGATAATAGAAGGGTCATGGCTCGTATTGTGTTCTCAAATAAAAGTCCAAAGGCTCAAAATGGGTGATTAAGGATTATATCTATGCATTGGAAGGCTTTTTTGGCTAAAATGGGCTTAGAATAACACAAGAATGGCCTAGGATCATTTTACCAAGTAAAATAATCAAAATTTATCCTTAAAAGACTAAAGGGGCAAATTCTAGATGGTATAACTACAAATCAGATATAGACAAATAAGCTCGCACTCATGGAATGTGAATCGCATTGAGGGGGTTCAATTGTTCCTACTGCTCGAGACAAATAAATTTCCTAAGTCAATTTTTAGAGAAAGAGAAAAAGTTTTTTTACAAAGTTCCTCAAATCCACACCCTTGAATTTTGCAAAATATTTGGACAAGGAAGGGGGTGTTTGTATTGTATTCCCACCATGAATAATTTTTTGGTAATGGAAACAACCCAAGCTTTTCTCTCACATTGAGGCTTTAATATGAACTACTCACCTATATGGCTTCTCAAACTCTGCCAATGGGTATGAATGTGATCGCAAATCGATAATGGCACAATGTCACAAGTACTCGACTTCCCTTGCATTTGTGACCTTGATGATGTGGGTACTCAGACTTCCCCTACATCAATGACTAAAACACAATCATGAAGCTTTCCCCTTAAGAATGTCGTCACTCTGTTTATCATAGGGAAAAGCTCATCAAGTGTCCAAATTTAAATAAAACAACAATCTAGGAATAAAGTAACTAATCTATGCAAATATGGTCACCATCAGAGTACCCAAGTATTGCAACCCAAATAAAAATAAGAATCATCTAAAAGAGCAGAAAAATAAGCAAAAATGTCGATAATACAAACCTAAATCAAATAAATATGGGGACAGGCACCCCCAACTTAAAAGGTACCAGTGTCCCCACGGCATAAATAAACAAGTATATAAGAGATAAAGGTGCTCCATAAAACTACTTCAAGGGATGCTGTCACTCTCAGACTCTACATCATCATCGATCGCTTTAAAATCAGACCAATCAACCAATGCCTCATCATCACTCTCCACCCAGGAAGAAGGAAGTCGATCTTAGGTTGTTAGGACCTTCCATAGGCCCTTCACCCCATATACACATCTTGCCAAAAATATTACCCCTCTTCTTATCTCATATGATGATCTTTTCATGCACAATACTGAGATCTTTATGTGATTTTGCAAAAGATGAGTAGGCTTTCTAAAGCCTAGGAATGGTAGCTTCTTACTTCTTTTGATTCTCTGTACTTCTCATAATCAAACTGTGACACATATGAATGATGAGTGGTAGAGGGCTTTTATAGTCCCTGTGGCAAATTAGACACACACTTCCTGATGGAAATAATATCCACTCCAATATCCTTAAGAGGACCGATAGTGGGTGCCTTATGAAACTCGTGCTCAATACATGATGAACAAGTTGATCTTTCACTTCTTGTCTTTGCTAGGTGCACCTTCCCCTCAAATCCTCAAGGGATAGATGGGTGCTAGGGCGCGCACAAGTGTCTCCAGCATACTCTTGAAACCCTGCTCTCATGCATAGCTTAGTAATCAATGAGGGAAATAAGAGATGCATACAACCGTTGTCCCTGAAGTGGACTATTTCAACAACCATGAGCTGACCAACATCTAATGAAAGGTCCTCTAAAATACAAGAAACCATTTGAGCACACAGATTTGGGACTGCTATATTATGGATATAAGGGGAGACTCGGCTACATATAATGTGCAGCCAAATTTGAACCTCATAAGTGAAGTCATTCATGGAGATATTCCTTTTTTTCATCCACAAGACTTCCTTTTCGGGACACAATCTTTCTACCAACCAACTTCCCAGCTTATACCATTTTTCTTTGAATTCCCCATGTCTGCATGTGGGAGCCCATAAACATCATTGATTTTCTTCTCCTCAAAATGCATTGATTGTCCTCGGATATTAATAGTCATATTGGATGGATCTGAGAAAGAAACTATGCTAATTTTAGCATAGAATTCGTTAACCTTGATATTTGCATTGCATTGGTCTGGGGCAAAACACTACCACCCTATGGCCTGAAGCTTGAAATGGAATGAGGAATGCTTTTCTGGCAAATTTTCCAAGAAAATTTTTCTCTCTGTAGCTTTGTCCTCAGAAAATCACTATAGTAGTAAGTGTTGCACTTAGGTGCCATGAATCAAATGTGATCATACTTGTCCATGAGATTGTCTTGAAAGCACTAGGCATAGGTAATGTTAATTAATGATATTTTTGTACACAAATTATGCCACATTATTAACTAAATCTCATTGGATAGGCACATGGCGGTTCTTGGTTAAAATTTTGGAGTGCAAGATTTTTGGCATGTTAGTAAATAACCCTTGGTTACCGTAATCGCGGGTCAAAACAACATCCACACTGACACAATCGCATTCTAATGACCATGATAGCGATTACTGAGACCAATTCCTACCAGCTTCCCATTATTAGCATTTTCTAATTTTTTAGACCACAAGCATGTTCTACAATATGGATTTACATTAAGACCAATGAACAAGGCTATTAGATGCTCGATTATGCCCTTTCGAAAGCAAAAACCATTATTGAATACTAATTTGCACAATATATCAAACACTTTATGTGCACACTCTATTTCGCACATATTTTTGGATACTCAAGACTTTCCCAGTTGTGCACACCATACTCTAGCACCTAAACACCATACAAATACCAAGTATGAAAACATAGAAACATGAAAATCAAAGACCTAGTCCCTTTCTACATTATTAATTCTTTGGCCTATTTTAAAAAATCAAAGAATAGATTCAAGGCACCTACCAGACTTGAGATGAAATAGGAATTCAAGTGTGTTGTTGGAGAGCTCATAAACTTTGCAAGACATTGGTCTAATTAGAGAGTAAAATTTCAAAAGGGAGTGAGAAAAATTAGGGATTCACCTGGTCATAAAGATGAAGCAACCAAGGTCACAGTTAAGCGAACGCAGTCTCAATTAAGTGACTGAGACTATGAGCACACAGGTGACCGCGATCGTGACATGGTAACTGCGATCATTTTTGCTCCCCTATTAGCTCAATTCACAGATTGATAGTTTTTCCCCTATTCAATTTTTAAAACAAAAATTCACACTTTACCTTTTTTTAAGATCATCCAATCCACTCCATAGTGCCACAAATGCATAAGTTATTCAGATGTAAAAAAGAACTAACATCTATGCTATGAAATCATAAGAAAAAGATACAAGTCACTTTCGTGGCATTTTGGGGTTTCCTCCCACATAGAGCCTTAGTTATTGTCATTGTACAACGTCTTCCATCTTTCATTCTCAAGGTAGGTCCTCAAGCCCCTCTTCGTTCTCCTCCTCAATCTCAAAATCTACCACAAACACCACTTGAAGTTCCATCGATTGCTTCTTCTTCTTACAAAACTTAAAAGAGACTTCATCCTTTTGCACCCTAAACTTTATTTCCCCCATTTCTAAGTTGACAATGGCCAATACAATGTCTAAAAATAGATGACCAAGGATAATATGTACCTTTTTATCCATTTCACAATCCAAGACCACAAAGTCTGCCAGAATATGAACTTGTCCACTTTAATTGGGACATCAAATAAAATTCCCATCAGCCTTTTAAAGGATCGGTCCACCACTAAGAGTCACATAGAGTCCAGGGTAGGGGCATTCAAACCAATCATCTTGTAGATAACAAAGGGTATACGGTTAATGCTTGCACCAAGGTTGCATAGGGCTTTTGCTAACACATGTGTTCTAATGGTACAATGAATTTTGAAATCTCTAGGATCATCTTTGTTTTCCCTAATCGTACTATCCATGATAGAACTAAAACCGTGGGTGACTTCAATGGTGTCACCTTCGACAAGTTTCTTTTTAAACATTAATTTCTTCATTAGCTTAGCAAATCCCAAAATCTTTTGGATCTTCTCAAGTAATGGGATGGTTATCAATAGATTGCTAAGCTTGTCCATGAACTTTTATAGCTTGTCACCCTCCTCTTTTCTATACAATCATTGAGGGAATGTGGGAGGAACTTAGATTGTAGGCCTGGTTTCAATTTGTTTCTTTTCAACCTCAACCACTTCTGCATCATCCTTTTCATCCTTTTCTTCTTGATTTTAAGGTAACACCTTCTTTGGCATAGACTTAGGGATATTTCCTCTCAAGTCATCTTTAAAGTTCTTATCAAGTGTTTTCCCACTTCTAGTGACAATTTCTAGGACTTGAGCATCAATCATTGGATTAGCAATCGTGTTACTAGGGAGTCCACATCTAGTCCAAGCATTTAGGTACATAAAGATTTTCCTAATTTGGTTTTCCAATTTATTGATGGAGACGGAGTGGGCCACCACAGTTTGGGAAAGATAACAAAAGTCACCTTTCAATTCACAGACTGTCTTGTCCGTACCTTCCTCTGTATTCAAATTTTAGGCTGAAACATCCTTTGTCTTGAACTTTTTAGGGTCAATGAATCTTGACTCTTTGTTATTAGCTCGATCGTGGGGGCACATAGGGGTCATAATCACTCTCTCTATCTCTTCAATCCTATCACGCTCATGATACATCCAACCTTGATTCCCACTTTTCCTTTTATTAGTGGGGTGGGAACCCCCTGAATAGTTTGCTAAATATAGGATCTCCTCATCTAATTTCTTGTCCTCTTCACCATCCTCATACGCCTTAAATACTTCAACATTTGCAATTTTTTTTGGTGCACCCATAAAAATCTTTGTCATGAGCTCATGTCGGGTCATTATTTTTGCCATGCTCTCCTCTTTTACCTCATCCCGCTTTCCTTGTTATTAGCCGACCACAAATGTAGAGGGAGACCTTTTAGGATTTTTGGTATCTCGGGTATGCCAACCTCAATTTTTCTTTGTCACCTCTCCCATAAATTTAATTGTTGCATGGTAGTGCATCTTCACTAGGGAACCTCCACCTACGCTATCTACCTCAGTTTTATTAAGCAGATCAAGAGCCTGGTAGAAGATTTGGAGAAGAATCTTCTTCAGGATCTCGTGGTTTGGACACTTTGCTAATTTTCGATTGAATCTTTCCCATACTTCAAATAATAGTTCGCTGCTTAATTACCTATAATTTATGATCTCATCTCATATTTTAAGTATTTTGGATGGCTGGAAGTATCGATCAAGAAAAACCATGGTAATCTCATCCCAAGTAGTGATTGAACTAGGTGGGAGTGAATAAAGCCACAACACCGTGTCGCCTGTTTAAGAGAATGGGAAAAGGAGAAGACGAATAGACTCTTGAGTGATGCGTGTGATGTTGAAAGGTTCACAAACCTCCACTAAATTCTTCAAGTGAAAATTGGTATCCTTATATGTTTGTCCACCATATAGCCCTTTCATTTGTAACATGTGTAACATAACACTAGTTACATGTAAAACTCTATTCCCATTAGTTGGTGGGATATAAATAGCACTTATTTGGCCTGCATCACTGAGTTGTCCCTTGTCATCAAGAGGAAAATCAAAGGGCCCCATGTTACAAGAACTGTCACTCACTGTTGCGTTAATACTACGATCACCTACAAAAATCAAAAACAACAAAGAAAGAAAAATCACACCACCTAAGGTATATCCAAGTAAAAATCACACCGCAAAGTAAAAACTATATTCCACTCCCTGGCAATGGTGCCATTTTGATAATGCTCAACTTACTCCCATATTTAAGGGGTAAGGCGGTCATTATCAATATCCAACTCATATTGAGGTCAAATCCACAAAGAGTGAAATGCAAACTTTAAGTACAATGGGTGCTATAATTACTAAAATGATACGGGAATGCAAGCAAACACAACATGTAATAAAATAGAGGGTTTGGTTTAGACTTTGTTTGTAACACTATTTAGTTAAACAACACACTAGGATAGCAATTTTGATTTAGAAATAAGTTTGGAGGTAATTTTAGGATTATGCCTACCCAAAAGTAATGAGCATATGGGTTAATAATGGTTTAACATTAATCTTAATTGTTAAGTGAGATTTAGGCTAGGTCAAAGGTCTTTATGGTTATTATTTCAACGAAACCACAAAGATATCATCCATTGGCTCTTTCGAGCACATAACGAGTTTGTCATTCATAGTCACCCAAAACCTTAATTAGACATCCCTATTTCTTGCAAAATGCCTAAGATATGATTTACACTCCATTTACTCTTATATCTAAGATTGTAGAAGGTTACAAACCACATGCTTAATTGTACACCATTGTTTTGTCCCCCTGTAGCCCTCTTTCAACGATGCTATGGCTTCCAATATGTTCACCTTCATCTAAAAGCCTAAAGGACTATCAAACACGAAATGGACTCTAAAGAACAAAATCAGCAAGTTCACAAAGAGAAAACAACACACGAGAAGGAGATGAAGAAGAAGAATTGCATGAAATTAAAGATAGATAGAGAGACCCTCATTTCCACCAATGAATAGCACTAGAAGGTGTATCAAACCTTCAAACAC